>NC_138513.1:13747354-14333433 GCF_964252035.2 Podarcis erhardii | reverse complement strand
ATTTCTCTTCTCCTTCACAGATTCCATGGATGAAGCCTCTGACCACATATTGGAAGACTTTGCCATTGCCCAACAAGCAACCCATCGTGATAAATACTGATTGCATGTTATGGACTTGGAGAGCACATTAAGAATTTTCTCCCTAACTCCTTAAATATCTTGAAGAATCAACCATAAGTAGAGTGTAATGTTTCATAACTGGGGCCCACAACTGTGCTGTGGGAACTGTGTCAAACACAGAGGCAAAGTCCATGGAAAATGTTTCTAGTGATTTTATGCCTTCCAGTATGAAATAAAATAACAGCAATTAAAAAAAACAAAAATTCCCTACAATTGTGAAATGGAGATACTAAATAGCATTCAGTAGGTTGGTTTTGTGTTTTTGTTTTTTTAAGCAAAATGAAACATGACATTTTAACAAAAACTAGAAGTTATAACACCTGACACATAATCCATACCTTTCTTCTACTTAATATCTATATGAAGCAATTGGGAGTGGCCACTGGGAGTTCTGGAGCAAAGTGTCATTTGTATGTGAATGATATACAATTCTGCTTCTCCATAACATCTGAATCAGGAGAAGCTGTGAAAGCTCTGGATTGGTGTCTGAATGTAGAGGTGGACTATCTGAGGGCCAGTGAACGAGACATGAATCCTAGGAAGACTCCTTTTTAGGCTGCTGGTCCCCATGTTCAGGAAACTGGCAATTACCAGTTTGTGATGAACCCCCTCTGCAGGAGTTTGGAGATACTCCTGGATACATCATTGTCATTAAAGGCACAGGTGTCTTCTGTAACTAGCAGTGCCTTTTACCAGCTGCATCTGGTTCACCAACTACAGTCATGGCTTAACAGAATAGTCTGACCACTGTAATCCATCCATTGATACTCTCAAGGCTGGATTACTGCAATGCACTCTACGTGGGGCTGCCCTTGGGGATGCTGATGGAAGCTTCTGGTTGAGAACATATGACATCTTTGTCAAAGCAGCTGCCCCAGTTGCCCACTTACCCCTAATCCAAGTTCTAGGCTCTTGCGTTGATTTACAAAGCCCAGAACAATTTAGGTTCAAGGTAGCTCAGGGATCACCCGAACCCTTATATCCCAGGTCGATCACTGAGATAATTTGCAGGAGCATCATTGATTGTTCTCTGAATTGGGGATACTCATTTGATAGCAACAGGAAGCAGAGCCTTTAGTGTCATCGGTCCAGCCTTGTGGAATACTCTGCCAATGAAGATTCAGCAGGTGCTTCCTGTGTCAATTTTTAAGTGCCTGCTGAAAACCTGTCTATTCTGCCATGCCCATGCAGGCAATTAAGAATACACCCTTTCACAATTGTTAATTGATGCCAGTTTTTAATCTTTTAAGTGGTTTTTATTATGTTTTATAACTGTAAACTACTTTGGTATGTATATATTCTATGACATAGCAATGCATAAATATTTGAATGAATGAATGAATAAAAATACTATGGACCTTGGGATGAAAATGGGACAGATATCCTGAAGAAGCCACTGAAGATTATCTATGCTATTAGTGCATCTGCTTCTTCAATGAGCTTTGGCAGATGCTATTGACTTTGACTTCTCTGCTGATTACACGTGTGGCTATGAAGATGAACACACTGGACACAAATAAAAACTACAGGCCTAAGTAGCATATTCAGGGCACAGCAAGGGTAATGTGGCTGCATTGTAACATCACAAGTATCAGAGTTAATCTAAACATGCAGAAGAATCATGTAATACAGCTTTTATTAGCTATAATAAAAAATGGTTACAATGAATGCATAATGATCCACTGCAGCTTCATGTATAGAATCAGTGAAATAAGTGAAATTTCGTGCCAAATTTGCTCATATACTCTTAAGGGTTTCCAAATAACTCTCTTGCCTAAAGCTCTCAAAACCCTAGGGCCATGAGTGCCTAAATGGTACAACCCAGGGAAAGCTAGTTTGCAATTCTGTTTTGTTAGATTGGCACTTTACTCCAGGCCTTACAATGAGGTCTGATCATTTTGGCCAAGTTCCTTTAGCCATTCACAGGGGAGGCGAAAAGAAATGGCCCTGGAATGGAGAGGAAAACTTCAGAGAGCTTTGGTCGTGCAGAGATTCACCGCTTACCTTAATAATTGTAAGGAGTCTGTTAACGTAAAAACAACAACAACAACACATTGAGCAGCACTCTGCAGCCTCCCTAGCTGCCCACAATTCAAGCAATGTTCATGGGAAGTGAGGGTAGTGTGCCCTAGATGATTTTTTAATATCTAGAAGGACTTGACTTATGCCATTCTTAAGGTGCACTACAGGCAGCCACAGTAGAACCTGATGACAGGTGAGGAGGCTGCCTGTAGTGGACCTGAGAGTGTTGAGATTTATTTTTATTATTATTATTATTATTATTATTATTATTATTATTATTATTATTATTTAGTTAACAGAATTAAACTTTTAAAAAGATCTCCACAGGCAACCTCCCTGACTTCAGTGTCCTCCCATGGATATTCCAGGTAGTATGGGTAGCCGGGAATGTTGCACAACACCTTATAAGAATTTTCTTTCTTTCTTTAAAACAGAGAACACACACACCCCCTTGGCCACCTTGTAGCCTTATTACGGGAAGTGCAAAATCCCTATGCACTCTTTCCTTTCCAAAAGAAGTATTAAAAAATAAAGGATCTATTTTGTGTCAGTGAGGAGAAAGCAATGCTCAAAGGTGATGAGAGGGGTTCGGCGCAGCTCTGCTTACAATTTCAGCCAAGTTTCATCTTTGCACTAATACAGCAGTATTTCTTTGTTGGCCCCTAGGTCCTATGAGCCTTGGATGATACAGCCTTCAGATTTTCTAAAGACTCCAATGTGTGTATTCAGTACAATATGAAACTTTCTTCCAGTCACTTACTGTGTGTGAACAGGTTAATTGAGAGAACACTTTATCCCTTATATACCCAGGAGGTTGCTGTGTTCTGCAGGAGAGTCTCTCCTTCAAGTCCCTAACATATCAAAAGCCCGCTCTACAGTAATTCGGAGTGGGGCTTTCAATGAGGCTGCTCCTGTTTTGTGGAACAGTATCCCTGTTGAGATTCGACAGGTGCCCCACTCTCTGTACTTTCTGGGAACAACTGAAGAGATTTTGGTTTTGACAAGCTTCTCCAGCTGTTTCCAAACCTATCTTTAGGTCTTGTTTTTTACACTTTTTTTGGTTTTGTTTTAAACGATTTCCAGCTGTGTTGATGGTATATTGGTAAAAAACTGGTAGAAGGTGACTCATAAATAAATATATGATAGCAACTGCCTTATTGTTCAGGTGAGCACTCTTGATGCACCTCCTTGATTCTGCTTCACTAGGCTGATTTGGCAGACCATGTGCAGCAGTTCAAAGGAATCTGAAATATCATGTCAAAAAAAGTACACCTCATAATGGGGTTCCCCATCACAAGACAAATTGTTTTCTCAAATTTTGAAAGAATTAGGGCTGGCTCTTATGTGACATTTTGTCACGGAGATACAGGGATGCCAGGACTAGCAGGGTGAGGATGACCCAGGGGTGGGCACCAGTGGCTACTGGGAGTCCTTAGGGTGTGGGTGTCATGGATGGGTTGGGCACAGAAGAATGGTGGGAGGAACCAACTGGGGAACCCCCAAGGGACTCAAAGGCCAGGGACTGGTAGTGGGGCAACGAAGAGGGAGAAGACTGGGAGGAGGAGGTGTTGAAAGCTGAAGAGGTAACAGGGCTTAGTGACATGGGAGAGTCTGTGGCAGAGAGAAATGATAAGTTAAGCACATATTTGCAGATTTGGATATTTAGATTAAAAAAAGAGTGTATGACAATTTCATTAATATTATTTTAAATTGTACATCGGCACTGGTTGCATTGCTGTCCTTTGTTTCGCAGGAGCTAAACACCAGTGCGCACCTTGTTCTCCATGTTCTGTCCCCAGATCACCACAGAGGCAGAGGGAGCCTTGACCTGTTATATTATGTGCCAGCTCGCCCCCCCCCCCCAGCTGCTTTAGAAGGCTATGGTTTGACTAAAGCCCTGGATTTGATTGAGCTCTCCTACCTTCTCTCCCTTTTCCCATTTGAGTCCTATAGAGGGTGCTATAATGGGACTTAGATGAGTACCTTCTCTCACTTACTCCACCAGAGTACAACAAGAGCCAGTTTATTCAGTGGCATGGCTTTTCGTGGACTTGATGCCAAGCATACTCCACCTACTGTTACCTCCCTCCCTCTCCAAAAAGGAACAAAGATCCACTTTGGGAAAGGGGGAAACTGAAAACTAGTAGAGGGAAAATCCAGCAATAACTGGAGAAGCCCAAAGGTATCCGCTGGTACAAAATGATGCTATTTCTGGTGATCCATAATCCACAGCAAGAAAAGATGGTCAGTGTGTAAGTTTTGGTCCATCAGGCCTCTCCTACGTTCACCGGAGCCTCCCTCAACTTACTATTCACTGTCCTTTCCATGAGATCAGACTTTTAGGAGAGTAGGTTGTGTGTGAGCAGATGGCAATTCAGATTGTCATGAACTGCTGACTTCTGCCCCATGTGGCAAGGTGTATAACCAGCCACTCGAAGAAGAACCTTCCAAACCTAGACTGGCTCCACCCACTCAGGTTGGCCATTGGTTCTGCCTGTACAGAAAGAAGTAGGAAGACAGCTTTCTGTCTCAGTGGTTCATCAGTTGAGTAACATGGTTTCCTAGGCCTTAGTGAGTGTTGTTTCTCCCAACTAGCTCTTCCATCCTGCCTTCACATTTGCCTACTGACACCTCCTTGGTACTGAATGCTGGTGGGTCATCTAACTTCAGTTTATGGTTAGCACTTGGAAGTGAATTGTTCCACCAGGGTTCCCCAAACCTGGGTCTCCAGCTGTTGCTGGGCTGTAAGTACCATCACCCCTAGCCAGCAGGACCAGGGATCAGGGATCAGTTGTCAGGGATTATGGAAATTGTAGTCCAAAAGCAAATTTGGGAAACCCTGCTCCAAACCACTGCCCAGGGTCCAGGAGGTGGTAGACCTGACACACACACCCCACACCACATTATCCAATTAACTAGTCTAGCAAAGACAGAAAGCAAGTGAGACAAAACAGATGTTGCTTCATTCTTCTTCTGGGACAAGTTTGTTTCCCTTAACATCAAATGGCTATGGCAGCTTCAGCTGTTGTTATAATGGGTTTATTTTAATTGGAAAAATAATTATATAAGAATGTTTCTTTGGATCAGGATTGACTCAGTGGCTGACACATGGTTTGTATCTATTTTGTCCCAATGAAGTAGAGTCTTTACTTAATGATGATGGTTTTACAGCTTTTATTACTCATTTGCATCTGTTTTTCTTGAGGTTAATTGTAATTGAAGCACTTAGTATATTGTTCCTTGTGGGCCTCTATATGTTTTCCATCATGATAATTGCTGTGAACTCTCAAACAATCATGCTGTGATTATCTCAGGATAATCTAGATCTCCTGCAGCCCTGAGTAATCTTCCCATGTTCCCAAATTGTGGTGTTTACTTTACTCCAACTTGAAGGCATTGTAAGAAACCAAATAATTAGTTTATTTGGGACTTTATACTGGACAAAAAAGGCAGCAAAAGAGAAAATGTACAGTATGTGCATGAAAATGTGCAACAAGACCACCAGGGAAACTTGATCATATAGTTTACATTGTCCACTTTTAAAACAGATTTGTATGTGGAGTTTCATCTATCAGTTTTTATTTGTTTTGTTTTGTTTTGGCTTTCCACATGTGAAAAGAGAAACCTAATGTCTACAGGCACCTGATGCAATTTTTCTGCTGAAGCTAAGCAGCTTGGTCCTATAAGCTGCCTGGATGGGGAAAGGCACTAGCTTAGTGGTAGAGCAACTGCTTTGCATGCCAAGGGCTCCTGGTTCAATCCCTAGCATCTCCAGATATGGCTGGGAGAGGACCTTCTTTGAAATTGTGGAGAACCACCGCTGGTTAATGTAGACCAGAGGAAAGACCGATGCAATCTGCCCCATCCAGGACTCCACATCACAGAGTTTCCAAACGTAGCTTTGAACACAGAATGGAAGGCTGATCCTTCACAAGGTTCAAAATTGACTTTCAGTCATAGCCATTGCCAAAAGCAATTTCCCAACATGGGAAACATTTGCCTAAAGTATCTAGCAGACTGGTCGTAGAATGTGATACCACTTTCCACACTTTCCACACAGAATAACCAGGCCATGCATTATCAAAACAGTTTCTTGTGCAGAACCTCACCTATGCAGTGGCAACAGAAAATACAAGGCCCTTCCTTTGACACCATCACAACATCGCTCTTCAAATGGCCCCTATGTCATTTGACATAGTCATTAAAGTAGCTACTATTGTCCCTCAGAATGCCAGACCTGGCAACCACAGCACCATTGGTGTGGGTGAACCTACTAATCCACCAGTCTACCAGGCCATTAACGGGATCATCATCAGTCAACAAATTCCTCCAGAGCATTCTGGAATCGCAACAGTTCCAGAAGACTTTGGAAGCAGGCCACCTTGACTGATTGATAGTGCCCCTAACATCAACCTATACATTCAGCGTACCTGTATTCTCAGAAGACTGTGATCTTGAAGCCCATAGCATATTTGGCAAGATAGGCAACTTCACCTACCATAGAGCAATGCTTCTTATTCTGCCAATATGAGCGGTTTGAGGTTTGGAGCTGTTGCCTCTTTATAGAACACTG
This sequence comes from Podarcis erhardii, assembly GCF_964252035.2. NCBI lineage: Eukaryota > Metazoa > Chordata > Lepidosauria > Squamata > Lacertidae > Podarcis > Podarcis erhardii. Next base: position 14,326,718 of record NC_138513.1, on the reverse strand, counting down.
AGACCTCATACCATGAGATTTACTGTGCGTCATATAGCATAAGCGATGTACACATGCCATAACCCTTTATTTAAAAAGAAGCAGGATGTATCCAATTTTAGACTTCCCCTTCTTCCTTTGGCTATTTGTGGCTTGGTAACATGCTACATTCCTTCGAGGCTCTATTTCTGAATGTGCGAGATGGGGCTTTCCTTCAGGCATACAAATCTGACGTTAACAGCAGCCAATACCCCCTTTCTTCATTCCAATTTGATTTTAAACTAAGGCTAAGGGGAGGGGGGAATCTATAGAGAGACCCCTTTTGGTTCAGACACTCCAGCCTACATTGTGTTTCTGTCACAGGAATGATTCTGTGAGGAGCTAATTAAAAGACCCGAGAATGTGTGAGGGTTAAACTCACAAGCTCTGCTCATTAACAGTCATTCACCTAAGAATATTTTGAGATAATTCTTTTTGGTGATGGAAATGAAGAAAGAAAAGGGCTAATACGAGACAACAGAGGTGCTTTTTAAAAAAACAAAACAAAAAACCCCCACATATTTTGTTAGACAAGCGCAATTTTCTGTCCCACAATGCTGGCAATATCTAATTTAATGAGGAGGGTTCTTCCCTTCCTCTGGTTGTTTCTTATTCCAGGAAAACCAAACCAAAAAAAATAATAATTCACTAATGAACACACTCCCCTCCAAGAAATAGAGGGGGTGGTAGAAATCAGAACCATTTTGTTAATTGTCTTTTTCCTGCTGTTTCCATGGCGATACTGGCTAGTAGGCTTCACCACAGAGTGACAGTCGGACAATTCACACACTGCACCCTTTCAAGCTCATTCAATGGCTGTGAAAGGGACAGGACAGGCACCATTCAGAAAACATGTGATATCTACTCAATGTACTACCTTTCATCCACATCTCCCAAATTGCAGTTAATTTAATTCTAAACAAATGGCTAAGGGGTACAAATGAGGATTAGGAGGAAAAGAACATCTTGAGCTCTAATGGGGACCGTTTGTGTGAGGAACAATCAAACACTTTCTTCTGCTGCCAAGGCTGGTTGCTTGAAAGGTGGGCTTTCCCTCATCTTCTTCAGGGCGCCTTAATTTAGACTCTATATCAACAGCGAAGGAGAAATGGGGTGGGGTGGGAGGGAAAGGGGGAGAACATGACAGAAAATTCTTTGGGTGAGCCCAGTTCACCCATGTGGAAACGTAAGAATAAGCTTACAATGTTTTGTTCTGTCAGGACATTTGACAGGGTGGTTTGTCAGGGCAGTGGGTTTTTCATGCTCTGCTTCTACCCGTTAAAATACATTCAATACATACATCTTTAAGTATCAGCCCAGAACTTCACACCTGCAATAATCCGCAGACTCATAGCCAGGCTTTCTCCCAAAGTGGGGCTGCCTCATTTTCAGGTGGGCCTTCAAGGATGAATGTGTGGGTAAATCAGTGGTTTCTTCATAACCTACTGGGAACTAGAAGTGAAGCAGGTAATAAAATGTTGCATTGTAGAGCATGATCAACAAAAACTATCTCTGCATTGCTACTGTGCAGCTGTTGAACTGGGGTTATGCATGAGAGCTTTCCATAGGCATCTAGTTGGTTCACTGGTCAGAAGATGGGCCTTTGACCTGATCCAACAAGGTTCCTCTTATGGTCATATGTTATGTATACCCAGCTCCCTCTAACAGATAATTCTGCTCTATCCCATCTTCTGACCAGTGAACGACCTTGTCTAAGGTGATGAATAGGTGAAAAGCATTTTTTCACATTCATCTCTACTTGCTATTCCCTCTTCAGTCATCCCAACCCTCTCAAACCCTCCCCCTTATTTTCTTCACCTCACTATGGAAATTTATAACATTATCTCTTGGGGGCAAGTACAATTTCAAGCATCGTGCATACAGATAGTTGTTGTTGTACATTGCAAAAATACATGATTAGGCAAGGCATCATTTTTATAGATTTCAATAGAATAAACTTTGTTGAAAAGGGTGATTATCTGAAGCCTGTTATATATACAGTGCAAAGGAATGTAAGGAATCTACATATAGAGTGTGGATTTATTATGAATCTACCATTAGATTAGGACACGGGTGGCGCTGTGGTCTAAAAAACAGAGCCTAGGGCTTACCGATCAGAAGGTCGGCGGTTCAAATCCCCGCAACGGGGTGAGCTCCTGTTGCTCAGTCCCTGCTCCTGCCAACCTAGTAGTTCGAAAGCACGTCAATAGGTAGCGCTCCAGCGGGAAGGTAAACGGCGTTTCTGTACGCTGCTCTGGTTTGCCAGAAGCAGCTTAGTCATGCTTGCCACGTGACCCGGAAGCTGTACACCGGCTCCCTTGGCCAATAAGGCAAGATGAGCGCCACAACCCCAGAGTCGCCCACGACTGGACCTAACAGTCAGGGGTCCCTTTACCTTTACCTTTACCATTACTTCTGGGGGGGAGGTGTTGAACTCAAAGTTTCATTTTTTAATTTTTTTAATACTGATTGTAGGAGCACTTTGTGGGCCAAATGATTCAAGTGATTAATAGTTTTATTGATCAGTTAATGCACAAGATCACAAAGAGATGGCCATATTAATCAAGAAAACTATTTCTTTCTTTCTTTTTCAGCACAAATGTAAGGCTGCTTTATCTTAGACTTTCTATCACACTTCAAATGGTTTCCCCCCTGAAAATTAGCTAAGGCTAATTTAATATAAGCAGCCATTTGCTAAGTAAAACAGAGTTTAAATTATATAATGTGTCTGCATGTGTTTGTGTGCATGAGGCACATATTTGCAGGTTGTAAAAGAGATATATGGCTCCCCAAACTCACTCCATAGCCAAGGCCAACATCTGACCTCAGTGTTTTCCTCTTTGAGCAGATGCTTGGTATTGAATTCACAGTCATTTATGACACAGCTCCTGATTTCCTACCCCCCCCCACTCCCTACATATGCCATTTCAAGATTAACATGTCCAGGGCAATAGTATAATCTTCAGATCAGGCTGAAAACAATGGCGATAGGAGGTAAATATAAAGATCCAAGGAACTGTGGTATTAGTTCAATGAGGCTTTTAGTCTTAGTTTCTGCAAATAGCTACCTGTGCTGCCCCTAGCACTTGGCTAACTGCTTCTCCAACTGGATGCTGTATTTTAGTCTAATCCAGCATAGCCTCATTGTGATGATGATGATTACTATTAATTACCCACCCTTCACCCTAAGGTCCCAGGGTGGGTTACAACAATTAAAACACAACATTAATATGAAAACACAATATTTAGAACAGCGTAAAACTACTTAAAATTACCAAAATAAGGTGGGTCCTCAAAATACACACCTGAAGTGCCAAAAGTAACAGGTCATCTTCAGCATTTACCAAAAGCTGTATAGTGAAGATGCCAGACATATCTTGGTGGGGAGGGAGTTCCACAACTTAGGGATTGCCACAAAGAATGCCCTTCCCTGGGCTTTCTTCTTACCCCACCTCTGAGCTCCTGAGGGTGGTGGAATAACCAAGAGGGTACCCTCAGCTGATCTTAGCACTGAAGATGGTCTGTAGGGAGAACTGCTGTCTTTCAGGTATTTGGGGCCTAAGTCATTTAGGGCTTTAAACACTAAAGTGAGCACATTGATTTGAGCCCAGAAACAGGTTAGCAAACAGAGCACATTACAAAACAAAACAAATTCCTTCCAGTAGCACCTTAAGGTGCTACTGGAAGGAATTTGTTTTGTTTTGACTATGGCAGACCAACACGGCTACCTATCTGTAACTAGAGCACATTACAATAATCCAATCTGGAAGTACAATGGTTCAAGTCATCTCTGCCCAGCAGGGGCCGCAGCTGGCGAACCAGCCATAGCTGAGAAAAGGCACTCTAAGCTATCAAGGCCAGCTGAGTGTTGAATCCAGGGATGGTGTTGAATCCAGGAGCACCCCAGAACTGCAGACCTGCTCCTTCCAGGGGAGAGCAGTTCCATCTCTCAAAATGAGGGCTTGGGACACATATCACTTCTGTCTCTTCAGGATTCATCTTGAGTTTATCTGCCCACATCCAATCCATCACCATTGTCAAGCGCAGGTCTAACAAGCTCAACTGCCTCTCCTGATTCCACTGAAAGAAAGAGAAAGGAATTGCGTGTCATCTACATATTCATACCCTCAATGATAGCTCTCAGCGGCTTCATGAGGAAGTTAAATATCATGAGGGATGAGATGGAACCCTGAGAGGCACCACAGCACAACTCCCATGGCAATGGACAGTAGTCTTCTATGTCTACTTTCTGGAAATGTCCCTGGAGGCAGCAGTGGAACCAATGAAGCTCAGATACCCCCAACCCTCCGAGCCACCCCATAGGGATACTATGCTCACCAGAATCAAAGCTGACATGTCATTTATAGCAGCTGGGGTGCATGTTGTATGTAGCCTGTTTTAATGGTCATTTGTGCATCAGTTTGGGTCTAAACGTCTGTGTACCTGACTCACCGGAGAAAACAACACTGCTTTTACAACAGAGAGCCTAGCACGTTAAAGACTATCAGACATGTGTGCCATAAATGTTTGTAGCCTCAATGCCATTTCAGCAGATCTATACCAAAGCATTGCTGCCCCTTTCCAGCTCTACAGTGGCCTGCTGGAACAGGCTGTAATACAAGTAGCAATGACTCATTCAACAGCTCCTCAGTGGGCTACTAGTATTCATGACATCTTGTTCCAGATCCAGCTGGCAAATGTGGAGTTGGAAATGCTATGCCTTTCCCTGGGTTCTACCTTTCAAGAAGCTGCCTCGTCCATCTGTTCTATTATTGCTATTCTTCTTCATTATTATTATTATTACTAATCAGTTGCTTTTTTACTTTACAAAAAGGTAGAAGACAGGTCATAAAGATCATAAATAAATTGTAATTTGGTGTCTTAAATGTTGTCTCCGTTTTTTACACATGTGCACATAGTAGTGGGGCCATGTCCAACTTTTTACTTGCACTGAGCCAAAGTCCCATGTACAGAAACAACCGGAAACATTAAACCCAGTGTCCTGCAACACTGCAATATTTTCCCGCCTCATAGTCACTGACCTGAAGTAACGATTTTGTATCACTGAGGAATGAACTTCTAGTTTGCTATTGCTGTTTTCCAATCAATAGTGCCAATTCAGAAGGGGATGTGGCCTTGTGCTTTCCCCGTTTCCAATAGAACATTCCGGCAGCCCTCCCTGTGATGTGGCCATCCTCGAATTTCTTCGCTCAAGTATGCAGTGACATAGTGCCACCATGTGGTAGACATATTGATAACTATTTCACAGAGGTGCTTTCAGAAAGCTCCATGTTTTACAGTAACCCTGGTGCATGTGTGTTCATCTGTTTCTGAGTAATATGCAATGCCGCTCCAGAAAGCCAGCCACAGTATATAGTTCTTCACCTAGGTCGGATCTCCTGAAATGATCAGAGTAAGATACCCAACTCCAATAAACCAGGGATTTGGGGCATTTTTTTCTAGGGATCTCTATTGGTTGGTCTGCCTGAACTCTTTTTCATAATATCCTTTGGATGGATTCAGCCCAATAACATGGATTTACTTTTCCAGCTGCTATGTGTGAACAGATTGTGTGCCCAATGAACACTAACTGTAGAGTCCATTGTTTGTTGTACCCCTTTGGATAAACCAGTTTCATTCAATTGCCAAAGCTTAGCAATTGCCAAAGTCTGTGCATGAAAAGCACTGATATGAAGCTGCCTAATATGGCTAATATACTTGAGCTCCAGACAGTAGAAATGTTCTCTCATGCTATTAACTACCATGGTGCTTGGTCGTGTAAACAGTCTTTGACATTTTTGACAGTAGTTAACATCAACAATGGAATTATAACTCAGCACAATAAATAGCACAATATCTATCTCAGTATAAGTAGCCCAAGAAAGCCTCTTCGGAGGATGAAGGGTTGCATATTCAGATAAGCTGAAGCACATTTTTTTAAAAAAACGTAAACATGATTTAGTGTCTGAAAAACACTGTGTGCAATCATAAATTGTATGATTTACAGTGTTTGCAGCACATATTTTCTCCAAAAGTAATCATCTCTGTTTATGATTCATCGCCAGATGTAGCTGCAAACCATTAAACATATACGCACACATTCACACGCTTATAAGGGAATGTTTACTGGAAAAGAGTGTCTAATAAAAGGATAGTGTCAGGGAAGGCTTTAAGAACATCATTCAGGATGGCAGCCATATTCTTTATCATCCTATAAGAAATAGGAGCATTGAGCAAGTTTTTTTCTTTCTTTTTCTTTTACCTTATTCGGATCTACAGTGCCACCTATTGAGTAGACCACAGAGCAATCCTTTCTTCATGCAGTCTTTCCGAAACTTTAATAACATGCTGGTTACATACTGTAATAAACAGTGCAAAAAGTGTCATTGGATAGAACCCATAGAAATGTTTCATTGTGCTGAAATATCTAAGGAGCCATATATGGGTGGTAGCAGAGAAGTGAATCATTTAAAAGCCATTGAAAAATCCACAGTATTCCAACAAGTGCTGCATAATCTTGAAAGAAAATAACTGATGAATTTGGGTGGGTCCTGAAGGAATAATCCTCTCAGCCAGGGAGGTGAAGCACAGACCAGCAACTGGGGTGGAGAGGGCTTGAGGTGACCCCACATTCTTTTTTTGTTGAACCTTGTAATGCCCAGAAGCCTGGAGCCCATAATGTAAGCTGAGTAATAAGAATGAGAACCAACAGACTGAAGCTCAATCCAGATAAGACAGAGGCACTGTTAGCGGGTGGTTGCCTAGACCAGAAGGTGGGAGGCTGCCTGCTCTTGATGGGGTTACACTTCCCCTGAAGAAGTAGGTTTATATCTTGGGCGTACAGTGGAACCTCAGGTTGCGAACGTGATCCATGCGGGAGGCACGTTCGCGTCCCGCAGCACCACGTCTGTGCACGCACGTGATGCTATTCAGCACTTCTGTGCATGTGCAAAGTGCAATTTAGCATTTCTGCACATGCGTGAGCGCATGCTTTATAGCCAATGCAGGCCCAGTGAGGGAACCACAGCAAAGCCACTTCCGAGCTGGTGAGGAGGTGGGGTTGCAGGCTTCAAGCCCTTCCCCCACGTGCATGGGGGCTGGCTTGCAGCCCCCGCGAGAGCAGGGAATCCTCAGGTGCGTCATTTCCCTGGCCAGCCAATCGGCTGGCCCGGGGGGCGTGGCGTGGCCCGATCTATTTAGGGCCAGCGCGCCTGAGGATTTCCCTCTTTCTCCCAGCGCCCAGAAGGGTAGTCCTGTAAAGGATTCCGGGGGGCGTTGCCCTGTCCGAAGCCTATGGAGGTGTGGGCCTAAGGCACGCCCCCGAGCGGCGACCCCGGGGAAGCTCGTAGTTGATGTACATCAGCAGGACTCCCCCTACTGGTGGTTAACCCTTCCTGGTCTTCTAGCAATCAGGCTGAAGCCGGTTAGTCAATAGGACCAATGCCTAAGCCAATACCACTCAATTCCTGTAATCAATAAAGTTGTGGCTTAATTTCGCCCATTAACCTTTAATACTGGTGTCCTGTGTCTTTATTTCCGTGGGGGGAGGCAGGAACTCACCACGCAACAAGTGAACCAGGGAGAGAAGTTTTTAATGTCACTCTTCTCCCAGTACTTCCAGCAGCCTCCCTTATCCAACAAGTTGAGACATTATACCATTTCACAGTACCTTATCCCATTGGACTTTGCCTTTTAAAAAAGCATTAGAAAAGATTCCTGTCCTATTCTCCAGATAATGTGATTGACAAAGAGAGGGGTTGGGAAGAGAGAGTACGTTTGTGAGACTATTAAAGCTTGATATGAGAAAGGTTGAATAAGAAGAAATGAGGATGAATGGCAATGCTTTTGTGACACGGTCAAGGTTCATGGGTAGCATTATGGGGGGTGGGGAGCGGGGACTACAATTGCCATGATATAAATTTGAAATCTGGGCCCCTTTATGAAAACCTTTTAGATGTTTCCAGACATCTCTTCTTCCTCCATCCCTCCGGTTCAGAATGGGTGGCAGGCTAAAAGCACATAGAAAATAAAATTGGACACAAGGACATATTAAAATCTATTCAGTCATATATATGATATAAATATATAAACCTATGCTTAACAATGCTTTTGAAAATTGCCCATATGATCCAGGAAAAAGGGTGTCCTCAACTTGCGTTAGAGCCCATAGAGTTCATCTAGAGCTTTGTTCTTAATTTTGAAATACCAGTGTTCTTTTTTTTTTTTAAATAATATTTATTAAGAGTTTCCAATTATAACAATATAAAAAAAAACAAAACATCCAAATTTAAGATCTTATTTTCCGTAACATCTTTCCAGGACTTCCCCTCCCCTCCCCCTCTTATATTCCAATTCTTACAAATAAATTCAGCAATTTATTATCCCAAATTTTAACCTTATTATCATTAACCCAATTTAAAAATATTTTCCCATCTCCTAAGATCGACCTATTCCCTTCCGCGCGTTCCCCCCTTTAATATACATAATAGATTAAAATATAATAAAATAAAATATGATTTTGCAGCCTTTGGATTCCAAATTTCCCTCCCCCTTTTCCTGGTTGCGTTCCCCATATTGATCAACATCTGATGTCTTCCTGGAGCTCCCACATTTATTTAAACTATAGTCCTTTACCAGCCTTCTTTAATTTTAAATGTCCAATCTTGGAAGGAGTCTATCTCAAAAAGGCCCATTTTTTCCATCCAGATTTTTATATACTTGGGAGTAAAACTCCAATTTTATTTCTTAAACCTTTCAAATCTGGATGTCCCAAATGTTCCCACTTCCAACTTTGTCCAATTCTTATTATTCTTGTTGTTCTTGTTAATCTCTCTCCTCTTTCTTTTCCTGTTTTCCTGCACAAATGTTCTAATTCCAAAAGCTTCTAAATTCCACTGCAGAGGCTCTGTTATTCAGGAACGAAACATGATGCCAAGTCCCTTCCATTTTTCAATAGATAAGTCTATTGTCTACTTTAGTGTGTAAACCTCTGTAGCCAAAATAATGTTCCGTTTCTGCAGTTTCCCAGGAGATAAAAAGTTCTGTCAAATTCGATGCCAACAACTTGTAATATCCCTCGGCTCCTCTAGGTGGATTGTAGTAACTCAGTTCCCTTCCAGATCACGTCCACCAGTCAAAGTAACTTATTATTCCTTGTTTTAAACATTTTGTATCCAATTTGTAACAAATATAACCGGCAAAGTCCTCGTAACAAAGTTCTCATTTTTGTTCTTCTGCTTTGACAGCTCTTTGACAGCTGTCAAAACCTCTCCTTGTCTTCTCCCGGCGCTCTAACTAAAACGCTCCCAGGTTCCGGGGGGGGGGGGTTACTTTTTGAATAAATTCCACTTTTCTCCTCCAGCTCAATCTTATAATTTTCCATCGCGAAATTTCATAACTTTATCAAAATAAGGTTGCGCTCAATCTTAGATGTTAAGTCCTTTACTTTAGCTCCTCTACAACAGGGGGGGGGCTGACTTCCTTTTTATGCCTCCCCCGCTCGTTCCGAATTCTTTAAAAATTTCTCGCCTTTTTTAATCCAAGTTCCGATTACTCACGGGTTATGCTTTTAAGTCCAAATTTCCAATGGAAGAAGTCAGCGCTCTCCGTCGAATGGCATGCGGCTTCGCTCGGCAGGGGAAGCGGAGGACTCAAAGCACCCCCCCATCACCCGTTCCGTAGCCTTTAAAAAGGCTCCTTCGCGGGTCGGGGGGGGGCTCAAAAGGTGCCAGCCGAGTCACCATGTCCATGGGTTTTAGCGCCCATGGTTTTTGAGGGTCCCCGCGTCGCCGGCGCGGCAGGACCCAGCCCCTACCGAGCAGGCTCCCTCCGGAGCTCGGAGGGAGTCCGCCATTCGGCGATGGCGCCAACCCGGAAGAAATACCAGTGTTCTAGGGGGAAATGTATTCTGTTCTTTCTTACATTTCCCCACAGATCTCAGATGCATGCATGGTTATTTCCCCTCTTTTAAATTTACAACCACACTGAGAGATGGGTTCAAGTTAACTTTGCACTGCCAACTCAGATGTAAGTCCCATTGAGTTTAGGGACTTCAAGTAAGTAAGTATAGGATTGCAACTTAAGTGATTTGCTCAAGGTCACCTAGTGTGCTTGTTTTCAGTTTTCAGTCCAATGTTCTGAACCAGGAACGAGGAGTCAGTGGCCCTCCAGCCTTTGTCAATCTTTGGCTCCCATCATTCCTAAACATTAGCCATGCTGACCATGGCTGATGGGAGTTGTGGTCCAACAGCATCTGGAGGGCACCATGTTGGTTACACCTAACTTACAGCTTGCAAGGAAGCTGAACGAATTGTATTTAGCACCAGGATATGTGTGGCTTGTCAGGTTTATTATTGCTACTTGAATATTAGCAGCAGAGACAACATTTTAACTCATTAAAGTTTAGGAAGTCAGTGCCTACTGCCACAAGCTTGTTCCATTTTGTCTGTAGGCCACTGACTTCTGTGTCCTTGAATCTTACTCCCAAAAATCCACCCAGTTCTATGTGATTCATATCTGAAATTCAGATGGAGACTTGTGTTTTGATTTCATGTGCTGTATTTGTCAAAATGAGGACAGTCTGAACAGTAAGTTGGGTACATGTTAGACATATCTAGTATATGTTTTGCTTATGCTTTTGCCATGGAACTTTCAGTGAGACGATTCTCCTGCCTCCTATTGTGTTGGACGTTCAAATGCCATTACTTTATATCAGATCCCAAAAGACAGCCCAGATCTGGTTTGTGTCGCTGTTTTTCCATGAGATCTCTGCACACTCTCCTTTCTCAATTTTAGCTGTGTGGATTTTTTTAAATGAATACGACTAATTGCATCAATTGCCTAATTATCAGGTAGCTAGGCAAGATAAATTATAATCCTTTACCCAGTGTTCAAATGAAACCTAGCAATTAAGCTAGAGAAGGGGAAAAGCTTAAAATTCCAAAACCTCAAACCCAACCTAGAATCAAATTCAAGTTATTAACGTCTTAAATTGTCCCTACCCCTCTTCCCTCCTTTACACGTCAGAGGCTGAGTCAAAGTAGATTTGGTCTACTTTGTTTACGGGCATGTGGGGGGAACTGAATGGGGTAATCTGATCCTTGGCCCAGTGAAGCTGAAGTATTTGTCTTTAAGCTGGTAGGCCAACTATTTCAGGGAGTGGGGTGGAGAAGTAATCAGATCCTAAAGATATTTATTTGTGAATAAGGCTGCATTCAGGCATGGGGTTAGTTAGTTCGCTGCCCTGGTTTCTAAGTTTCCTATTATGATGAGGCATTATAGAAATGTGGCTTTTTCATGAACAGACCACCATGCCATACTGAATTTTAAATGCTGGGAAAGAACATCTGGGGGCACCACCTCAAATTTCATCATTACGAGTGACAGTGGCATGATCATGAAAATCACTGGGAAATTATGACAACATTAGAGATTCAGACGAGACGATGGCTCTACTGCCCCATTCAGCCCTGCTGCTCCTAGACAGGTGTTAGGATTGCATCATGGGCCACATTTGGGACTTAAGTCACTCATGTGCAGTGCTATTTTTCTAGAAAAAGAGGTGTTAGAACTCACCATGAATGTCTGCCTTGTTCTCTTATAATGGCAAAAGTTCCAGTAACATCCGGCTGAAAAAAAAACACACCCTGGCATGTGTAACTCATGTCCCATTGATTTCAGTGGCCTTCTTTAAGCATAACCAAGTCTGGATTTAACCTACTGTAACATGTGCTGTTATGAACATTTGAATCAACCCTAACTGGGTAACTCTGGACAGCTTGCTCTCTCTTTCAGCCTCACTTTTCATCCATTAATCAGGTTTCTGTGATGAAATCCTTTAATTAAGCACGCCAGATTTGCAAATGGCTATCAACAAAAGCAACAGTGGCAGTAACATTTTCTTCTGACAGCTCCCTCCCTTTTAAAAAAAGTGAAAGTGAGAAGAAAAATAAACTAGGAAGATGCTACTAGCAAATGTAAAGGACATATTATTTTCTTAGGGTATGCTTTAACATTATTCATGCTGCCTGAAGACTAATACAGTCAAGGTATATTTTATTGAAAAATGTATGCCCATTCGGGAAAAAATATCCATCAATAACTCTACACAAAGGGCTTCCAGATTCACATCACTGTATTATTTACATTCTTCTAGTTAACTCTGCATTTGGTTAGGGTTTTTAGCCACAGAAATATCACTGGCCTTGAGAGGAATACCCCAAGGTCCAGGGTAACAAAGTTTCTGACTGACATGCAATATAACACCATGGAAATTCTTGTGCAAACTTAAGACGGTGACTCTCCCCCTTCCCCTTCCCCCACAAGACATCTTATGCCAAACTCTTACTAAATCTCTTCTCCTTTCCAGTATTTTACTTGGAATAATTTTGTTCTTTTTGCTCAAAACGATCCACTCCATTGACACCTCGGGATATTTGCTGAGCAGAAAACCCATCCAGGGCTCTGCTCCTCTTTCCCTCTGAGGTACTCCAGTTTGATGTTTATCTGTGCTAAAGTTCAGCAAATGTTACTGGAGAGCAGAGCATCATGGGGGGAAAAGTGCTGTTTGACTGCAGGCTCTACTGCTTCATAATCCTGTGAAGGCAGAACCTTTTCACAACAGTCTGAGGCACTCATATTTTCCGTGAGTCTGCCGAATAATTCATGATACAAAGCATACATTTCCCTAAAATGAGTATTTTCTATTATGATTATTGATTTTCAAGAGGGTGGGGAGCCTGTAGAAATAGTGTCACCATTTTTGCCAGCTTATTAATTGGTTTTGCCAGAAGCGGCTTAGTCATGCTGGACACATGACCTGGAAAAATTGTCTGCGGACAAACGCCGGCTCCCTCGGCCAGTAAAAGCATGATGAGCGCTGCAACCCCAGAGTCATCTGTGACTGGACTTAACAGTCAGGGGTCCTTTACCTTTACCTTTTTAATCTTCCGGAAGTCCGTTCGACTCCTGAAACGTTCAAAAACCAAGGCATGACTTCTGATTGGTGCAGGCGCCTGGGAAACAATAGCCAACAACCACATTGGATGTTTGGCTTCCAAAAAACGTTTGAAAACCAGAACACTTACTTCTGGGTTTTCAGAGTTCAGGAGCCTATTTGTTTGTCAACTAAGCCATTTGAGAACCAAGGTTCCACTGTATTTAAAAACATAATAAAACATTAAACTTTTTTTAAAAAAACAAAAAACACCACCTTCCCGATACAGGATTGCCCTCAGACATCTCAGGAGTTGAATAACTCCATACTCTCAAATGTATCCAGTTAAAATGGGGACATAGCAGGACATTCCAGGGTCAAATAAAAAACCAAGACAGCTTCTCTAAATCAGGGATAATTTTGGAAAACAGGGACATTTGGAGGGTCGGGTAATTCATCAGGCAGAGTTGCTGCCCACTCAGCCTATGTGTACATTGCAACAGGATGCATCCCTTTGGCACTTTTCACTATAGCATCTACCATGGTTTGTCCTTAGGTTTGACTATTGATGTCCATGTGTTGGGAACTTTGAGGCTGGATTGCTGCAGCGTGCTCTATGTGGGCCTGCCTTGGGGTCTGGTGCAGAATGTGGAGGCTACACTGCTGATGGGGACGCACAGCCACCAATATGGGACACCAGTTTTCACACCGTCTGTACTAGCTGTCCATCTACTACTGAGCCAGGTTCAAGGTCCTTGTATTAATGTTCAAAGTCTTGAATTTTCAAAGCAGACCAGGGTACCTTAGAGACAGGCCGAACCCTTATATCCTAGCTTGATCAGCAATATCATCTGCAAGCACATCACTCAGTGTCCCCTGAATTGGTGAGGCTCATTTGACATCAACGCGAAAGAATAACTGAACTTTATTGACCCATTACTCTTCCAGAAGAGATTCAGCAGGCACCTTCTGTATTAAATTTCAAATGTTCGCTGAAAACTTTTCTTTGCCACCACCCTTTAATAAAATTCTTTTCCATACTAGTTAGCTGGTGATCTGCTTTAATTTTTCTGTAGTTTTTTTTTTTGGGGGGGGGGAGGACTGTAATTGTTGTAAACTACTTTGATTTTTATTCTATTTAATGAAATTGTGTTATAGACATATTTTTAAAATAAATAAATAAGTGGAAGGGATTGTCACTCAGAGCTGGGGAACCTGCATGGAACCTGCCCCAACCGTTTAAATACTATCTGCACTTTGGCAGATGGAGGGGGGGGAATTATCACCTGGTGCCTCTTTCCACAAAAAGTATGTATACAAAGGCTGAGAAAAGTGCCCCCCCCATTTCATTGCCCTGTTGGTGGACTGCAAAATCAGGTACCATTTGGAGTTATTTTTTGAAGGGAATCAAAATTTGGGATGGTGGCAGAGGAATAAAATCACCAGTGCCCTCATACTGCCTGTGGAAGTTATTCCTGGCATTTCCCCGCTTCACTCACCATGTTTCATGTTACATAATGATGTGGCAATGCTCTGGTGGGGAATTGTGGGGGGAAATCGTGAGCACAGATCTATCTCTCTCCCTTCTCCCCAGAGCCCTTGTCAGAACAGCACCATGTCATCATATAATGACAAACTGGAGGAAGAGGATGTTGCAACCACCATAAAGAGGTTAAAGAATAGGGTGAGAGTAGAGTCACCCCCCCCAAATTTCACATCCTGTCCCTCAAATTTTCTGGGGGGAAGTCCCCTTTCACCCCGCTTCCCAGAATTCAAGCCAATGGTTCTGTACAGAAAATGCTGAGCATCAATGCGCAGATGTGTACCCAGTTTATATAAGCAGCCACCCACTTACTAACATCCATATATTATCCCTGTTTGCCTGACAAAATGTACAGAATTTATAGGGCAAGGGGAATGGTAATCTTCCTGTTAAGAGGAATCTGGAAATTTCACTCATTCAGTGCCTCTTCCTATATAACATGCATTTCTCTTAACACATATTTTCATTATGGCCAATTGGCAGATCTATACAAGATTAATCTTACACGTCTTGGAAAGCAACATTAATGTCATGGAATTTTGGCAGTCCTTTCAGTTGACCTGTTTTCTTGCTTCTGGCTCGATGAAGTATTACAACATCATTCCATAGTATGAAATGTGGATAATGTTTTCACTGGAGAGGGACAACCACTTTTCTAGAAGAGTGAATATGTTCCCAGCTCAGTGGGTGGAGCACATGCTTTCCATCTGAAAGGTCTCTAGCATCTCAATTTCCACCATCTCCTGGTACATTTGAGAAAGACTCCTATATTAGATATCCCAGAGAGCCACTGCGAGTCAGTACAAAGTAAGAACTAAGCTAAATGGCCTGATTCAGTATGAGCAAGCTTTGTCCTACATTCCTAAGTACCCACTGGGCTCACATCTCTTTTGCATCTAGAACTAAGCCCCATAATCGCAAAGCACAATCCATACAGAGAAGAAGGAAGATCAAACACTATGTTTTTCAGCTGGGATGATTATACCTATGACCTTCTAGAAGTTGTTGGACCACAGCTAATCATTTGTCATGCTGGCTGATGCGACCTAACAAGAACGGGAAAGGTTGGGTTTCCCATCCTTGGTGCAGGGTGCAGTTTATAGAATGAGACCATATTGGCCTGAGACCCACAGTCAGTGCTGGATTTATGTATAAGCTAAACAAGCTATAGCTTAGGGCCCCACTCTCTTGCCCCCCCCCATATACTTCTTCTTAATTGTATTTCACTATTAATATACTTCTTCTTAATTGTATTTCAGTTCAACAATTACTTTGATAAAATACATATTTTGTTATGTGCAAATGGCTTTAGATACCTAGTAGGTCCATAAATTATCATATAGCATATATTCAACACAAAAAAGTGACAATTTGTTATCGACAAAGGACAGCTAGACATATAAAGGGCCGCATTACCTTCAGTAGCTTAGGGCCTCATTAAACCTAAATCCGGCCCTGCCCACAGCATATTGTAAGAGGAGGGCTGTTATGAGCACAGCATTTCACCATGCCCTTAAAGGTCTCATCTATGGGCCACTCGGTTTCTTTCAGCTTCTGACACCTTAGATTCAAGAGAACAAATTTCCTTAAGAGACAGAAGCTCAGTGCATTAAGTATACACCCATGATGTTACTCCAGAAGGCAGCAATACAGACGTAAGGATGGGCGAATCTGTACAATTTGGTTTCTCTACATTTCTCATTTTATCAGTCTTAAGTTCAGCACCCCACATTTCCACATCAGTTTGCATTTTTTTTAAAAAGCCCTCGTGAAAATTTATCAGTCTCTTAATGAAAACTCTGAATATAAACATTTTTGTATGCATTTTCTCTAATATATGCAATTTTGCAAAGCTAGCGCGTGCATTTTAATACACACTTTACCTTAGTATATGTATTGTTGTAGACATTACCTGGCTGTAGAACTGCAATACAAAATTTTTGAGATCTGCAATTTTGGAAGTGTGGCTGCATTTCAGGTCATGTGTTGCTTCAGAAAGTGCGCCTGAAATGAGAAATTGATCAAATTCCTCTCCAGTCCATAAACACAAACAACATACAGTGCAAAACATTGACTTCTGCTGTTGGCATGTTTTGAATGACCATAACTGCATATATTTTGCTACAAATATGACCCCCCAAGGATATACACGCACTATGCTTGGTTAAAATACAAAACAAAACACAGACACCCCCCCAGCCCAAAGTTTATAGCATCCATTGTTATGCTGTCCCTCGAAAATGAACAGCAAAAAATAGTTTTAAGAAATGCCCTGTGGTTTAGAATGTTATCAAGGAAATGCATCCACCATGGAAACTTTAATTAGGTCATATCTTGCCTTAGAAGATACATAGAAGTGGGTGGTTATGCATTGGATCCCTTCCAAAATTGGATATCTAAATGCCACTTCACAGCACTCTCACAATTGTCAAAAAGTTGAGATACTTTTATACGTTCCCATTAGATTTGAGGGACCATGTTTCCAAAGCCCCATCATCAGCTCCTACCAAAGTCCTCAAAAGGAGCAAAACCTCCCTGCTTCACTTGTATGCCAGAATTCAAAGCTCTCCATCCCACTGTTGATTAAACATGCCCCACTTAAATCACGGCTATTTTTAAAACACTGCAGTATGATTTAAAGAGCATCCTAGGAACTGCAGCCACTCAGAATAATGTACTCCCTCAGTCTCAGCATGGATATGAAGGGGTCAAGTCTCTAACATCAGGAAGGCCACAGATTTCCCACCCTTGCAATAGAATCAAGGATGAGGGACCTTGCGGCCCTCCAGATGTTCTTAGACTACAACTCCCCTCAGTCTCAGCCTGTGTGGAACATGGCCAGAGATGATGGGAGCTGTAGTCCAGTAACATCACAGGTTCCCCACCCTTGCGCCAGAGGAACAGGCAGTGTTCATACAAATTCTCACACAAAAGCTCATACCAATAACAAACTTAGTTGGTCTCTAAGGTGCTACTGGAAGGAATTTTGTTTTGTTTTGTTTTGACTATGGCAGACCAACACGGCTACCTACCTGTAATTAGTGCTTATGTGTGCCCTGAACAGGTTCATCTCTCAATACACATTATGAAAGCCAGAGTGCATAAAGACCACTTAGTAAGCCTCCACATACCTATGAGCTATATACTTAAACCACATTAAGCTCTTGGCTGCCAGACAAATCAACTGTTGAAATATAGAGAGAAAAGCCTTTTCCATTAATTCCGTCTTCTTCAGTGCTTTGAGGAGTGATAAATAAATTCCATAGCAGATGGCACTTGCTGATAAGAAACCTGCTTCGCTCTAAAATGGATTCAATACTGCCCTTCCAGGTAAGGTCAGCGGTGATGGCTCTTACATTCTGCTAAGCAGCTCTGGGAAGCTTTGTTGCAGTTTCAAGCCAGGCAGTATCCCGAGCCTTCACCTCTCGCACACATATGCTGAGAAGAACTTGCTTCGCTTGAGCTCTTTTAATAGCTCTCCCTAAATATGAAATATCTGACCACTGGGGACTTTCCTGGCAAGGCGAACAAATTAGGCGGCTGTTACAAGTCAAGGATGGCTCCTGCCGGTTTTCTCCATCTGCCTGATGCTGCCAGGTTCTTTACAAGCATCAGGAGATGGAATTAAACAGATGGCGAGGAATGCGCTTGGCCCTTGCACTCCGGAGAGGAAGGTGAGAGGCAGCCAGTTCATCTCCCATCTCCCTTTCCCCTCATTATTTCACATTAGAAAATGCAAATGTCATCACTGCAAAAGGCAACTATCATTAAAATACAAAATCAGCAGGGGAAGAAAGGGAAACTTTCCCTAAAGTTTCAGTGACATGGAAACCACAGTTGGCTGCCCTAGACTATTTTTCATAGTTGCTGGGTTGATTTTCTTTCTTTCTTTTTTTTAAGTAACACTTGGCACAACTAATAACAATCCTGCTGAACTGGTTTCTTGTTTTCTGCAAAGATCAGTGGAAGCTGTCAGTCAGAATTCATAGGAAGGCCATGTGGAAATGGTATATTTAAAAGCTTAGAGAGTGCATTGCGCTCTGCACCATGGAACACAGGGAGACGCCTTCTACTGAGTCAGGCCAATGGCCCACCTAGTTCAGTCCACACTGACAGGCAGTGGCCCTCCAGGGGTTCAGCCCCACCTGGAGATGTCAAGGATTGAACCAGGGGCTTGAAGGCTTGCGTTCTACAACTGGACTATTTATTTTATTTGTATTGGATTTCTTACCTGCCTTTGCCAAAGGCAATTGCAAAACGAATAAAACAGTTACAACCAAAAAACGAGAAAAGTGTACAAACGATGAAAAGCTGTTCACTATAAAAGCAACAAAAAACAATTGCCATTTTTAGCAATGGCTATTCAGAAGCAGAGCATAGACATTGTAGCTAACACTTAAAAAAAGAAAGAAAGCGCAAAACACAATGCAGTAGAAAATGAAACTGTTGCTTTACAATGTTACAGACATCCTTAAAGTTAGGGCAACAGAAAGAATCAAAGTCTTAGCGGCTTGTCAAAAAGTGAGCTATAATGCATTTAGGTGGAGTTCCACCAGCAGGGTGCTCCATTGCCTTTAGGGTGCAAAGAAAAGGCCGGGTGCTTCATTCCTGCACTTCAAATGATGGGGCAGGGGTGCTAACTTGAAATATGGGGGGGCAGGTAAGCAGCACCCCACATAATCAATCACAAGACACAGCGCACACACCATTTGAATGGCACTTTGTGGGGGGTGGCCCCCTCAAACACTTTATTGGAGAGTGCCGAAGGGAACTTGGTCCCTAGGAGTTTGTTTCTATGTGATGGAGCAACACAGAACAGCAGCTGATTAGTGTGGTGTTAGTGGTACAAGAGCCAGTGGGTGCTGTGGAAGGAGGCTGTTTTGCAAGTTACATTTAGTTAACTTTAGTTACATTTTACCTCTACCTCCTGACGTGCATGTCTTGACTCTCTGTTAACATTACATGGTGTCAGCCGTGAGACTACCTATGTCCCCTCTAGTTTCTTGACAGGCTTACAAAACAGAAAGTGGTGACACAGGTTAACACTCAAAGAATCCTAGAAGGCCCAATTCCTCTATCCACAGTGTTTTATCACTGTTACAAGTAACAGACAAAGGAGAGGCCTGGAAACTGAGAGAGCCCACTGGAAGGTCAATCTGCAGCAGCTACAGACAGCATATGCATATCGCTCCAGAAAAGGAGAAGAAAGGGAAAACAGCATGGTGTCCTGGTTCCCTGTTAATCCTACGCTCAGAGTAGATGATTTCAAGGGTCTGGCAGATTCGTTTGTGTACATGCAATTCTGTCCCTGGATTATCACAAAGAACTCAAACCATCTTGGCTTCAGCAACAACCGTTTTTCCTTCAGCATTCTTCCATTTGCATAACAAATGACCAAGAGTGAACTCTGTTGCTCACTCTAGTAGCATAGAAGAAAGCACTCTGGGCCTCTTTTATCAATTGGCAACACCCGCTGTTGGTTCTTTTTGCTCTCTTCTTTCCACATGGCCATCACTTCAGAGCCGGTTGAGGAGAATGCCCCTCAAACCACTATGTGCACTGCTCCAAGGAAATGCTGGTTGCGCTTCTTTTCAGATTATCTGGAATGAACCATAAAGCACCGGGGCCATCACCATTTCATTTCTGCATAAATTGCCCAGGTCTGGAACAGTAGAAGGAAGGCCCCTTCCACTGGTCCACCTAGTTCAGTACTGTCGACACTAACTGACAGCAGCTCTCCAAGGTTTCAGACAGGGGATATTCCCAGGCCTAACTAGAAATGCCAGTGGTTGAATCTGGGACCTTTAACATGAAAAACAGGTGTTCTGCCCAAAGAGTCAGCTTTGCCTGTAAGGGGGTAGCCATGACGACCATGTAAACCTGGGTCTTTTGGGCCTAGGGTGCTTCCAAGTGATCCCCGCATTGTAATAAAACAAGAAAAAGACTTTCAGAATAACATTTCTGAAGCATCGAGTGCAGGCCCAGACAGAGGGTGGGGGCCATATGGGCCACTTGGCCCAGGCCTCCGATTCCAAAGAGGGCCTCGGTCAGCATATTTATCTATATTTTCCATTTTGTCTTTATATGCAGATACGGTTCAAGCCTTGAAATAAAATTATTTGTCAGCATAACTTTTGTGAAAATTATTTATACACTTACTTATTTATAAGACTTCAGTTATCCCCAGGGTAAAAAAAGGGGGGCACATTATCTACCTGGTCCAGGCCTCTGCCTGGCTCTGCAAGGCCCTGATGGAGCGACAAATTCCAAATTAATACTCAACTTCTTTTGCATTCTGCTAAAGGGATTTGCTGGGGTTCTGGACCTCTGGAGGCTGCCCAAGATGTGGTAATCTGAGGCCAGGCCTGGGAAGGTGTTACTATTTTGTGGGTTTTCATTCTGCTGCATTTTGCTGAGGCATTTCTCCATCAGGATCCTGCCTTTTAAGACGAGTTGAAATTTCACACAGATATTCATCAGAAAGAAGGAACTGAACCAGGGCTTCAGAAGCTTTTCCAGCAGTCTCCCCTGTGGCGGCTGCAACAAGGAAGTCAGTACTGATGTCCACTATAAACAACATTTAAGAATTGTAATGAGAGGAGATCAGTATGCCCTTCCACAATAAACACCATTGTGTGTCCCGAGTGGGAGAACTATAAGGTAATGGATTGGCAGGTGGGGGCAGAAAGAACATCAAAAGAGCCTGCAGGATCAGGCCAACGGCCCATCTAGTCCAGTATTCTGTTCTCACAGTGGCCACCCTCTGGGAAACTTGTAATCAGAATCTGAGCCTTGTTTTCTTCCAGCAACTGGTTTTTGAGAAGCACGACTGCCTCCAACTGTGGATGCTGAGCATCACGATCATGCCTAGTATGTCTCAATAGCCCTCTCTGCCATGAGTGGGAATCATTTGTCTTCTGCCTCTCTAAACCTGGCACTTGAACTACTCAGAACATCCACATAAAGCATGGCAGAATCACTATAGACAACACTGAAATAGATGGACCAGTCATCTGGCTTAATATAAGTGTTGTTGCTCAGCAGAGCCGCTTTTCTGAGAAACAGTCTCCAAGCAACTCAGGTAAACTCAAATGTGAACAGATTTATTTAAAGCTGCATAGACAGGAAGCATGATGTATGGAAGTGAGAGCTGGACCATAAAGAAGGCTGATCGCCGAAGAATTGATGCTTTTGAATTATGGTGCTGGAGGAGACTCTTGAGAGTCCCATGGACTGCAAGAAGATCAAACCTATCCATTCTTAAGGAAATCAGCCCTGAGTGCTCACTAGAAGGACAGATCGTGAAGCTGAGGCTCCAATACTTTGGCCACCTCATGAGAAGAGAAGACTTCCTGGAAAAGACCCTGATGTTGGGGAAGATGGAGGGCACAAGGAGAAGGGGACGACAGGACGAGAGGGTTGGATAGTGTTCTCGAAGCTATCAGCATGAGTTTAACTAAACTGCGGGAGGCAGTGGAAGACAGAAGTGCCTGGTATGCTCTGGTCCATGGGGTCACAAAGAGTTGGACTAAACGACTAAACAACAACAAAAAGACAGGAAGCCTTGCTTACTCCTTGGGCTACACACCCACAATGCTTTCTTCCCCTCACTCACCTGCAAAGGACATTCCCATTTATTTATTTAAATTCATACACTGCTTGATTGTAAAAGACACCCACCCAAAGCAGTTTATAAAATGATAACATTATAAAATAAAGAAAAAAATTACAACTCTTCAAGTACTTTTCCTTGACCCAGGAACTGATTATATACACACTTCCTATGTTTGTTCCTATGTTTCTTCTGCTCTGTTCGGTTTTCCAAGGGATGTGCTTTATGTAACTCTCCAGGGTCAGCTTTAGTAGTGAACAGTAATGTCTCTCTCCCCTTGCACCCCCCAAACTTTTAATTAGTTCCCTGTTAGTCCTTAATGCCTCACTGTGATATTTCCTCCACTAAAGCTTGTTAAATTTAAATCGTACCATGATATCCATTACTGAATGTTTTCTTGCATAGTCCCATCTGTTTCTTCTGACTAAATTGATGGAAATAAGATTCTTCCCTTGCATAGTCTAGGACTGGCTTTGGGAGAGAGGGGTGATTTTTTTTTGCTCATACTGACTTTTACAGATAATTTGTTTTTGTTCTGCTTTCATTACTTTTAAAAATACAACAACAGCCTGGTCAGACCGTGGACAAATGGAGTAGAAGCTTCTTCACTCTCACCTGTCTAGTAGTTTAAAATGGGGAAGACAGCAATATGAGAACCTTGGTGGATTCCATGCCTTGTGAATTGGGCCTGAGCATAGTGATGGACTCAGTTCACTAACACATTCCGTCTTAAATCCCAGACTGAAGGACCACAGGTCAGTAGAAGTGCTGACTGAGGTTTCAAACTCCACCCTTCTCTGGACAAGGTTGCACTTCTACTGAATGGCCAGGTTCACTGTTACGGAGTTCCTTTGGACTTAGCACTGTTCCTAGGTTCCTAGGAGTCCTTTTGCTCAACTTTGGCTGAGCATTCCTTCCTGTAGAAAGCAGATTTGACCAAAATTAGACATGCCATGTAGACCACATTCTACATAGGTCTGACCTTGAAAAGTGTTTTGAAGCTACAGCTACAGCAAAATGCTGTTGCCATAATAATTTCTAGGGTCTGCTTTTCTGGCTATTGGTCTTGTTTAAATTGCACAAGCCTCTGATTTGTTCCTGGGTCCAATTTAATGTGCTGGATTATTACTTACAAATCCCTTGGCTTTGGACTGAGGTATTTGAAAGACTCGCATTCCCCTGCATGAACTTGTCCATGAACTGAAAACATCTTTGGAGATCCTGCTGTGTGATCTGCCACCATGAGAACTGCAATTGGTGGGGATGTGGTGCAGGGTCTTCTCAGGAGCATCACCCTGGTTGTGGAACTCTCCCCACCCAGGGAAAGTGAGAATAACCTCTTCTCTATTGTTCTTATGGGAGTCAGCGGACCCAGCTTCCCCCTTGGAATAGTCTGAAAAGTTTGCTTATGTTCACATACTCCTTCGAGTGATTTTAACCAGCCACTGTTTGCCTTATATTGCTGAATTCTTAGTGCCTTTATGTGTGTACGTTTTCTCTCTCTCTCTCTCTCTCTCACACACACACACATTTGGAGCACCTGCTCCAAGTGATTTGCATGCATTTTATTGCCAAACTAGTCCTTATTATATAGTTGTTGAGAAATCATTTCAGAAAGGAATTAGCAAAGCATGAATTCCTCAAGCATCCCTGCCTTAGCTGGGGGTCTTTGGTTGAAGCCCCATATCTGGTGTTGGATGCAGTGAAGATGTGGGCAACATCTCACTGCTATGAGACCCTAGCAGTACAAAAGGAAATGGTTGCATGCTACCCGCCCCTCCATTAGCGGAGTTCCTAAATCTATCAATTAAATGCAAAGTGCATTTAATAATCTATGCTGTGCACAGACCAAAAACAGGGTCAAGATCCTGCTTATGCACTAATGTTGTTTTAAGCATGATCCTGCCATCATTTCCCAGGGAGACCATGCCCTGCAGTTCTGCCCAGCACGTCATAAATGATCCCCCTTGACTTGCCCATTAGTGAGCTGAAACACCTCTTATTTACTGATGTGATTAACTGCTCCAGAAGCAAGGAGCAATTCCGCCATGTCGGTCTCCCCCTCTCTCTCCCCCGAGACAGCTGTAATGGCTGTGTACACCTGTGGAGCGAGAGCCACCAGCCGTGAGCTAACATTGTTCATCACTAATGAGCCATAAAATTGCGGCAGTTTAATGCAGCTTCAGTGGCTGGTAGGTAGAGGGAAGAGGACTGCCGTGAAACCAGAGAGGCTAGCCGAGTGCCTCCGACACACATTTTAATTTGAATTTAACAGGGCAGTTCCCGCTGAATTACAATTTGATTGATAGAAAGCTAACTCGTGGATGTTAATAAGCATGCTAATCAGTTATGAGTGCCGTAAATTAATTCAGAGTTTGCTGTGGCTGGTTAAAATGTGGAAACAATAAAAATGGAAACTCACTCTGCTTCCTAGAAAATAATATGTGAGCACCGTTTCGTCACGTCAGCTGTTCTGCGCAATGTTCTGTCACGTTCACTGACGTGGCAATGGTAAATTAGTGTGTCGTGCATTCAGGGAAGCAAATGGGCTCCTAATTGTTATTTCCAGAAGTAGGATAATTTGAATTTAATTCGTCTCAGATTATTCTGTTTCAGGAAAAGTACAAGAATAGGAGGTGCTTCCCAGACTGTTACTGTTTTTGAGTGGGGGAAAAGGGGGACAAGTCAGGTGCTGCAAAGTTCTGCTCTGGGCCTGTTGTTGTTCAACATCTTTAGGCATGGCTTGGATGCAGAAATTGAGGGGACGCCCATTGGATTTGCAGATGACACCCAACTGGGAGGGGTAGCTAATACCTCAGAAGACAGAGCCAGGATTCAAGATGACCTTCACAGATTGGAGAACTGGGCAAAAACTAACAAAATCAAGTCTTAGTAGGGACAAACATGAGGTTCTACACTTAGACAGGAATAATCAGATGCACAAATATGGCATTAAGCAACTGAGAGGAGAAGTGGTGCAGGGCGCCCAGTTTTGGGGTCTAACCCAATCTCCAAAGATTTGTTGTCTACTCCCTACAAAGACACAGCTGATTTTGATGGCAGTAGCAAATAAAAGGGGGGGGCACTATTAAAAGTAGACAAAGCACTGGGCTGGGTAGAGCCAAGAGCACCTCAAGGTGCTTATGGCAGTGTTGGCTATGGCCAGAGGCAAAAGTGGGCAGTTAAGTGGAAATGATTATTAAGCCTTGTATAGAAGACTACTGTCCTGCTCTCTTTTTATATGATGAGCAGATCAGAGGAGTTGAAGAAGAAATATGCTTATTATAGTACTATATGTGGGAATGTTCAAGGTGGCAGGAGAGGATATATTGTTTATTAATATCCTTAACTTGTGCTAGCAAGTTCCTTTACTTAGCAGAATTACATTCCCCATTTACGCACAGCAGATAGCTGGTTGGAAGCTCATGTGAGCGTCTCACTATTATACAATTCAATCTGTCTCAGACTGAATTGTATGTTCCCAGTAAATTCCTTTTAATCCCTCATAAAAGAATAAAGACGCCACAATCTTAATCAAAGTCAATAAAAGAAGTTTACTTACATCAGTTCACAGGTGGACCCCTGAAGGCAAACTTAGTTACAAATATGTACATGTACATGTGGCTCTATCCCATATGGGGGAATAATCCTAGTGCTTCTGCTAGCTGAGCTAGCAAAGCAGTCCAAGCTAGAAGCTGGTGAAATGAAGAATGAAGGCAAAGAGAGAGAGGTGTGCTGCGTGATTCATTCTTTTGTTACCTGGACAGGTTAGGTTATGCCCACCTTCTATCACATGCAAAAAGAAGATGCTCCAGCCAGGAGGAACAGGAAGTTTCGACTGGCTGGACCAAACATTCCCTCGCATGTCTTCTCTAGCATTAAAATGAATGTTGTATTTGACTGCCTCTCATGGATCACATCTCACACTATATACAACAGGTCATCTCTCCTTTAGCTTGGGCCTAACCTCCTTACAAGTATACTCACATTTATCCTCATAGTTACCAACCCCCACAAACACACCTCTCTTCCAGGCAAGAAAGAGGTATTAACACAGTTCAGGGCAGAGGTGCCATCTTCTCAAGATGATTGAATGGGCCCAACGCAATGTCCTGACAACATATGCCTGACATCTCGATGAGCCAGGGAGTGGAGCCGAATGCCATCTGAACATTGAGGGGGCTAACCCCCTCAACCCCTTAAAGCTATGGTTTTCCCAGTAGTGATGTATGGAAGTGAGAGCTGGACCATAAAGAAGGCTGATCGCTGAAGAATTGATGCTTTTGAATTATGGTGCTGGAGGAGACTCTTGAGAGTCCCATGGACTGCAAGAAGATCAAACCTATCCATTCTTAAGGAAATCAGTTCTGATCTGGAAGGACAGATCCTGAAGCTGAGACTCCAATACTTTGGCCACCTCTTGAGAATAGAAGACTTCCTGGAAAAGACCCTGATGTTGGGAAAGATTGAGGGCACAAGGAGAAGGGGATGACAGAGGATGACATGGTTGGATAGTGTTCTCGAAGCTACCAGCATGAGTTTGACCAAGCTGCGGGAGGCAGTGGAAGACAGGAGTGCCTGGCGTGCTCTGGTCCATGGGGTCATGAAGAGTCAGACACGACTAAATGACTAAACAACAAAAACAACAACAACAAACTCCCTCAACATAAAATGGGAGGGGGCAAAGTGCCTCAGCCCCTAGAAGCTGGTGCGTATGATTCAGGGACACATTTCAGCCAGGCAAAGACAAGGAGGATTTGGAGGAAGGCCTAGCAACAGTTCTGTGGGCCAGAGAGAGAGAGAGACTCAGAGGGACCCCAGCGAAGTCAGCGCGAGACCTTGCAGTAGCATTCACCACAGATGACTAAAATATTTTCCATTGTGGAAGCAAAGGAGCCTGACAGATCTGCTGACCAAAGATCTGCTTTACCCTTTAGCAGAGCAGGTGTGTGCATTTGTACACAGAAGTAAATACCACAGTGCTCAGCGTTGCTTACTTCCAGATCAGCGTGTAAGAGGTGGGTTAATTTCGGTGAATTCATATATATAGGAAGAAGTTTGAATTTCCAGAAAGCAAAAACTCAGAGTGTACATGCCTGGAAGTCAGGGAGTAGTTAACCACTTTTCAATAAAAGCTGAAAGAGAGAAGTGTTCCAAACTGCTTGCAAAAAGACTGCAAGTGAGTTTCTGACTTTTCTGAAAACTTAATTCTTGATCATTCTTAACCCCCCACCCCCACCCCAAGAGCAGTGAGGGAAAAACCTCACTCTCTTGGGCAGGAAAGTAGTGAGATTACATGTTTCACCTACAGCTTTCAGAAGTACTAAAAAGAAAATCCGTGAGTTTTTTTGAAATATATAAAAACAGGCTTCTACTGCCATCTGGCGGCTATCACAAAGTACATATGTTTTTTCATCATCGTTATTACGTCCATATGTTTTTTTCATCATCTTAGAAACAGAATTCTAGAGTTGGAAGGGACCATGACAATCATCTCGTCCAATCCTCTGGATTGTTCACATTGATCTTTTTGTTATCCCAACCTGCTCCATTTTAGAGATCCAGGTAATCCTGTAAGAGCAACAGCATAAGCCAAGACAGAAAGATCTCCAGTATTCTTTATCACATCATCAAGCTGTTCCGTGTTGTTAATATAAATGGCTGGTAACTTGATCAACATGTTAAACAAAGGAGAATGAGCTGTGTTCTTGAGAACATTACATTCTTACACTACAGAGGTTCAAAGGTTCTATGATGCACATGTTCTCTTGTACTAAGAACATTAGAAGAGCCTGCTGGACCAGGCCAATGGCCCATGTAGTCCAGCATCCTCTTCTTAGAGTGGTTAACCAGACACCTGTTGGAAACCTGAAAGCAGGACCACAGGAACACTCTGTGGTTTCCAGAAACTGGTATTCAGAGGCATGGTGTCTCTGTCAGCAGAGGAAGAACACTGTCCTCATAGCTAGTAGCTGCTGATAGTCTTGTCCTCCATGAATTTGTCTAATCCACTTTCACAGACGTCCAAGTGGATGGTTGATTCACATCTGATACCCTTTTGAATGTGTTGCTGGAGGATCATCGGTTTGTTTTTGTTCTTATTTTCATTTTGTATTTTGTATTTTTTATGTTGAGATCCACAGATCCACAGATATAAATTGAAATAATAATAATAATATGTGGGAGCATGTTCCATGGTTTAATGGATAATATGATGTGAGTAGCACTACAGAGGAACTCACTGTTACCGAATGGTAAGCTACCCCTGCCATTAGGCAGAATGGGGAGGCCACCTCAGGTGGTCAGTGTTGAGGAGTGATGGCAATAGCAGCCTCCCACATGGACTTTCCTAGTGAATCCAAAAGGCATTCTGGTTCCTTGGTGACAGTGATGTTTGCTTCTTACCCCAGGTCACTGATAGAGAACTTGCTGTACTCATGCCTCCAGCTAATCCTCATGATAAATATCTATATTAATGGCCGAACTCATACGGTGACTGATTATGCCAATGCTTTGAATACTTAACCAAATTATAATGTTTATCATGGGCCGGTCACTGTTTCTCAGGCTAATACAGTATACAGTAGTACCTTGGGTTACAGATGCTTCAGGTTACAGATGCTTCAGGTTACAGACTCCACTAACCCAGAAATAGTACCTTGGGTTAAGAATTTTGCTTCAGGATGAGAACAGAAATCGCACAGCAGTGGCACAGCGGCAGCGGGAGGCCCCATTAGCTAAAGTGGTGCTTCAGGTTAAGAACAGTTTCAGGTTAAGAACGGACCTCTGGAACAAATTAAGTTCTTAACCCGAGGTACCACTGTACTGCTCCAAGTTCCTTGGAGGACAGGCAAGAGGCGAAAATGCAATTAATGATTTAATGACATTGGGAGAAATAAGCTGGTTATCAACATTCTTATACAAAATCTCTGCAACCTTAAGCGAAGGCATCCTGGGTTTTGCCACAGCACGGGGCTCACATATAAAGATGGATATTTTAAAGCGGATATAACCTGAGGCAACACATGACCCACCCTGCAATCCGAAGCTCCAACAGGCAGTTTGCTTGTGGAAATTTTTGCTAGGAGTTGAAACCTGTTAAACCAGAGCTTGATTCAAGTAAACAATGTTGTTATTTGTCTATCCGAGGTTGTTTGTGAAATCATTCATTCGTGAGGTTCTCCTGACATTTGGGCTGCTGTAGTTATTGAGTCTGTAAACTGAGGTTTGTAACTGGAAACTTTTTTGCATGGGGAAATGTTGGCTGAAAGTCAGTTGGGACTGCTTTTAACTCGTCCTTGTAAGATGATCCAGAGTTTGTAAGGAAGTTTTTAGTGACTTTTGACATGAACAGTAGGTCTGTGTGCTTTTGTCCATAAACATTTTCAGGACAAAAAGGAGGGTTTAAGAACGAAATTTCAGAAACACCCCACCTCTTTACATACCCCTTTTGCATGCAGTCCACCACCTGCTTCTTTCCATGATATGCAGCTGTGGTGACATTTTCACAGCAGAATAAACTAGAAACTTATTCCCAAGATTAATCCCAACCAATCAAGAATCACAAAAAAAACAACCTATGGGATTCCGTGTGTCTTTGTCTCTGTGTGTGTAAGAGAGAGAGAGAGATCATTGTACATCAGCTCTGCCCAGCAATTTTTTCCTCCCCACAAGAGGTAACTGATTTTGGCACAGCGATTAATAAAGTAGACACGGTACTGTGGTGGGCAGAGAAATCTGTGTGTAGAGATATGCATCTGGCAGAGACCAAACAGCAAAGATGCTAGACACATCTATGTCTATGGGGAGGAAGTTCCACAATTTAGAGGCTGCCGCAGAGAAAACCCTGTCCTGGGGCACCATTCCCTGCCCATCCGATGGTGGAAGAACTACCCAGAGTGCCTCATCTACCTAAGGGATGGAGGAAGTCTTTCAGATATTGCTTAAGGGCTTTTAAACCCCTTAATGAAACCTTAGTTTCCCCCTCACCAAATTCATTCCGGACCCGATCCAGGGTCGGGTGGATGGTCAGGAGAGGGGGGCTCTGCACAACTCTACAGCTGCGTTTGAAACAGCAATGAGGCATCCAGACAGATATACCAGATGGGGTGAAAGAGATGTGGGATGGGACAATGTGGGTGTCATCAGTATATCAATGCAGAACACAGGGCCGGCTCTTCCATTAGGCAAAGTGGAGCAACTGCCTCAGGCAGTCAATGCTGTGGGGCAGTGGTGGGATCCCCTGGTCTATTCCGTCTAAGCCCCCAGGCTATTCCCTTCTGTTGGAAGACAGTACTGTGCACACTACATAGTGCCTCAGGTGTGGTGAAGGAGGCTCTCCTACTTTTTACTGTATTTTTCCATGTATAAGACACCCCCATGTATAAGACGACCTTTATTTTTTCAAACCCGAAATTAAGAAATTAAGTTGTTTAGCTTTTGGGGGGTGGGGTGGGGGAGGTCACTTCCGTCAATCATTCACCCACCTGTCTGCCGCTACCAATCACTTGCCACAGCCACTGCCGATCGCACACCCCACCGCAGCCGCCAATTGTCTGCCCGCTCGCTGCCACCAACAGCCCACCCGCCCACTTGCCACAGCCACCAATTGCCTGCCCAATCGCAGCAGCCACAGCCAATTGGCAGCAGGCCGTGCCGCAGCCACCAAACATCCACCCAATCACCACTGCCAATCTCCTGCTTACTGCTGCCATTAATCACACATCCCCCCCTCTGCATTCACTATCCATCTATAAGACAACACCCAATTTTTGCCTATTTTTTAAAAGCAAAAAGCACTGTCTTATACACAGAAAAATACAGTATGTAATTTTTAACTGCTGGTCTAGTCAGCTTCCACACATGGGAATCTACAGAAATGGGCCTCCTCTCATCATTTGCTTCAGGCAGCAAATGTTTAGGACAGGCTCTGACCAAGAGCCATGAGATTCAAAGAGAGACACCAGCAGGAGCTCAGGAATGGAACCTCAGGGATCCCAGGAGAGAGGCTGAAGACAGAGGAGGAATGGCCTCTGCCCTAACTCAGCCGAAACATTGAACAAGGCACAAAACAGCACAGATATCTTAAGAGATGGGATAGAAAGAATGATAGGATGGCTAATTGAATGAAAGGCAGCAGAGACGCCAAGAGGAAAAAGACAGACTTTCGGATTTGGCAGTGAGAAGATCATCTATGATATCAGCAAGGTCCCTGGAGTACAGGGAATGGAAATCAGATTGGAGGAGGTCGTGAATATTATGAGGATCTTTTTAGGAGTTCTCATGCTGGCAAAATGTCTAACCACCAGTCAGGCCTTTCTTGTGTCAAACCTGACACACAAAGGAGGGTACTCTGGTCTCCCAATGACATTTGCCAGCCTGTGACTGTGTTCTGTGAGGTCATCTAGGTGTAAGAAGAAGGATAACTATGGATGGTGCATCTTTTTCCCACGGTGAATTGGGATGGGGGCCCTTTGTGGCAGGGGAGAGGATCAAATTATGGGATGCTCATGCATCCTATTCACTGCATGATCCTTCATTGGCTCAGAAAGGCTGAGAATTGGAAATAGCATCAAAGGAATGGCAGAGAGAAAGAAAGCATAGCGATTCCAAATAGCTGTGAACACATTTGGGAAAGGGAAAAAAAGTTACCTTTCAGATTTTGGGGGTTGGGGGTTGGGGAGGGGAGTGATTCTATGTCTCCTGCAAATGCTATTTTCACACAAAAGAAAGCAAACATTCTGTGCATCCCTAAAATAAATAAAAGCCTGCATTTAGATGTACAGCAAAATGGTTTGGTGTTGCTCCTGGTGCATTGCCATCTACACAGGGATCTCTTGCTGAGAAGCCATCTGCCTTGTTATCGGCACAGAACGTACTTTCTCCTTTTCGCAAAATCTATGCATTTAATTAATAACAAACATCTGCTGCTTGCATGTACTGAGTCTCTCCTCGCTTCTCCCCAGATCCTGAACCCATCCATATACACTCCTCAACTAGCCTCGTACAATCGCTTAAATAAAGCAACAACCGGTGTGTGGGTGGGGGAGTCTGATTCCAACAGGCTCTGACTCCCTCGGTCACTGAAAAGGAGGAAATGGGAGAGAAACAATGGGGCATGCTGCTTTGTCTCCCACATAGACAGCTGTGTGCTCACTGAATGTCAGAAGGGGGGGAGGGGGGAACTAACTAGTAAAAATAGCAGCAGGAATCAAGAGGTGGTGTTGATCTCTCCATAACAAGAAGCCCCAACACAGCTGTTGAACCCCAAGGAGGTTTGCATTCCAGAGAAGAGATATTTTAGCTGATTTTTGACAACTAATATTGGGAGTGGGAGGGATTCAGGAGGAAGAAGATCAAAGTTGTCTGGCTGCCAGAGGAAGAAGGAAATAGAACGCATTTCAGTGAAGAAACTTGGTCACTCACTTAATTTATCGCTCCCTTAATTGATCAAAGTCACAATATTTTGAGGATTGATTGTAGTAAGAGAAGCATATGTATAAATACATAAATAGAAATGAAGTGAAATGAAAATGGTATACTGCTTAATTGTCAAAATCTCCTAGCAATTGATATAGAACATCAAATATGCATTAAAAGTTATCAATATAAGTCAGGAGTTAAAAACAAGTTCACCTAAAATATATATACAAGTAAAATGAGCGCTTAAAAATATCTACCATATATTCTGCTTTGCTAAATTTTCCATGATGGTTCCTGAGATTAAAGGACAGTTTTCCTAACTATATTTTGATACAATTGGACACCATTTTGACTCAAGATGGCGGACTGAACCTTTCAAAATTGCACTGGTTTCAAAACTGTGCTGATTTTTTGGACTGGTGGAAGGGAAGTGGAGAGAGGCAGGCAAAAGAAAGATGCAGTCTGAAGAAAAAAGCTGGAGTGGAGCTGCATCTGAGTGCATAAAGCTGAATTTGCATAAGTAACATGCACGTATGATGTGACTCAACTGTGATTCAAAACATCTGGAGGACACCAGAGAGATGAAGGATAACTTTGGTGAAGTGAATCCTCCTGGAATTGGCATTGGTTGTTCTTGACCACATTTTGCTTCATTTTTACTCCACCTTTCCTTCAAGAAGCTAAAGGTGACATTCAAGATCCCCCCTATTTTCCACACAGCAACCCTTTTAGGCAGATTTGGCTGTGATATGTGTCAGGGAACTGACATCAGAGCGAGAAGCGGAGGCAGGGCTCCAGAGCGATGCCGGAGAGGGAACCAGCAGGAGGGAAGGTATTCAGCGTGACACCAATAGAGAGGAGAGGGAGATGGAGGAATCGGTGTCAGGGCTCCAAGACCCTTCAACCGAAACCAGCGGAGAGAGCGCTGGCACGCCCTTGCCGTCCCCTTACTTGCGCCGACGCGTTGCACGCAGGGAACATAGGCGGAGACTTGGGGTCAAACAGCTTTTATGCTGGAAGAGATTCAAGAAACGCCCACTGACGGATTCTGCAAGTGACTAACAGGTCACGGAGGGCGAGCTCTAACCCTAAACATGGTTGAGCAAAAAATCTAACTAAACTGAAGGCAATTTACGCACAAGTAACCCCCTCACAACCATTACAATATGGTAACTGGATCAATGCCTCCCAATAAGCTTCAATACTGAGTGATGATTTGAACCTGGGTTTCTGCAGCCATAGCCTGCTGCATCACAATGGTTCTTGAGCATGCAGTTGTTCAGCTTAACAGGATGCTGAAGCTTTTGGATATTTTATTTGTAGTCGGCTGGACGCTGTAGCTTCCTGGAGTGAATCCAAGCCTTTAGTCACACCTGTCTGTGTCAGTACTTCAGCTGCTCTTGGGGGCCATGTTGCAGAACTGACAAACCTGGACACCGGACGTCCTGGCTTTCACTAACAAGAATGAGGGAGATGCTGTGTGGATAGAACAGCAGGTTAGAATGGGAGTAGTTTGTCAGTAAGCAATACTGACAGCAGATGCCTCTTTTGCCGCTGCAAAAGTAGTGCAGATAGCTGAATTCCACAGGGAACTTGTGAGAAGTTTCTCACAATCTTCATACTTGTTCGGTGACTTGCAGTTAGCTCCCCAAATCCTGCCAAAAGTCATTCTAGTCAAGCATCTTAAACTTCTCCATCCAGAACCTCTGTTCCAAAGACCAATAATAAGCATGTTCCTGCTGAAATGTCTCCTAGAATAAAATTTAATGTTTCTTCAGAGGCCAATTAGCTGAGGCATTTGAAGGGAATGCAGGAGTTTTCTTAACCCTGACAAAATTTCCCATGCAGCATTAAGTGGAACCAAGTGTTTTGACTAAATTTCACCTGAAGCGACATTCAGAAATTCAAAATGAGTGTGGAAATTCTTCCTCAGTTGAAATAACTATGGGATTTTGAAAGAAGCTGGGGCATTCTGATTAGGCTAGAGAAAATGATCCGGGGTGTGCAGATTCCCCAGAAAAGTCCTTAAATATTGTGTGGGTATATTCAAATCATTCCAGACTTACCTCAGTCCAACAACATCTTAAGGGCCTTAGGTTCCCCAAGCTCTGTTCTGCAGGAACCCAGGAGGGACAGTTCAGAAACATTCAAAGCAGAAAATTCCTGAGTGACTGTTTTAACACATTATAACATCCACAAGCCCAAAATATGCCTTAACCTTCCTAGTTATACCAAGCATTTTCTGCTGCAGCTAGACAATTTCCTCCCTATATGGATAGTTATCTTCTCTGCTTGAAAAGCAGTTCCTTAGCTTGGAGCCAAGCAATAGACTGGTGGTATTGCTTGTCTCTTGTGTTTTCATTTGTTTCTACAAAATGCTGCCACAGGAGAGGCAAAGTAAAGAGGAAGACTCGTGTTTGTTGGATGGAGAAGGCTCTTTCCTCTTTCTATGATTTTTGGTTGCAAATCTCTCCACACAGCTCTTTTTCACCTTTCAGAGTTTGACAGGGTGATTTAACAATCAATCCCTTTCCCCAAAGGACTCCGGTAATGGTAGCTCTATGAGGGGAATAGGGGACTCCTAACCACTCTCAGCACAATTAACAGAGCTCAGTTCTCAGGGTCCTTTGTGGGAAGCCATGAGGGTTTATA
Organism: Podarcis erhardii; assembly: GCF_964252035.2. Classification (NCBI taxonomy): domain Eukaryota; kingdom Metazoa; phylum Chordata; class Lepidosauria; order Squamata; family Lacertidae; genus Podarcis; species Podarcis erhardii. The sequence continues at coordinate 14,291,537 of NC_138513.1, read as the reverse complement.
ATGGAATGATACTGCTTTAAATGTATAGCGCAGATGGGGCTATATTAAGCACAAAGAGGCCAGAAAGCTAGCCTGAGGAGATAACTCACTCAAAAAGAAATTGAGAAAGTGTATGGAAGGAGGGAGGCAGAATACAAAACTTATCATAAAATGCAGAAGTTGTTGAAAGGTTTCCTAAATCTGCATCTACGAGGTTGTGGGAGTGAGCTGAGCACTCTACACACACACACACACACACACACACACACACACACTGCCCCCCTTTGCATTTCTAGAAGCTCAATTTGTATTTCATTTTCTAGTCGGCTTCTCTGCTATGGAGCTGTATGGTCTGTTTATTTTAGATGTCCATAGATGTTTAATTGAGTAAAGCGCTTGGCAAATAGCTCAAGCTTCAAATCTCTTTTGCTGAAAGTTAAAAGATTTCTCAGACCATCCTCTGCAGACTTGAGCGCTCACATGTTTGCTCAAGGGACATTTGATGTAGGATGCTACCCAGGGATTGTAGCAGGCTTCCTGGGGCGACAATGTTAGGCACATTATCAGCAGCAGCAGCAGACAGGGATATTCCTTTCCAGTATTGCTGTGGTATAATCACAGTGCATGGTGCTATCCAAGCCATGACGATTAACTGGTTTATTCATCTATTTTTCTGTATACATCAAAATGCAAATCCTTTCTATCCTAGATTCTGCTTGGGTACAACCGTACACATAGGCCACATTTACAGCACATATTTAAAGCACAGTCATACCACTTTAAGCAATCTTGGCTTCTCCCAAAGAATCCTGAGAGCTACAATTTGTTAAGGATACAGAGAATGCTTAGGAGACCCCCCCTCTTCCCTAAGTTTTCTGTGAAGAGGGATTGATGGTTTAATCACTCCAAGAACCATAGTTCAGAAGGAAAGGGAGGGGTTTCAGACCATCTCTCAGCACACTTGACAAACTACAGCTCCCAGAATTCTTTGGGGGAAAGCCATGGCTGTTTAAAGTGGTATCATAGTGCTTTAAATGTATGGTACGAATATGGCAAAATATCGCCTGTGATGGATCCCTACTCGTGTATGATACCATTCCCTTCTGCATACATGCAATGTAACATTTGAAAAGCGCTCTAGGGTACATGCTCTTGGTGTGGAATCCTAGTGTTGAACCCAATCCCTGTTTCCTGTTTTCAGCTGGAAAGTGAATCACTGGTGGTGGAGAGAAGCTTGGGAACATGTGAAATGCACTTACTGAAACAACAGCATCCAAAACTCTTCTCGTGATGAAGGGAAGGATGTGCCTATGTCCATTGCTCTGCCTCCACAGAAGGGGTGCAGGACCTCAGGGCTGGGGGTCAAATGTGGTTCTGTAGGTCTCTCCCTCCCTCAGGACTCTTCCCAAGTGACTGTATTTTTTGCTCTATAAGACGCACCAGACCACAAGATGCACCTAGTTTTTGGAGGAAAAAAACAAGAAAAAAAATATTCTGAATCTCAGAAGCCAGAACAGCAAGAGGGATCGCTGCGCAGTGAAAGCAGCAATCCCTCTTGCTGTTCTGGCTTCTGTGATAGCTGCGCAGCCTGCATTCGCTCCATAAGATGGGAAAAAGTGAGTCTTATAGAGCAAAAAATACGGTATGTCTCCTCCTCAGGATACATGCCCCATCTCCCAGGAAACACCTCTAACTGGCTCTGCTCCATGTCCACTTCAAGTCCTCTTGCATGGCACAAACATGGCTGAAATGTGTCCTGGAATGTGATTATGGCTTTTGCTTGCCTGAATGTCCATGTGATAGTAGATACCTCTGGTTTATACGTGGCTGGAACGTAGCCCATTGCACAAAGGTAAGAACCTTTTCCATTCCTCCACCCCCTTCTTGCCTCCACTCACTACTTGCATGTGGCCCCTGGAAGGTTGTCTGGGGTAGCATGTGGCCCTTGGGATGGAAAAGTCTCCCCTGCTTAAAGCAATGCCACTTCCTGTTTTCCTGGCCAATAGTGCTCATATCACTTTATTAGCTATGAGCTGCCCATGAAAGAATGTGAGAACTGCAATGCAGACCTTGAATTAATCTCCTGCTTCCTCCATGTCATATCCTTTTGGCAACCTCATACAGCACTGAAAAGCCAGCAGTTCCTCAATGCTGAGCCATGCTGACGACTGCAATAGGTCTTACAGGAAAAAGCAAGGGGTGAAAAGGTGAAAAATGGCTTTGTCATGTATAATGAGATAAGAATCCAATGTCTTTGTTCAGACCAGGTCTCTCCATGGTTTTAAGTTTGGTAATAAGTTGCAATTCAGCAGCTTCTCTTTCCAGTAGGAAAGTAGGAGAACACTTCAATCTCCCACGACATTCTATACAAGATCTCAAAGTAGCTGTTCTATTACAAAGGAATTTCAGAAATAGACTGGAAAGAGAAGCTGCTGAATTGCAACTTATTACCAAACTTAAAACCATGGAGAGACCTGGTCTGAACAAAGACATTGGATTCTTATCTCATTATACATGACAAAGCCATTTTTCACCTTTTCACCCCTTGCTTTTTCCTGTAAGACCTATTGCAGTTGTTAAGAGTCGTCAACAGGCTCATCACAGCTATCTGCCAATCACCCATTCCCACCACCCTTCTGAGTAATACCCCTCCCCACCTTCTCACTATATAGAAGGGTCTGGTGACTTCTGTTTCAGTGTATCTGAAGAAGTGTGCATGCACACGAAAGCTCATACCAAGAACTAACTTAGTTGGTCTTTAAGGTGCTACTGGAAGGAATTTTTTTTTATTTTGTTTCCAGACATTGTAAACTAGGAGTGGTAACCTCCAGATGTTGTTGGACTACAAGTCCCATCATCTCTGAACACTGACCATGCTGGCTGGGACTGATGGGAGTTGGAGTTTAACAACATCTGGAGGGCACTGTGTTGGCTATCCCAGTTCTAAACCATGAAGAATGGGTGATTGGAGAGGAAATTGTGGCCCACACATCTGCCATTTTCTTTTGTGCAGAGAGCATCCATGTGTCTAAGTTGTACATGGTCTCTTTATGCATATGTGCTCTCTCTCTCTCTCTCTCTGCTCTGGTAACCTGAAAAATATATCGGTACCAAATCATGTGGATTAAGATTGTGTAGGCAGGCTCTGGGATGGATTCAGACTGCCACTGCAGTCCTATAAAACATGCAGCTAGGAGTAAGATCCATTGGAAACAACAAGACACGCTTCTGACTAGACATGCATAGGATTATGCTGTGAGTGAGACATACTTAGGTCCCATAGAAATCAATGGGAAAGGCTAACTATGACCCAAGTCCTTTAGGAGATAAATTCAACTAAGTTAAGTTACACGTGGAACAATCAACACAGAGGGGTATAGTCAGCTAAGCAGTAGGTCTGTCCTAAGTGGAATTATGGTTGGAGACGATGTAAAGGAATTGCAAGTGGAGAAACTAGATGAAATACCACTCCCTGCTACTTGCCTTGATTAATCATGATTTCAAAAAAATCTGAAAAGGATGTCAGTAGTGCTGAAAAGGATACACAACACCCTGACACTTCAGATCAATGCTCCTGTAAGCCTGTGTTCTCCAACCTGATGCCCTCTGAATGTTTTGGACTACAACTTCCACCCTGGCTGGGGCTAATGGGAGTTGTGGTCCAAAACTTCCGGAGGGCACCAGGTTGGGGAACGCTGTTGTAACCAGCGCCTGCATCCTAACCCATTCAAGCATGTATTTAGGCAAAACTCCTAGTCGCCTTGGCGAGGACAGTGAGAGAAAGCATACATATGCAATATTTCTTACCCTGTCCTTGGAAGTATAAATAATAGCTCCAAGCCTATAAATATTTATTACGCTATAAACTGCCCTTTAGATACACTGCACAGCTTTGGGAGAAGAGTATTTACATAATCGGCTCGCTCTCCTAATATAGCCAACACTCAGCCATCCTGTGGTTACATCGTATTTCCCTGTTAGCTCATATGCTTGGGACGCTTTGTCGCACATTGGTTTTTTTCAGGTGAGCCGATACTACACTTTAGTCTTTCCCCCTTTACAATGAAATTATTATTATTATTATTATTATTATTATTATTATTATTATTATTATTACAACTGAAATAATTATTATTAATAATATTTGAACATTTTTATTCACCTTTTTTCTGTATAAAAATGTAGATACTGCATGGGCACAGCTATGTGTGCATTGGGTTTTATCAGTGCAATTGAGCCCTACACATCTGTTATACCACATGCTCAATGTGCCATCTGGAAACTGCATGACTTGATGTCGAATCCTAGTGAACTGTCACTGTTGAGGCTGGATTAAGGTTTCCTTTCTCAGCTGAAGTGTAGATCGCTCAGCCTCATGTCAGTGTAGAGAAGATTGGAGATGTGTGAAATGTGCTTACCAAAACCGCAGCATCCAAACCTCATGAGGCAAGGGGGTGGGGGGCAGTGTCTATATATCCATTGCCCAGCCTCTACAATAGAGATGTAGGTCAAATGCAGGAACAGGCTTTTCCACCCATCCCCCAGGACTCTTCCCAAGCTGCATCTTCTCTCCAGGATACACACAAAGACACACACACACCTCAGGAAACATCCCTGACTGGCCCTGCTCCATTATCTCTTTAAGTGCTTTCGTATGGCTTGAGCCTGGCTGGAAGGTGTCCTTCAATATAATTGTGGCTCATCCTTGCCTGGATCCAGGTGTGTCTGTGGGCTGGCAGAAACCTCTGACTCTGCATGGCTGGAACATAATCTATTGTACAGTGCTAAGAGTCCCACCCACTTCTTGCCCTCTGCTCACCATGTAGCCCCTGGAAGGTAGTCTGTGAAGAAATGTGGCCTTCAGGGTGTAAAATGGTTCGCTGCTTAAAGCAATGTTGTTTCCTGTATCCCTGGTCAATACTGTTATTGACATTATTCTAGTAGCTGCAAGCCTTCTGGTTTTCACAGTTTAGCTGGCTTGCCTCCTAACCAGGATTTTCATAAAGAATTAGGCTCCTGAGCGCACCAAAATCCCACACATACACTCACCCTGGGCTCTACCTGCTGTTTGAATGGCTTTGCCCAAAGACCCTGGCCAAATCCTAGAATCTTTTTCTTCATTACAAAAGCCAGCAACCTTCGCGCCCGCACTCACAACAATCTTTTTTTTTGGGGGGGGGGAGGGAAATAAAAAGTAATTTATATCAACACATTACAGGCTGGCAGCTTTTTTCAAGGATCTGTTTGTATCTTTGAGATACGCCAGACACAGATTATGCATGCTATATCGACAATCCTGCCACAAAAATTGAAAGAGTTAGAAGGTCTTGTTTATATTGAAAAACCTTGAGAAAAGAAACTGGTCAAGGAGTTGGCTCTGTCAGGATAAGCACTCACTTTCAAGTATATCACATTTAACTGTTGTACACATTTATGCCAATGAGGTCCTTGAGATGGCTGGCACGGGTCTGTAGGAAATCCTTAGCTACTTTGGACCTCTTTAACATAAAAGGCTCTGATAAGAAGAGTTTGGATTTGATATCCCGCTTTATCACTACCCTAGGGAGTCTCAAAGCAGCTAACATTCTCCTTTCCCTTCCTCTCCCACAACAAATATTCTTTGAGGTGAGTGAGGCTGAGAGACTTCAGAGAGGTGTGACTAGCCCAAGGTCACCCAGCAGCTGCATGTGGAGGAGCAGGGAAGCGAACCTGGTTCACCAGATTATGAGACTACCGCTCTTAACCACTACACCACACTGGCTCCCACACTTAAATAATCTAAAGTCACAACTTTAAAAAAACAATAATCCAGAAAGAGGACCACAACTGTAAAGAAGAAAAACAGTGGGGGACCATCTGTCATGGATGCTTTAGTTGAGATCCCTGCATTGCAGGGGGTTGGACTAGATGACCATCGGGGTCCCTTCCAAAAGTCTATGAATCTATGAAAGCAACCAATTAAAACCAAAGCAGAGATTTAATACAAGGTCAACTATAATAATAAAATAAAGCACATTATTAATATCACTGTGAAATGCAGAGATGATATAACTACAAAGCTTTAAAGCCAATGTTTAAAATGATTAACCACTACACCACACTGGCATGGTAGCATGCAATCTCGCTGTAATTTTCTGGCATTAAAGCTAAAAATAACATCTTTCTTGATCAAGAGTCTCTCTGTGAGCTAAAGTAACCTTCAGAATAATTGCTAATGTCCTGGGATAGAAATCACATGAAAGTTCGTCATGAGATACCAAGCTGTCAATGACAACAAGTTGCACTGCTTGGAAAAGAAGATTTCAACTTGTCTGGTCAGGTGACATTTTCCCTGAAGGAGCAGGTTTGTAGCTTGTGGGTTCTGGAGCCTCCTACCAGTTTCAGCTCTACCAGTCTATGCTCTGGTAGGCTTCTGGTTAGATTACTGCAATGGCTAGCCTTTGAATGCAGCAGCCAGACAGTTAAGAGGGATCAGTTAGTTTGACCTTATTACATCAGTTCTGGCTTCTTCTTCTTTAGCGATCACTTGTAGCCGAGTAAGATTGTCTTCCATAAACACAGTTTAACAGTGAGTCCGTAAGTGAGTGGTTTGATGAGAATGACAGTGAGATTGAATGCATTATTGACAAGAAAAGGAAAGCCTTTCAGATCTGGCAAAGAGATAGAAACTGTAGGTTCATTCAAAGAAGAACCAGAGAACTAAAGAACACCTGGTGGATAAATAAAGCTCAAGAGATTCAGCACTTAGCCGACACTCATGATGCACAGTTTCTTTAAAGCTACAAAGACCATCTATGAGCCAATAAATCATGACATATGCCCCCTACGCTCAACAGATGGTACAACACTTCTAAAAGATAAAGAAGCTATTGCATTGCGCTGGAAAGAACATTACCAGCATCTCCTTAACCACAACTCTCCCCCTAGCTGCTGAGGTCCTCTCACAAATTCCACAAAAACAAGTTAGAGATGAGCTTGCAGTATCTCCAAATCTGGGAGAGTTGTTGACCAAATGAAAAACAACAAAGCCAGAGGACCTGATGGGATGCCTGCTGAAGTCTTCAATTCTGGCACTGCCACACTAGCTACCCATAAGTTTCTGAGCCCAATTCAAATGGCTAATTTTATCCTATAAAGCTATATGTGGCTCAGGATCCCATTACATTGCAGAAGGCCTCTTCTGACATGAGACTACCCAGAGCCTGAATTCATTATCTGAGGCCCTTCTTTATGTGCCGCTTCTGAGAGTTGTCTGGGGGTAGAAACACAAGAGACAGCCTTTTCAGTTGTGTTTGTGGAATGCTCTCTCCAGTGAGACCCACCTGGTGCCAGGCAAATACTTCATTCTTATCCCAGCCATTTGACGGTTATTTATCTTGAATGCCAGTTCTGGGCATTCTTATGCTGACATCTCTTCATGTTTTGTCATTTTGAACCTTTTACATTTTTCCTACGACCATTCAAAATATACATTTGGATTTCTTCTGCTAAAGAAAGTAGCAGCTAGTGAGCATTAAAACCATTTATATAGAAACATTACTTCCAGCATATATAATTTGACTTGGAATATAAATGAGATTTTAATTAAAATAAATAAATACAGCTCTTGTGTAACTTTGACATGTCTATGTTAAACAGCATTAGTCCTCATTACGGATTAATGAGCTGAAAAAATTAAATAGTTTGGTAAAAGCTATCCTTATGCAATTTTAAGAGGCAAGTCACTGTCTGCACTGTGTTTGGAAGGTGTCTGAGCTTCCCAATCTGAGTGGGAGCTGCAGTGTGTTTAAGGGAATGAGCTGTCAGCCTAAGATAAACCATGATCTCTCAGCCTCGGTTTCCCCACCTGCACAATGGGGTGATAGTAATGCTGGCTTCTTATAGGTTGCTGTAAGGGTTACAACTAGATAATGCACATACAAGTACAATGAACTCTTGAAAGCACTATACAGTATAGGAACACTTCCTACATATCTGAACACTGAGCTCAGCAGGAGATGCCACCTGTTGGAATTTGGCCTTTATTGTGGTGGCATCTACTGTTTGGAACTCCCTCTCATTACAAAATTGGTTCAAAATTGGGAAAGGAGTACGACAAGGCTGTATATTGTCTCCCTGCTTATTTAACTTATATGCAGAATTCATCATGCGAAAGGCTGGGCTAGATTAATCCCAAACCGGAATTAAGATTGCCGGAAGAAATATCAACAACCTCAGATATGCAGATGACACAACCTTGATGGCAGAAAGTGAGGAGGAATTAAAGAACCTCTTAATGAGGGTGAAAAAGGAGAGCGCAAAATATGGTCTGAAGCTCAACATCAAAAAAACTAAGATCATGGCCACTGGTCCCATCACCTCCTGGCAAATAGAAGGGAAAGAAATGGAGGCAGTGAGAGATTTTACTTTCTTGGGCTCCATGATAACTGCAGATGGTGACAGCAGCCACGAAATTAAAAGACGCCTGCTTCTTGGGAGAAAATCAATGACAAACCTAGACAGCATCTTAAAAAGCAGAGACATCACCTTGCCAACAAAGGTCTGTATAGTTAAAGCTATGGTTTTCCCAGTAGTGATGTATGGAAGTGAGAGCTGGACCATAAAGAAGGCTGATCACTGAAGAATTGATGCTTTTGAATTATGGTGTTGGAGGAGACTCTTGAGAGTCCCATGGACTGCAAGATCAAACCTCTCCATTCTTAAGGAAATCAGCACTGAGGGCTCACTGGAAGGACAGGTTGTGAAGCTGAGGCTCCAATACTTTGGCCACCTCATGAGAAGAGAAGACTCCCTGGAAAAGACCCTGATGTTGGGAAAGATGGAGGGCACAAGGAGAAGGGGACGACAGAGGACGAGATGGTTGGACAGTGTTCTCGAAGCTACCAGCATGAGTTTAACCTAACTGCGGGAGGCAGTGAAAGACAGGAGTGCCTGGTGTGCTCTGGTCCATGGGGTCACGAAGAGTTGGACACGACTAAACGACTAAACAACAACAACACCTCCTCCGTTTTCAGCACCTATTGAAGGTTTTCAGAACCTTCCTTGTTTCAACTAGCCTCTTAAATCAACACTTTTTAGCCCAATCTGTATCTACATCAGACTTGAAATTGCCTCTCCATATGAAACAGTTTTAGGTATGTTTCTATTGCTGATGCTTTTCTTGTTAATTAGCATTGGGTTGCTTAATAGGAAGCAACTCAGGAAGGAAATCAATAGATAAAATGCACAGATCGTTCCCATTATTTGTTTGTATATACAGCAGAAGTTAATTGTAGACAAATGAATCCTTGCTTGGAGTACACATTTAGTCGAGAGGTATTCAGACTGAGACTTAGTATAAAATAAGAGAGCTTATGTTTATTGAAGGAAATGCATTCTCGACAGGGAGAAGATCTGTAGTCCTAACTAACTAACTAGTTGGACAAACAAAGAAGCCATGCTTGTTCTTAGAAGATGCATCCAAGAAGACCTTGTCCCTCAAGGTTCAGAGAAAGTATGAGGAGGAGGTTTTAAACAGGATGCAACTTAAGATGTATCAGTCTAAACTTCAAAGGATAGGGAAAGGTCAACATGGAGGTGAAAGGTGGTCTGGGAATCTGGAGGTTCCTTCACTCTTATCTGTTTAAGCTCCATGCAAACCCCTTTCTGCAAGCTGAGCTGCACCCAAAATTCCAACATTTTACCAGTTCTCAAGCTGTGAGTGCTGTTGCTGATGTAGCCAACAAGGTCTACTACCTATGAACAGGAGGAAGGATATCAGTGGATATGGAGAAACATCAAGATTTGTTGGAACACAAACACTTTTTTATTGTGGTGGTGGGGAAACCAAATTGGTTGTAAATCAATAACCTCCCCATTGAGGACTGAACATGCTCAGTGGCTATGGAATGTTGGCTTATTGTTGGCTGGGCTGGAATCCCAAATGGCAGCATGCCGTACTGCAACACTTTGTTGCAGACCCCAGTTGTGTCAAATGCTATTATTAACATCATCAGCGACAGACACTTTTGCTTCTGAAGTAGTGGATCAGAGGAGGCACGCAACAGCAGAATAGACAAGGGGGAACACACACACACACACACACACACACACACACACACATACATCAACTTCTAGGGCTGATCAGGGAGATGGCAACTTTCTCCCATACCCAAATATATAATTATCCTGCAAGCAGAGGATGACTTCCAACCGTTATTCAGATCAAAGCAGTCTCATACCAGTGGTGAGTCACTCTTTGGTCTCATGTCCATCTTGTGCAGTGACTAACAAAAGGAAAAAGCTGTATTACGGTCAAGCCATGAAACAGTGGATCTTATAATGCATATGGACAAAGAAGCCAAACAGAGATGGTTGAAAGAGCACTTAAAGAAGAAGGGGAAAAAACCAGGAATGTAGTTGTCATAGTAACCTTCAGCTTAACTAGCAAGATTGGAAAAATTCCTGTGGGCTTAAATAATGATAGTTTCCAACACCTCTTCACTGAATATTAGAACGTCCCAGTTGTAAGACTGAGGATATAAGTGCAAAACAATTGCAAACATTTCAGCATCCATCACCATAATTATAACATTTCAGGGCAATTCTCTGTCATATAAAAATAGCATTCCTTCCACCATGCATACAAGCTAAGAAGCTGAAACACGGGAAAGTTATAGGTCATCAGCAGGGAGCAATGAGCAAAATCTAGTGTCACAGACTTTCTAGTTCTGTGGTGCAGGCAATAGTACTCAAAGTAGTTTTGGAAATGGATACGTTTTGAAGCGCAGCTGCAAGCAAAATGGAGCTTATATTTCTTAAGAAATTAAAAGAGTCTGGATCGGACCCAATGCCCATCTGGTCAAGCATCCTGTTCTTACAAGGGCCAACTAGATACCCAGGGGAAGCCCCTGAGCAGGACATGAGTGCAAAAGTTCTTTCCCCACCTGTGATTCCCAGAATCTGGTATTCCATCACACAGCCACTGTGACTAGTAGCAGCTGATAAGCCTTATCTACCATGAATTTGTCCCATCCTCCTTTAAAACCACCCAAGTTCTTGGCATTCATGGCATTTTGTGGGAGAAAACCGCATAGTTTTTTCTGTGTGAAGATTTTAAAATCAGGTAGCGTTTGACTCATAACTTCTTAAAAATAAGGTGGCATCGCTTACCATTTCACCCTTATTTGTCACATGCAGTGCTGTTTCTGTTCCTCTCCAGCTCATCTTCTGCTAAAAACTACATTATCTGTCTTGCTGTCCACTGTGGTAAGATTACATAATTTACATGACTAATTGCATAAATTACATCATTATCTTGTCATTACATTATTCCACCCCATTCATTTCAATGCAAAGGAACCACAATGCAGATGGTGGTGGGAATATAATCAATCATCGGCTGAATTGATTTCCGTTCTGGACATGGCCCAGCCACTTAACAACCACAAAAATATGCAATTGCATTATAATAAAACAGAGTCTTTTTAAAAGTTAACAACAGCTATAACAGACAATATAAAATAAGCAGATAAAAATAAGATCAGGGAAGAACATCAGCGAACTAAGCTGAAACCACCAACCTACTTCAGGGGGATATGATTAACTTGGGAAACCAAAGACCTGCACACAAAAAGGGTTTGCATCTGCTAGTGACAAACTGCTGGAGAGAAGGCTGAGTGGCTTTCTCCAGGAAGAGCATTCCAGAGTTTGGGTGCTTCCATTCTCAATAACTCCTGCAATGCAGGGGGCTGGACGAGTTGCCCAATACAACTCTGGTTTTGCTGGGATGCAGAGAACAGCCTCTCCTGAAGATCTCCAGGAATTTAGCAGTGAAATGTTCGAGGCATTGACACTGGCTGCCAAAAAACCCCGCTCCCCTCCCCCCCCCAAATATAGAAACACACGTTTGCCCAGACTGGCGTGCGCTAAAAACATGGGAAGAGTGAAATGGCAGCAGTTCCCCCAGAAGATTCCTCCAACACACTAAATACACTATTTCCTACAGCCTTTAGATGGCACTATGCCCTCAAAGTAAATGGAAGGCAAAAGTTTTATGTAATGCTGAATTTGGAGAGCAGGCCCGCTGGATGTAAAACACATCGCTTGGAAGCATCTTGCTTTGTTTCCTTTCCACTGGGGTGCCAGCTGAAGCATGCCATAGGTTCTGCGCTGAAGACAAAACAGGGTCTTTTGTGCTCGGAGCCAGTGACCGTTTGGTCTGTGCGCATACGTTTTCTGCAGCTGGAAATCTAATCCTAGTGGAAAGGGGGGAAGAAAAACTGCTGGCAAGCTTCCTCTGCTTTCCATCTAACCTGTTGCTGGCCTTGTCTTGGCAAGGAACCCTGACAATCTGTAACGGACGGTTATTCATTGCCTGTGCTGACTAATATTTCCTGCGCTTTGGGGCTGCAGCTTGCTCCCTGAGTGGCTGCGTATAACCATATTTGTTAATTGGGCTCATAGTATTTTCTTTCATCAGTTTGGCTAAACAAACGCTCCCATATCTTGGGAAGCAGGGCGACACTTTATTACTTCCACATATGGCTCTGAAAGGCTGTGATACAGAGGAACACAATGTGCTTAAGCCAACAGGAAGCTTAAAAAAAGAAACATGTCGAAAAGGCTCGAACAAACTTGTTTCTCTTCCCACCAAGCCTCTTGTCATTTGCTCTGGCAAGCCGGTTGCGGATTGAAACCTTGGAGTGAAACCAAGGAACAAAACTGCCGAGGGAAGCATGAAAAGAAAAAAGAAAAAGGAGGAGGGAAAAACCTAGCATGGAAGCCTTGAGTTTCCATGTGGCGTTTCTGTATTTTTAGTTTGACAAGTCAGATACCGTGAAGGAGTAGCTTCCTCTCTGTGGTGACCCCAGAATCCTTCAGAGGCAAACTCACACTTTCCAAACAACTTGAGGCCTCTACCAAATGATATGTCTGGCTGTTTCCAAATTGAAAGGTGATTGATCACCTCTCTGCAAAGCCTGGCCCTGTGAAGATCCTCCTTGGCTGTTCCTTTCCTTTTCTTCTCAAACTCCTCCCATCAGCCTCTTCTTTTTATTCCCCTGGACCTTTCGCAATCTTGAACCAGGACCTCAAGTTCCCATTGGTCTGCTACCTTCTCAGTTCCTTGGGAAGATGCCTTAAACCAGGCTTCCTCAACCTCGGCCCTCCAGGTGTTTTTGGCCTACAACTCCCATGATCCCTAGCTAGCAGGACCAGTGGTCAGGGATGATGGGAATTGTAGTCTCAAAACATCTGGAGGGCCGAGGTTGAGGAAGCCTGCCTTAAACCATTGATTTGTCTAGCTCAGTACTCTCTACATTGATTGGCAGCAGCAGAGGCTCTCCAGACTTTCGGACAATGGACATTTCCAACCCTGCTTTGAAATGGCTGGGCCCCTGATCTTTCTATATCTATATTTCTGGGGCCTTCTACCTGCCTTGACTCTCTAGGATTAGACAACTCATCCATGCAGACAAATACACAGCCAGCCACATTTGAGGAAGCCCTGAGGTGGTGTCTTATGGATCCATGCTACATCAATGAGCCCTGTTGGGCTTATGTGGCCCAGGCAACAGTAGCAGTAGTACAGTGATCAGGCAGGTTGCCTGGCGCTGGGGATTGAAGGGTCTATGAGGTTTGGTTCTTCGGATTTCTCATTTTTTCAGTCTTAAATTCAGTCTTCCACATCTCTGCAGCGATTCATGTTGATTTTTTTTAAGCCCTCATAAAAAGCACACCAGTGTTTCTTTGTATATAGTTTCAACTAATGTACCTGTTTTTGCAAGCAGTTTTCCCATATATAATGCACATTCCTATCTTCATTTTCACCAATATCTCCATTTTTATGCATGCTTTCCTCAAATATATGCAATTTTTTTTGTAAATGTTGGTTGGTTGGAGAAGAGAACTGCAAAATTCAGAAAAGTGTCTGTGTTTCAGTTTTTATATTGTTTCACAAAGTGCAAATTGAATGGACTTGACTTCATATGTGAACTGCATCAGATTTCTCCCTTACCTTTCTTTTGAACTGCCATCAATCAAATTGCCCACGATCCCCATATTAAGTCACATTAAGCACACCTTTGCTCCACGGACCTCAAAGCAGTACACATGGTTCCCTGCCTCCCAACACACACACACACACACACACACACACACACACACACACACACACACTTTATGCTCATAACAAGTAAGATTGATTAGGTAGCGAGTTAGGTCACATCCACACCATACATTTAGAGCAATTACAGTCATGGTTTTCCCCAAAGCTTCCTGGAAACTCTAGTTTGTTAAGGATGCTGGGAGTTGATAGGACACCCCCTATTCCCCTCAAGAAGCTGTCATTCCCAGAGTGGGTTAACCATCTCTTCACAGGAAACTCATGGAATTGTGGCTTTGTGAGGAGAATTATAACACATTTGCCTTTATTTGTCTAAGGAAATTTGCATGCAAATGTCAGCTCTTGGGTATATACTACTTTCCAGATTGAGAATCTATGGGAATATATGTGCCTCCAAATGCACACGGGATGGGTGATTATTGCCCATTGACACTCTATTCTTCTGAACATGATCAGGATTACTCCCAATTTTCTAAATGAAAAATATTCAGACAATAGGCTGAAGATCTTAGGTCATAACTGAACATCCATAGAATTCTGCTGCCAGTCTTGTTTCCATCAAGATACATATCGCTGGGCTATTTTCAGAGTGCTAACTAGAAATTGGGCAGTCGGTCTAGGGGCACAGCTGACATAGTGAGAAGCCAGCCATTTTCTCAGAGTAATGACCCCTTGCACTGAATTGGATGGAGTGACACACTCCATTTCGGCTTTTCTCCTGATTCCCCTCAAGTTGCCATAACCCGCTCCTGGAGTCTTCTAGGTAGGATTGTGAAGAAAATAAGGCTAGATACCTCAGCATTGACACCAGAGTGTATTATATTGCTTTTTCCAGCTCACCTGACTTGCTCTTTTCTGAATACACTTAAGCTTCAGCTGTATCATTGTGTTTTAGTTTCCTGTAGAAATGAGTGTGGGCAAAAAGGTGAAACACTAATAGGCCTTGCAGCTGCTGCAAAATATTTTCCTTGGCCGCTGTGAGTAAGTGGAAAGCCTTGCCACAAGTTGTTACTGTTCCTATGGAATATGGAGAATGAAGGCTGAGAAATGCGCCATGGACCTGGGCATAAAGCCTCTGCTCTCGCATGGAATGTCGACATTTTTTTGGGAATTACTTTCTGTTCTAAGTAATCATGACGGATTTGAGGAGACAGGAGGAGGTTTCGGGGCAGACTGTATCGGGGACTTGTGGCCTGGCCTCACCACTTTGTTTACACTGCAATAAACAGCTTGTAGATTCGCCAGATCATTTTTGGTTGCATATGACAGACACCAGACACCTAAACCCGCACCACACCAGCTTAAATGCAGCTTAGTTCCCACTAAGGTAATAAATCTATGTCTGGGCTATACCACTTCAGGCTAGGAATGAGGCAAGGATTGGAAGCAGGCCTGAGCTTGGATTGTTGTGAGCAGAACTGAGGCAGCCATCATCAAGTGAGTACCTCATACAAAACTTGCTATATAAGGGCCAAAGACTCTTCTACGCTAGCAAAAATAAAAGGCCCAACGTTCAGCCCCTAACATCTCTAGGCAGGGCTGGGGAAGAGATGTTTCTGAAACTTCGAAGAGCTGCTGCCAGCACACCTTCCAACATTTTCACCCCCAGAACTGGGACATCAGGAGGGGCGTGCTTTCTGGTCTGATGCTCAGGCGATCATCTCTGCAGGGTCATCCCAGAGCACCGGAAGGAAAAATGGGAGATTCTGTGATCCAGGCAGAAGCTGGGATTGGCTTCTTTGATCCAGGATTTCCCATTTAAAATGAGACACTTGCAAGGTCTGTGTCAGTCATGGTAGACAAGGCTGAGCTTCCTATGTGTTAAAGGTAAAGGGACCCCTGAACAGTAGGTCCAGTCGTGAACGACTCTGGGGTTGCGGCACTCATCTCGCTTTATTGGCCAAGGGAGCCGGCATACAGCTTCCGGGACATGTGGTGAACCAGAGCAGTGCACGGAAACACTGTTTACTTTCCTGCCAGAGCGGTACCTATTTATCTACTTGCACTTTGATGTGCTTTCAAACTGCTAGGTTGGCAGGAGCAGGGACCGAGCAACAGGAGCTCACCCCATCATGGGGATTCGAACCGCCGACCTTCTGATCGGCAAGTCCTAGGCTCTGTGGTTTAACCCACAGCGCCACCTGCATCCCTTCTTATGTGTTGTAAAGGTAAAGGTAAAGGGTCCCCTGACCATTAGGTCCAGTCGTGGCCGACTCTGGGGTTGTGGCACTCAGCTCACTTTATTGGCTGAGGGAGCCAGCCTACAGCTTCTGGGTCATGTGGCCAGCATGACTAAGCCGCTTCTGGCGAACCACAGCAGCACACGGAAACACCGTTTACCTTCCCACCAGAGCGGTTCCTATTTATCTACTTGCACTTTGACGTGCTTTCAAACTGCTAGGTTGGCAGGAGCAGGGACCGAGCAACGGGAGCTCACCCCGTCATGGGGATTTGAACCACTGACCTTCTGATCAGCAAGTCCTAGGCTCTGTGGTTTAACCCACAGCGCCACCTGCATCCTATGTGTTAGGGGGACATTAATCCCTCCCACCTCTGCACCCCACCTCTACCCCTTCCACCAACAAAATGCCCCCCTAACTCAGTGAGATCTGGGGTGTTCCACAAGGCATAGACTCTTCATAGGTGGTCTTCTCCACCCAAGGGTTGGATAATAAGAGCAACAATGACACGGGAGCTATCTCTTGTGGTTCCACTGCCCGAGGCAGGTGCTTCAACCCTCCTCATCGGTGGTCTGGCTCTGCACTCACCCACTCACATATTCAGCTGGTGGAAGGGTGAAGCAATGGCAATGAAGTAAATCTTGTATCATTGCACCAGTGTAAGGCAGGCAACTGCCCTAGCCAGGAGAAATGGTTGGAGGGACACCTTCACTCACTCCAACCCCTCAAGCCCAGTAGAAGAATGAATGGGCCTGGATTCATTCTTCTACTGGGCTTGAGGGGTTGGAGTGAGTCCTCCTGAGTTCAATGGAACTTAAATGTATATATAGGAAAACAGCCTAATACCAATAAAATCTCCCATTAGTTTCATTAACTACTAAATGCATTTACTAAGAATGCAATCCGATATCCTTGGGAGGTCCCAGGTCTCAAGAAGGTTAGACTGGCTTCGACCAGAGCCAGGGCCCTTTCAGCCCTGGCCCCAGTCCGGTGGAAAGCTCTGTCGCAAGAGACCAGGGCCCTATGGGACTTGACATCTTTCCGCAGGGCCTGCAAGACAGAGCTGTTCCGCCACGCCTTTGGTCGAGGCTAAGTCTGACCCGTCTCCTTTTACAAGACCCTGCATATAAGTGGCTTCTCTAATTCTTCTCACCGGCTCATACAAACAGCTGAGCCTTGTGAGTACTTAAGGTTCCCAACCCCTATAGTTATAGTTATAATTTGCGGGTACCATCTGATCTTATTTTGATTTTAATCCGATTTTAAGCTGTATTTCCATCAATCACTGAATTTTATGTCTTTTTGTATCATATATTTTTTGATGTTAGCTGCCCTGAGCCCGGTTCTGGCCAGGGAGGGTGGGATATAAATAAAATTTATTATTATTATTATTAAAGTACAGTAGGAATTTCTTTTGGGCAAAGACCAGAAAACAACCCCCTCCCCCCCAAAAAAAAGAGAGACCTCAAAAGCACCTAATACTAAGGCATTTTAATGTACCATCTTTCTGCATTTTAATTTTTAACGTAACAGCAGAGAAATGTGGGTTGTTTTAAAGGAAAGCCTGTTATTTATTAACCAAACGCAGCAGTTCAATAATTCCAATCCATTAGTCATCTGCTCAGATCAAGTTAAAGTCAGCCCAAGACAGATTTATGCTTGCTGCTCCTAACAAACAATGGGGACTCTTGCCTTTCGTAGCTGTTGAATGTTTGTCAGCTTTTAAACAATGGGATGAGTAGATGTGTATGCGCTGTCGCCTTTTTGACAGCTCTGTGTCATCGATATCAATGACAGAAATGTAATGTTTGCTTTAGACAGCTGTTGCTGTATTTGTCCCAGGAGTATGAGTTTTCTACCTCTCCTCCTCCAGCTATATTACTTTTCCTGTTCATGTCTTTTTGCCACCTCTGTTCTATAGAAGCTAATCTGCTATTGACCCCTTTGGAGCAGTAGTGTAGTGGCAAACTCAGATGTGCAGGCTCCCTTCATGTGAGACACAGCCTTCTGAAATTCCACAACCTTCTAAGATTATACAATCATCTTACAGCAATAAGAATTAAGGATGCAGTGCAATGATCAATGCAGATCTCCGCATGTTTAAAAAGGTGAAAATCCAGATACCAAAGCTGTTGTTTTTGCCTCTGCTGCCCACACCCTCCCTGCGCAGAAGGCTTCCGCGCAGGGAGAGTAGGCGGAGACTAGGCGTCAAAGAGCTTCTTTGCTGGAAGAAGTTCAAGAAACGCCCACTGACGGATTCTGCCAGCGATTGAGACAGCCACGGGCAAGTGGCTGTCCGGACAGAAAAGGTTCACTCAGGCAACCCAGCCAGGTGTGGTGCCGGTTTACGCACAAGCAACCCCTAGAACCATTACACAACCCTACCACATATTATGTTTCAGCTAGATGCACTCTTTTCTTTCAACTTTCTGGGGAGTCACATGTCAAACTGGGTGTGGCTAAAGTATATAAGTGGGTGTGACCTTTTCTCTTTTAAGGTTTTATTTCCATAATGCCTAATAAAGGTTTGATAAAGTAAGTAAGTATAAGTGGGTGTGGTAAGAACGTTCTCAAAGCAGCCTTTCAAAATGCTCTCCTCCCCATTCCTATTGGGAGACTGTGTTTTCTAGAGCAGCAGTGGGCAATCTGAGGCCACCTAGATCAGGGGTCAGCAACCTTTTTCAGCCATGGGCCAGTCCACCGTCCCTCAGACCATGTGGTGGGCTGGACTATAATTTTGGGGGGAAATGAATGAATTCCTATGCCCCACAAATAACCCAGAGATGCATTTTAAATAAAAGCACACATTCTACTCATGTAAAAACACCAGGCAGGCCCCACAAATAACCCAGAGATGCATTTTAAATAAAAGGACACATTCTACTCATGTAAAAACTTGCTGATTCCCGAACCGTCTGCGGGCCGGATTGAGAAGGCAATTGGGCTGCATCCGGCCCCCAGGCCCTAGGTTGTCTACCCCTGACCTAGATGAACTTGGATTCAAAATCCCATCAGCCCCAGTAGGTATGACCAACGGTTAGGGATGATGGAATCTACAGTCCAACAACATCTGGAGGTCCAGAGGCTCCCCTTTCCTAAGCAGGAGCATACTAGAGATCACAGTATTATGCTTTTTACTGCCTCAAAAGAAGCAATGTGCTGGACCAATAACATGTTAATGTTTCTAGCACTCTTTGGAATGCATCCCTTCCCAACTTTCTCCTGCGTTAGACAGAGCCAATATAGATTATGCCATTAAACCTGGAGCCAATCCACAGATCGTACAGCTCCTCTGAACAATATACTTTCACAATGAAAGACTCACACTCGTATAAAAGAATTGCATCCAATTTTACCTGTCTGGAACTGTGAGTACTCATTTTTTGCTTAACTGATAAGTGCCTGCATTTTCTTCTGTTGTTATGCAGGACTAAAGCGTAGGGTGTATTCCAGTTCAGAGACAGTGGGGTTTATTTTTTTTGCCAGAGAGAGGAGGTACAGTATATTCCTTTTTATTGCCTCATTTCCCTTTAGAACTGATTTTCTCTCCCTAAAACACTTCACCCTAATCAGCGAAATGAGGACAGCTGCATGTGGCTCTGCTGAATGAAGGCCAAATGCCCCAAAGTTCAGTTTTCACTAGATGTCTACTAGATGTTTATAGGAAGCCCACAACTCAGACATGATTTCAACATCATTCTCTCATGCTTGTTCCCCAGCAGTTGGCATTC
This sequence comes from Podarcis erhardii, assembly GCF_964252035.2. Taxonomy (NCBI): domain Eukaryota; kingdom Metazoa; phylum Chordata; class Lepidosauria; order Squamata; family Lacertidae; genus Podarcis; species Podarcis erhardii. The sequence continues at coordinate 14,271,543 of NC_138513.1, read as the reverse complement.
AGGAGTATACTGTCTCCAACAGTGAAGGTATACATGGCTAGTAGCCACTGATAGTCTTATTCTCCGTGAATAAATGGTGTCCAAGCTGGTGATCATCATTGCATCTTCTGGGCTCTAATTTCATTGTTATGTACTGTGTGAAGATGTAGCTATTTTGGGCTGTTCTGAATCTTCCACAGTTCATCTTCACAGGAAGAGAGGGGGAAAAAACACTTATTTCTGTTCACTTTCTCCCCTCAGGCATCATTTTATATCATCGACTCAATAAATCTTGGGTCTGTGTCCATCAGGACTGATTTTTATGTTTTTATGCTATTGCATTTTTTTAAAGAAACAATTGAGTATGTCATAGCTTAGCCTACTTCTTGCAGTAACTGGCATGGTAAATAAGGAAGGCAAGAATGCGAAAGCGCCCTATGAATAGAAAAGCAAATAATTAAGTGTAATTCTGAAGTCAAGCCAACAAGAAGAGCTATCGGCATCTGCATACGTTGAGACTGTTGCCTCGGGGCAGCCCATGCCAACCATTTGAATGGAGACACCTTCCCTATGCCAAGATAAATAAACAAATCAGACCAAACCATGACGGGATCTACAGATTTCCTATGTATCTTGGCGCAAAGACAAGCTTTTGCAGAAGGAAGATTTGGAGAATGGGAAATGTCAGCCCTTCTGTGCAAGTTTTTCCTCTTGGTATTTTGGAAATGAAAAATGGATAACAACGGAGGAGCCAGCGTTGCTCAGAGGAAATAGCTTAGTAGTGTGGTCAGATGCTGAAAGGTCTACAACTGAGATAAAAACATAACACTGAGATGATATGAGAACAGTGAGTATTGCTGTTCACTCAGAGTCCAAAGTTATAACTGTGGACTGTAGCCCGGAAAGAGGAATGGAAGGAAAGGAAGGTCTGAGCTAGGTCACACTTTCTTTTCCTTCCATTTCTCTTTCCGGGCTACAGTCCAAAATAGGTCAGACTTGGTACATACCTTGATAGCCTTCTTCAGGGTCACACTGTTTGTATCTTTTTGAGAGTCATTACCAGTGCTTTTTTCCTAAAAAAATGTTTAGGGGTACTCTCATTTTGACTCAAGAAAACCACAATTTTATAGTTCAAATCGGGAAAAAGAAATACAGTAAATGAACAAAAGTACAAAGATTCACAAAATGTTTAAGGGTATGTGTACCCTGCGTTCCCCCAGAAAAAAGCACTCGTCACTACCAGAGAGTCCCCAGTACTGCTGCAGCCAATAATAACTGCCAAAAACTCAGTGCATTGCAGTGCTATTAATCTAAGAGGGAACCTTATACTAGGTCAGACTCTTTGTGCATATGGACCATTATTATCAATGGAAAGTGGCAGTGGCTCTCCAGGGCCTCTGCATCTCTTGCCATCGCTTGCTACCTTATCATTTTTAAACTGAAGATGCTGTGGATGGGACTTAATACCTCCCCATACAGAAGCCTAGTTCATAGATCATGCTAGGCCAAACCATTGCTTAACAAAAATTCAAGATCATGCAGGTTCCTGGAGGGCAGATCATGGCCACTACACTTCTCCCTGGCTGTTTCCCTACTGTGCAACATTGAATGAAATCATGAGTTCACTTAGCAGATCATCTCAATCCAGGCCTGGGTTTAGATGAAATGTTGAGCCAAACTGTGGCCTATCTCAACAGGGCGCAGCAGTAGAATTACTAGAGAGGAGTGAAGTGGTCACATGTTTGAGCATTCACACCAAGCTATAGGTTGACAGTGTAACATGTTCTGCCACTGAGCTATGGTTCATCCTAGACTTTCCACACTCTAAAAGAAAAAAAGAAAGTAAATTGTGGTACTTTTTTCAATGGAATAATGCAGGAAACAGTAAAACAGACGATTTGACTACTTTCCTTATGTCCACATTAACAAGCTATATTGAGGCAGGATGGCACAGTACATGTTAAAGATGGGACTCCCAGCACTGAGCTTAGTTTCCAGCAGGAGTGGATGAATCTCTCAGTTTCAGTTTCTCTCCATTTCTCACTTTTCTATTCTGAAATTCAGTTCTTCACAATTCTGCAGTAGCTTGTGATGGGGGGGGGGGACCCTCACAAATATTTGCCAGTGCTGCCACTGCTTTGGTGCAAATTTCTTTCGTATGCAGTTTTGACTAGCCTATACATTTCTGCAAGCAATTGTCATTAATATAATATGCTTTTTGTGCATGCTCTTTGGTTGGAGAATTACACTGCAAAATTCAGGGATGTACAAATTTCAAAGGATAGGTGTATTTTGGTTGGTTTACAGTGGTACCTCGGGTTACATACGCTTCAGGTTACATAAGCTTCAGGTTACAGACTCCGCTATTACCTCGGGTTAAGAACTTTGCTTCAGGATGAGAACAGAAATCATGCTCTGGTGGCGTGGCAGCAGCAGGAGGCCCCATTAGCTAAAGTGGTGCTTCAGGTTAAGAACAGTTTCAGGTTAAGTACGGACCTCCGGAACGAATTAAGTAATTAACCTGAGGTACCACTGTTTTGTTTAAAGAAGTGCAGCTTAAGCAGCCGCTCATTAAACTGCAGATTTCATTCCCTCTCCCTAGTTCCCAGCGGGGTAGCTGTCTTGGAGCTACAGCAAGAAAGAGTCTTGGGGTGCTTCAAAGACCTCAGACATTTACTGTGGCATAAGCCATGGCTAGACACTACTCCAAGAAAGCTTATGCCATAGAGCGGTGGAGGAAACTGCTCGGGCGCCGGGGCAGTGCCCCATAGGGGTGGGGGTGGGGTGACTCTGCCTGCCTCCTCCCACTCAGCCATTCTACAGCTGGGGGGGGGAGGCAGTGGGCAAACCATTTGGGCAGTGCGGAGCCTGCACACACCCAAGCCACTGTGTGCGTGGCTCAGGTGCGCTGCAGGCCCCGTGGTGAGTGCCACCCGGCATTTTGTTACCCCCCTCAGTGGTGACACCCAGGGCGGCCTACACCCACTGCACTCCCTTCCTCCACCCTTTCCTTCACAGCAGATGTGTTAATCTTTAAGGTGGCACAATACTCCTTGTTGTCTATGCTTTTCTTGTAATTTTAGAGGGAGGAATAGGTGTGTGTGTCTGGGAGGGGGCATTTGCAGGTACAAATTAGTAGGCAAGCTAGCACCTGAAATTAAAGTAATTGGGTCCTCATTCTGAGAAAGCTGAAGGCCTCTGAATTTGTAGACCACTGATCTGACACACAAACTGGGAGTTCTTTGTAACTTTCTGTTGCCACGTCAGGAACAATGAGGATAAAATAGTGAGCAAAAATGCTACGGGCATGTCTTTCATAAAACCGTAGGCTGTACCCTTGCGCACACCCCACCTTCAATGTGACTTCAAACCCAAAATGTACCCATGGTGTATTTTTCACTTCTCCTTTTCCAAAGTTCTCAAGGCTCCAAGAGAGTGGCTGTGAAAATGTTTTCCAATGACCTTCTTTAAATATGTATGCCAACATTGTTTTTAAAAGTGATCTCCCCGCCCCCTCTCTCTTGGAACCGTCTTCTCTGCTCTTCTCAAGAGCAGTGTACAGTCTGTGCTCTCCGTCTGCCTGGTGATAAGTTGCTCTTGATTTCCAAGCATCTGTCACACGATGCATGAATGGGCAACAAGAACATATTCTCCAATTTCCAGATGTTATTAAAGAAAATATATCAAGAAAGACAAGCATTAGCTCTCAGTTTATACAGAAAAGTGCCAATCACAGCAATAATAGGGTTGTTAAAAGGACTACTCAGATAAGAGAAGTGCTTTGACCCCTCTGAAGCACTGTGTAAATGTTGACTTGTATTAGTGAATGTGTGATGTGTCTGTTCCCTAAGTCAGGGGTGGGGAACCTCAGGCCTGGGGTCTGAATGCCTCCGGCCCTTGGGACTCTCTCTAAACCACACCCCTCCCAAGCCCTGCTTTGCACCTCCCTCAAGTGTGTTTGCCTGTCTTTAATGTGATCTTGAACTTTCACAAAACTCTTGAACTGTACAGAACTGTACACTTGTAAGGAACCCCAGGGGTAATCTATTCCAACCTTCTGCAATGCAGAAATCACAGCTAACGAATCCCTGACAGATGGCCATCCAGCCTCTGTTTAAAAACCTCCAAGAAAGGAGAGACCACCAGCTTCCGAGGGAGTCCATTCCACTATCGAACTTTGATACTGCCTTTTGCTTGCCTGAATGGAGAGTAGAAATGGGTGTGTGCAGGAGCTGGCCTACTGCACAAAGGCATCCTTTGCATTCATTATGTACATCCGCCTTTGCCTCTGGCATGTGGCCTTTGGAAAGGAATGTGGACCTCTGACTGAAAAATGTTACCCTTCCCCAGTGCTTTGCAATTGTACAGAGGTACTCACCCCAAATCAACCCAAGGAGGTGAGTGTCTTCAATCCTTTTTGCTGTCATCCTCTCACAGGAACAAATAAACCCAGGATGGATTGAATCGGGGGAAACACACACACACACACACGCACACACACACAATTCTGCAAATGGAATTCTCCCCTAACTGCTGCTCAGATAGAACAACAGACATTTAGATATGCTCGCAGTAATTACAGCGCAGTCACAAAATGGACAATCCATAAACCACTGAGCTTCACAGAGTACACTTTTATTTGGCCTAAACACCCATCAGTATACATTAACAGTCTGTAAATATGACTTGATTTGCTGAGACTCAGGTGAGAATCGTGATAATGCTAAAGAAGACAACTTAATGTAGCTGCCCTATCACTGCCCTCTGGCTAGTGGCTTTTCATGATGAGGTTTTCATGAAAAACAACAACAGATTGATTATTTAATTTATCCAGTCCCGTGTTAGGTCATGCAATGTCTGATAGCCTCTGAGGCAGAGATAGCTCAATCCAGGTTGTTGCCAGACATGCAAATAACAGAGTATGAAGAAGTTAAATAACTTATTATTTGGTATGGGTATTTAATGATACTCCAAAACTAGTTGCCCTGTGCTGTTCTGACCTAGGAGATAATGAGCAGTACAAGAGCAGATGTCTTCCATGCTGAAGACCCCATCCTGAACCCATAGCCTCTCGAGTGAAAAGGATCTTTGATCAGGAGAGCAAAGCACCAAATCACTTTGGGATGATGGCAGGAAGGTTGGAGTGAGTGACATATCCAGTGTTGTTTGAAGAGGGTCCTCTTCTCTAGAGCATTCAGGCCACTCAGGATATTGGATAGTGGCAGGAGGAAGTCCCCACCTGCATCAGGATCCCACCCTTCTTTGAAACTTCATGGCCTCCCTTAAGATGTCCATGAAGGACCAAGATGTCCAAGACAGCTTCTGCCTGGAGCAAAGGGCAAGAGCATCCCGCCTTCACTTCCACATACAGAAGCTGTCTGAGTTGGTTGTTCAATCCTCCTTCAGCAATAGCAACGGGACCTGTCCTTCTTTTGGCAGCTTGGGGTGGTGGTGCAGGAGAGACCATGTATTATATACCAAGCTTCTGTCGGCAGAAGGGAATGGCCAGGATGCTCAGAAGGAATGATTGGGGAGCTGGCAGTGTTGCCTTCCAACATTTGCCGCCTGAGGCAATTGCTTCACTGTGCCTAATGGTAGTGCATGTCTTGAAATATGAAAGCCAGAGGATCAAGAGGACACAGCTCCTGTACCATTAATAGCAGCATTTGTAAGACAGAATTTCAGTAGGTACGGTTACATAATCAGGTAGGAGACAATTCATCTGTTCCATCCCCTGTTATTCAGAATGTGATTATTTTCTGCCATGCATTCCAACTCCTTCTGAATTCTAGATGAATCAGGAGAATTTCTAAAATGAAAACCTGAACTGGAGGATGTTCCGTTTGGCTGCTTCTTGGTTGCAGGATTCAGTCCCTCTAGTTTCTTCATGTCCCACTGCTGTCTGTGCATACACATTGATACAACACTGGGAGAAAAGCAGCCTTAGTGTGATTGTGTCTGTGACTGCATCATCTTGATTCTTTTGGTGCAGTGTTTCACAAGTGGACTCACACTGCTGAAACACTGTTGCAAAACAACCCCATCCTAATGCAATAGTGTGTGTAGCATCACATTAAGACTGTTTTGTGTGTGCGCACACATGTTATCAATACACATATATGCACTGGCAACACAAAGGTCATTTTTTAAGAGGGGGGGATGAAAATGTACTGAAGGAAAGGAAATCTGCAGCAAACAGCTGCATGATGCCGTGCACAAAATCCTGGAAATTAAAAACAAAACAAAACAGAGAGCAATGGAGAATGCCTAATAAGACAGTTCTACCTTAGAAACAGGACCAGCCAACATCTGTGGAGGAATGTGGATACTGCCAGAAGCATCCCTAGCCAAATTCTATGCACATATTCAAAAGCTTTGGCACCCTTTACATCTGGCCACCATATTATTGATCCCAGTATCAATCCTTAAATACAGACTTATGTTCTTCCTTCTAATAAAGAAAAGAGAAAGAATTGTCAGGCCAGAAGATGGCAGTAGTGTTTTGGTTTCTGATTTCTGTGCCATTCAGACATATCACCTATAATTGACAATTAGTCTATAGCATTGCAGGGAATGAAGGACATGGATGTAGTCAAACCAATTACCAGCTCTTTCATATATATATATATATATATATATATATATATATATATATATAAACACCTAACATTGTTGTTACTCTTCAGGAATCTTCAGTGCAGCTCTGTTGCTTTTCCTGTTTCATTTTGATATATAATTGCTCTGGAAACCTGCCATCTCTGAGCCATATGGCCAATATTATCTGCATGGTATTAACACAAAAATTAATTTGCAATGATCTGATTATCTATAGCTCAGTTATCCAAAACCCTTCTGTGGATCCTCAGTCATCACCATAAAAATTAGCATTGATATAGCACTTTTAGGGTATTCAAAGCCCATCACATCTATTATCTCAGTAGTACATACAGGTCAAGGAAGTAATGTTATTATTATTATGTCCATGTTACAGTGTGTGCAAGGCTGAGAGATGGTAGCTTCCCTTCGTAACCATGCTCTCGGATTGCATTGAAAGTTAAAGTGCTAAAGAGGTTCTCAATCGTTCTATCCCATATAACCTAATATTCTGAATGCTCCTTATTCAAATTAAGGGAGCTAAAATGGCCACCCCACCCCCAGAAGCATCAACACCTAAGGCAGGGTTCTCTAGATGTTAGTGGAATACAACTCCCATAATCCCTAGCCACTGGCCAAAGAAGATGAGACCGGTGAGAGTTGGAATCTAACAATGTTTGGAGGGCCACATCACCAACTGAAGTCATGGATAGTGGACATTTGCCACCATTGCCAACTTGATCGGACTCCTGTCATTAGGAAAAGCCGGGGCTGCTGAAACCCAGCTTTCCATGTGCAAAGATGTGCTGTCTTTCTGGGGATTAAAACATCTGGAACTACCTGGTCCTGAGCCCACAATGGGGACAAGGGATGGAGGTGAGAGATTTGTATTGTCTCTTTTGAAGAGCCACACCATCAGCAGTAGCAACACCTTGGGCTTGCAGAGAAGACATTCCCCATCATTGCCCTCTCAGAGCCTTCATAAGTAACCATTGCCGTGCAAAAGACTCTTATTGTCCTGATATTATGTGCCAGTTTCACATACTGTCAGTTGCCTTGGAGGCCTGCCCTCAGGATATAAATGAATGGATGAATAAAATGCATTGCCATAAAAGAAAAACACATATTTGAGATAGTAGCTAAATACATAATTTAAATGCTATTTAAAAAAACAACAACAAAAAAGTGTTGATTGCTGCAACTACACTTCATCGGTTTCCTTTTATAATGTTGGACATCAGTGCTGTGCCTAAACCTCTCCTCCAATTTCTCAAAAGATTTCTTCCACTTCCTTAAAGCACTTCAAAATTTCCTTAGAATTCTGAATTTGCTGCACAGTTGGCTTACTGTAATGAGCACTCACACTTTACATTGTGGATGCCCTTTGCGGGATCACGCGTGCTGCTACAGTTCCCAGGGAAATTAATGGCAAACAGGACCTGGCCTGCCTCTCAGTGTTATTATTTGGAGGTTTGCACCCAGTCCCAATTATATATAGGGGCTAGAGCCCGCAGTAGCCAGGCAGTCAGCTCAGGAGATTCACCCACCCTCCCCTCCCTTAGTTTAATGTTTTCTTTTTGCAGGTTAACTTTTTCTTCCTCTTTAGCGGCACTGCTGTGGTCTTTGACTGGTTGCTATTGAAGGACCAGGAAGAAATTTTCCTGCATTGGCAGGTTTTGTCTTCCCCGTAGCAATTCGTCACAATTTATGGCCTTGGGTGAAATCCTTTAGTCCTTTCTTCCCTATAAGGGGGGGGGCATGAAGTGGTGACTCACCCCCCTGCGGCATCGCTTCCAGGGTCCCCTCTTAAAAGGGGTTATAGAATGGGTGTCACTGGCCTTCCACCGAAAGGCTGTCAGTGAACTACCCTGCATGTGGGGATATGAACTGGGCTGCCTGCTACACTTAAATCTCGCAGTACACCCCCATATCCCATTTACCCTGATGTTCCCCAGTTCCCCTGGCTGGGGGGCTGGGAGGGGTACACGTCCAAGGCTAAGCCAAGGTCTTCCTACATTTGGAAGTTTAATAAAGGCCCTGGGGGCTGGAGCTGTCGCTGCCTGGTCACCTAATACCATAGCTGTCAACTTTTCCCTTTTCTTGCGAGGAATCCTATTTGGAATAAGGGAATTTCCCTTAAAAAGGGGGAAACGTTGTCAGCTATGTGCAATACACTCTTTGTGGGCCTAGCCTTGGAATTGGTTCAGAGGCTGGAGCGGTGCAGAACACAGTGGCTAGGCTGCTAGTGGGAACAAACTCCTGCCAGTATGTAACACCTTGCTTTCAAGATTTGCACTGGCTGCCAATTTGCCAAATTTAAGCTCTTGGTACTGACATATGAGGTCCTATACAGCTCAGGACCAGGTTATTTGAGAAACTGCCTTATCTCTTATATAACCAGTATATTGCCGCAGGCTGTGGGAGACATTCTTCTGCAAGTTCCAAAGATCTCAGAGCAGGGCTTTTAGTGTGGCTGCCCCTGTTCTGCAGAAGAGCATTCTTACAAAATATGACAAGCATCTATATCTGCACATTCTGGAAACAGTTGGAGATACTTTTATTCCCAGCTGGATCAATGGGTCTTTGAGTGCTTGTTAGGGTTTTAGCCTTGTTTTAAATGTATTTGCTGTTTTTGCATTTTCAGCTGTTGTAATTATCTTATGTGTTGATTGCCTGGAGACTGTGGTTTAGAAGGCATTTAATATATCATTTGTAATAATTATGATAATAATAAATTGGGGGCGTGGAGTTGAGCCACCTGGGTGGCTGCAGGTGGTGTGTGTTTCCTTTCCAGTCAATATTTCACCACTACTATGCAGCCTCCCTGGCTGTCCACACTTCCTGATCTGAAAAAGGCCCATGGGAGAAGTTGCCTTGTTACATCTTCCCCAGAGTTTTCATCGAAGCGTGGGGAATCCATGGAAGCTAGCTGGAGAACACTTGAGATTGGTGTTGTCCATAATTATTTGGTGGGGAGAAGTCGTTATTCCTAAAACTTTTATTAACTGTTCTATTTAAAAATAAAAAGACATCACCTTTAAAAAATGGTGAAAAGCCATCAGACACATACTCGTGCTACCAGGAAAACCCAGCTAAGGACATCATGGTGTTTTCAGGAAACATGGGTTAAATACTGGCCATTGACCATAACAGTGATGGATCGATTGGGCACCTAGGCAGGCTGCAGAATGCTGACCTCTGTAGAGATGCTTTGTAGCATAAAAGACAGGACCCTCTCAAACACCCTTTGACCATCTCCAAAGTGAGTCAAGTGCAACAGCAACAGGATTTTGAATCCTACCTATATGGATTTAATCAGATTTTTCTCTTCTCTTTCATGGTTTCTCAGTGTTATTTCTTTTCTCATTGATTGATGGAAGATGGTTACAGTGCTTTTTTTTGGGGGGGGGTACTCAAGAGTATGCAGTACAGGCACCTGTAGGGGACATTTTAGGCATAGCGCTAGTGGCTGAATCACACATTTTGTAGTACAGCACACCACAGAGAAGTAGATACAAGCTTATTGACAATGGTAGCAGCCAGGTAGATCATGTAGCATCTTCCTTATGTGTGTGGCCACTTTAAACCACTAACACACAGAGAGGGAGGGGGCCCTCTGCAGTGCTTTTAGCAAAGCAAATGCACCAGATTGAATTTGAAATAACAGATGATAGGGATTTGGACCACTAATTAGCTGTGTATTTTTATCCACTCATATATTTAAGGAGAACAGAGTGTATAACCTGTCAATAACGCAGTAGCATTAATTCTTTATATTCTTTTAGAGTGCTTGCCAAGTATCTAGATGCCGCTAGCTATTCTATGGAAGAGGATTAATCTATCTTTCTTTTTCTTTTTCTCTTGGCCCTGTGTTTTTTTTTTTCCACAGGAGAAAAAAACGACTTTAATTCCTTCCAGGTTAGATTTAGATTTGTTTGAACCTAGCACACTGTCTGAGCACATCTCATTTGCTCAGGCTTGACGGGACCTTGGCAATGTGCTGTTAAAAGGTGTAAGAAATGTATACAGGGGTTAAAAAAAAGTGTTAAATAATGCAACTTTCCAGGTCAACAAAAGTACAAAGTTCGCAGAAAGTATTTCAATGTCCTTTTGGTACTGGTGCACTTAGGTAATGTGCAGTGATGAATGGTGCTCATTGGAACTGATGGGGACAGGTAGGGAGGTCAACAGTCAGCGGCGCCAGAGCCAATGATAGGCAGTTGCAACTAATTCTAGGGTTGTCCCCATCCTCCTCTCTATTGAGATCTACAAAGGGAACACTGAGACTAAGTAGGAGGAAGTCGACAGACAGTTCCACCCTCTGTAACAGGCCAACTGAGGATAGACTTGCCCAATGGATCAGCCTTCCACTGGTGATTTGACATTCTGGACTTAATGGTGCCACAAAGGCCATCCTTTGAAATGGTAAATTATTTCACTTATTTCAAAATATGGCCATCCCACTGCATTTGGGGGTGCTTCTGATTGGGCCATGGGCTTTTGCTCTCAAGTCTTGGTGATAATGGTTAAGTTTAAAGCATTGTTTGTGTTTTCACAGACACTTGTCTATAGCTTTTTCTTAGTGTTTAGTTTGCTGTGTCATCAGAAGTGCTTCAGCCCTACTTATATGGTCATCATCTTCTACGCATTACCAGCAGCACTGCGGCACCAACCACATTGCACCAGATTTGACATTCCAGAAGGTAATGTATGCTGTGCCTTAGTTCATGAGAATGGTGATCCTCTGGTGATCCCAAAATTACTAGCCTGATAAAATGGACAGGGTATACTTTAACATGGCATTGGGTAGATTGATGTAGAGAGATGAGGTAGAATTCATCGATGCATTTTAAAAATCCAGTTCTTCAGATTACGAAACAGGGGGGAAAATACATTTGGGTCATTTTATAATTATCCTTCTAATCATTTTGCAATTGAAATTACATATCCAAATGTCACCTCACAAGGCAAATAGGCTGTGAAATACTTCTTTAAGTGCCTCAGGTAATTTATTGCTAATTAAGTTATATGTCACCTATTGAAGAGGGTTTTCGGGGAGATCAAAGGTAAGTTTCGTGCTGATGCTGTACACCAAAGTCCAAAATTAGAATTAAAAAAAAGTGAAATATGTAAAGCATGTGTCATGTGTGATTTGGGCATCTTGACTTTTCAATAAATGAAAACAACTCTTTAATTTTATTATTACTGATTGACACTGATGTAGAGTCTGGACAGCAGAAGCAAATATCAAGGCGGTATTAGTAAAGGCAATCCATTTCAACAAAGTAGACAGGATTGCTTTGATAATGTAATTATCATACGGTCATATCATAACAGAGCTGGAAGGAACCTTGCAAGCTAATTCCTTGCTCAGTGCAGGAGCTACAGTGCAAGATTCAACTACACGGCCACCCTGGCTACGTTTAACAGCCTGGGGCAGTCTGTTCCACTGTTGAACAGATCTTACCATTAGGAAGTTTCTCCTAACATTTAGGAAAAATCTGATTATTTGCCATTTCCACCCATTAGTTCCACCCCTGTCCTCTGCAGAGACAGACTGTTCTGTCCTGCGTCCCAGCCCTTCAGATTTTCCAAGGCTGCTTTCATGTCTTCTCTTAATCTTCTCTGTGCTTCTTTTTAAAGTGAGTTTGACAGCATTTGGACAGAACCCAACTTGGTTTTGAAATAATTCAAAGGGCATTTATTGAAAAGAGCTGTGCTCCTGTTTGCACATCCACCTTCAGATCAGCATTTGGGAAGGCATAAGGACATTTTACTGTGGCTGAACCAAAACCGCTCCCCACTGTCATGAATGTTTTCAGCAGTGCCAAAAGAAGCTTCTTCCATTTTTGGAAGTTTTTCAGCAGTCCTGCAGAAATCTTTGCATGCTTTTGAAAACAATTGATTTCACTTGTCCTTGCCCACAATCGCCTTCATTTGCCTTGAGTGATGTTGGGGACTACAGTTGTAGGAGAGGAAAAATCAGATATGCTGTTGAGAAGCTGAAAGCTGCAGCTGGCTGGCTCTGAAGCCCAAGTTTTGTTGCTTGCTATCTTACCTTGTTTTCCTGAATTATCCATTTCTCTGCATCTGGAAGAGTAAAGTCATTCTTTTTAAAGAATGTGTGATTTCAAGCAACATTCTGCAAATTGAAATATTCATTTTTTAGTGTTAATGTTTGATAGCACCATCTCAGTTCAGTCTTTTGGCTATTTATTCAGAAGCAACTTGTCCATAATATAATTGTATAATAAATGTAAAACTTTCTGAAGTTGAATCAAAATTATCTCACCACTTCTTTATTCAGTGTTTAGGCTGCAAATCCCCCCCCCCCCCAATACAATAGCAGTGATGTCTCGGCAGATGCAATATTCCAAAATAGCTTTTAAAATGACCAAGTATTTTAATGAGGAGAACAGAGATTATCCACTTACTATCTACCTGTCAGGGAACTGCCATCAGAAAGACAGGAGGTGGAGGGGCTCTCAGAAGTCAGGAGAGACTCAGCAGCAGAGGAAGGCACCAGCAGGGGGAGAATGGGAGATCAGAGAGAGAGGGAGGCGAAGGAATGGCTCAGGGAGTCTTCTAGCGATAACAGCGGAGAAGTCTCAGGACCTCCCATAGGTACACCCACTCCTCGCCGGAAACTGTCGCGCTGTGAATCCAGACGACGTGTTTCCGTCAAGGAGCTTTTATGCTGGAGTAAATTCCGTAAACGCCCACTGTCGGATTCTGCCAGCGATTGACGGAGCCATGCTAAAGGGCTCCGCAAAAGACAGAGCTTTGCTAAACTGAGCAAACTCTGAGGGACTAAGCTTTTACGCACAAGCAGCTCATCATCCCATCACAGCAATCCGACAGTTTTTGAAAGCAGCTTGTGCAAGGAGAGGCATCATGAGCAACCCAGCCGGAGCCGGAGAAGCGGGAGGAGCTGGAGCGGGTCCAAGCCTGGAAGAAAGGTACAGGATGTTGGAGGTCCAGCTAGCGCTGCAAACGGCTAGGCTCGACGAGAGGAGGGCTCAGGATGCAGAAAAGGGAAAAGCCACCCCACTCTCAAGGAAGGTACCAGGATTGGTGCAGAAGTTTGGGGGGGATCCCAGGAACTATCAAGCCTTTAGGACAGAGATGCAATATGCCCTCAATCTGCAGTTTGATGACTTTCCTGATGAGGAATCGAGGGTAGCGTTTGTGATTGGCCATCTCGAAGGGGGGGGCGAAAGACTGGGTGAGACCCCTGATGGCAGCTAATAATGACGCCCTAAAGGACACCAGGAAGTTTTTTCGCGCCATGGATCTGATGTTTTCCAGCGAGATTGAGCAGGGAGTGGTGCGCAGACAGTTAATGGGGTGTAAACAAGGGAGCCGATCTGTCTGTGAGTACTGGACTGAGTTCACCATGCTGATCCATAAATTGGGTTGGGATTTGTCGGCGGAACCGATACAAATGCTGTTCAAAGAAGGACTATCTTCGGCAGTGAAGGACGAACTTTCCCGGGCACCCAGGGCGGAGTCTATGGACCAGCTGACTAAATCCGCGCTGGCCATAGGAGCACGCCAGGAGGCGAGAGCCTTGGAGAAGCGGGAAGGGAAAGGGGAACGTTGGAGGGATTTCCGCATTCCAGAGATTCCCGAGCAGCATTCCCCGCCAGCAGAGCCGATGGAAATTGGAACAGCGCGCGCGCGCACAGTTTCAAACCCCAGTGAAGGGCGGAAGAAGGAGGGAAAGAGCGCCAAGAAATGTTTTCTCTGCCAACAGCCAGGTCACTTTGCCAGAGTCTGTCCGCAAAGAAAGGAATGGCAAGGGATGGCGGGAGCTGTTGGGGGGGAAGAGGAGGGAGCTAAGGAGCAAGTAAAAGCCAACGCCTGGCTGCCACCATCGGGGCACAGCAGCCAGGCCAAGGAGCAGTGAATGTGCCCACGCCGGAACCCCCAAGACCAGCGCTTGTAATAGAGGTGTCGCTAGAGCTGCCAAACGGGCATCCACTAAAGATTAAGGCGCTATTGGACTCAGGCAGCTCCTGTAATTTTATGAGTAAGGAGTTTGCAGCTGAACACCAGATACAGACTATCCCTTTGAGTAACCCTTTGCAGGTGACCACGATTGATGGGAGGGCGCTGTTGGGAGGAGAAGTGAACCAGCAGACTGTCCCAATGATAATGAGGGTGGCAAGGCACACAGAACTGATAGCGTTTAATGTGGCCACCTTGGGAGGAGCGCCCATTATTTTGAGAATGAGCTGGCTAGCGCTGCATGATCCGCTAGTGGGATGGCACCAGAGAGTAGTCTCATTTGGGTCAGCGCATTGCCTGGCACACTGCAAGGAAAGGGAAGCCCAAGTAGGAACCCAGGCCACGCTAGCAGGTGTGGAAATAACAGACAAAGGGAAGGTACCACGACAATACGCCGACCTGGCTAACGTCTTCAGCGAAAGGGAAGCAGATAAACTGCCCCCGCACAGACCCTTTGACTGTCAAATCAACTTACTCCCAGGAGCACAATTGCCCGTGGGCAAGCTGTATGCAATGTCAGACAGGGAGATGCAGGAGTTAAGGGAGTTCATTGACAAGAATCTCAAGTGAGGCTTCATCAGAGAGTCACGAGCGGTGGGGGGCAGCCCAGTGTTCTTTGTGGACAAAAAAAATACTAATAAACCCAGATTGGTCATGGACTTCAGGGCCCTAAATGCGGTGTCAGAACCAGTGACTTTCCCCATGCCCAGAATCGATGACATTCTGACCCGGGTGAGGAAAGGGAAAATTTTTACCAAGCTGGACCTAAGGGGGGCGTATAACCTGATACGTATGAGAAAGGGAGACGAGTGGAAAACCACTATGTTCACCCCCTTGGGGGCCTTTGAGTACCTCGTTATGCCCTTCGGTCTACAGGCGGGCTCGGCCTGTTTTCAATCGTTCATGAATCACGTCCTGGGACCATTGCTTTACAAGAACTGCGTAGCGTTCTTAGATGACATCCTGGTGTACTCAGAGAATGAGGAGCAGCATGTGCGAGATGTAAGAGAGGTACTGAGCAGACTGCAAGAAAACCAGCTGTGGGTGAAACTGGAGAAGTGTCAGTTTCATACCAGAGAGGTGGAATTCCTGGGGTACCGGTTGTCAGACAAGGGATTGGCCATGGATCCTAGCAAGGTTCAAGCGGTACTGGAATGGAAGACACCGAAAACTAAGAAGGACGTGCAAAGGTTCCTGGGTTTCGGAAACTTCTATCGGAAGTTCATCAAGAACTTTGCCCACTTAACGGCACCCATCACTGATTGTCTCAGCAGCAAGAAGAAATTTGTCTGGACAGAAGAGGCGCAGCGAGCGTTCGAAAGATTAAAGAAGGCGTTTGCGTCGGAAGAACAACTTTTGCACGTGGATCTACAGAAACCAATGAGAGTGGAGACTGACGCCTCAGACAGAGCGGTGGGGGCCGTGCTTCTACAGCCGGGAAAAGATACGTCGGAATGGAGACCGTGTGCCTTCTTCTCGCGGAAGTTGAACAAATCCGAAAGGAACTACACCATATACGACCGAGAACTACTCGCCATTCATGAAGCGTTCCGGAGATGGCGACACTTGCTGATTGGGGCGCAGCACAAGGTCCAAGTGCGGACCGACCACAAAAATCTAGAATACTGGAGAACTGCCCGAGTACTGAACCAGAGACAAGTGAGATGGGCCCAGGAGTTCTCCAAATTCCATTTTGAAATCCGTTACGTACCAGGACCAGAGAACGTCAGGGCGGACGCTCTCTCCTGAAAACCTGAGTATTTAGAGGGGGAGGGAGCGCCTGAGGAAAGGCATATCATCCCCGAGGACCACTGGGTGTGTGGGGCGGCATTGGTGGGGCAAAGAGAACTGGTAGAGGGTACCGAGAACGATGAATATGCCCAAGAGAAACTCAGAGAACTCAGGGGAACAGGGGAGAACACAGGGGGGTTTGAGGAAAAGAACGGAGCGTTGTATTACGAAGGGGCACTGTACATACCCGATGGGGAACTGAGGGGCAGAGTGCTCAAGCAGTTACATGACAGCCCCACGGCGGGGCACTTCGGGCAGCACAAAACCATGTGGTTGGTTACCAGGGAGTTTTGGTGGCCCAAGGTGAGGGAAGACGTACGGGAATATGTTAGGGGGTGCGACAGGTGCCAGCGAGCGAAAGGGGAGAGGCTGGCACCAGCGGGGCTATTGGAACCCTTACCCACACCAGAAAGGCCATGGGAGGCGGTATCCATAGATTTTATGACGGATCTGCCAAAATCCAAAGGGAAAACAGCTGTCATGGTGGTGGTAGACCTATTAACTAAGATGTGCCATTTCATAGCCTGTTCACACGCAGTCACAGCGGAAGAAACCGCCAAGTTGTTTGTAAAGCATATTTTCAGATTGCAGGGCGCCCCCTTGAGGGTGGTCTCAGACAGAGGGAAACAATTTACTTCCAGGTTCTGGAGGAAGCTAATGAGCTTACTGCACGTAGAAGTCAATTTTTCAACTGCCAGGCACCCAGAAACAAATGGGCAGGCAGAAAGGGCAAACGGGATTTTACAACAATACCTGAGGTGTTATGTAAATGACAGAGAAAATGATTGGGTGGATAAGTTGGCCCTGGCAGAATTTGCCTACAGCAACGCGGAGAACGTGTCCACAGGGATGAGTCCCTTCCTGGCAAATTATGGGTGTCATCCCAGGGCATTTCCAGGAGAAGGAGGGGAGAGGTGGAGTGTCCCGGCAGCGGAACACTTTGTTGAAGAGATGGAAGCGATCCACCGGCAACTCCAACTCAACTTAGAGAGAGCCAAGGAAGAATACAAGAAGCAAGCAGACAGAAGCAGAAGGGAAGGTGAAACCATAAGGGTGGGGAACCGGGTGTGGCTATCCACCCAAGGACTGCCGTTCAAGGGAGGGTGTAAGAAATTGAGACCCAAACGGCTGGGACCCTTTGAGGTCATACAACAGGTCAACCCGGTAGCATTCAAACTCAGATTGCCCAACCATATGAAACTGCATCCAGTATTTCACAGGTCCTTACTGTCACCGTACCGAGAGGGGCGGGAGTGGGGAGAACATGAGAGGGAGGTTACTCAAACACCAGTCATAGAAGAAAGGGAATGCAACATGCATGTGGCAGAAATCATTGATTCCAGGTGGAAAGGGAATCAAGTAGAGTATTTGGTAGAATGGGAAGGGGAAGCGGAGTCAGAAAACACATGGGTACCGGCAGAGGAGGTCAATGACGAGGTTTTAATAGAAACGTTTCATCAACGGTTCCCGAGGAAACCTCAGCCCGTGTCACGGTTCAGGAGGGAATACTTCGGCACCACCGATGAGGAGGGGGAGTTTGAAGGGTTCCCAGAGTCAGGGGTGGAGGAGGGAGTAGACTCCGACGAGGAAGAGGAATCAGGAAGAAGAGACGGGAGGCAGTGGCGAGAAGTGTTTGAATCCTCTGATGAGGAGGAGTGTTCCTTCCGGGGTTTTCCATCCTCACCGCCAGTAGGGGAGGAGGCGGGAGGGGGTGAAGGGGGCCCTGGAGGGGAGGTGGATGTCAGGGAACTGCCATCGGAAAGACAGGAGGTGGAGGGGCTCTCAGAAGTCAGGAGAGACTCAGCAGCGGAGGAAGGCACCAGCAGGGGGAGAATGGGAGATCAGAGAGAGAGGGAGGCGAAGGAATGGCTCAGGGAGTCTTCTAGCGATAACAGCGGAGAAGTCTCAGGATCTCCCATAGGTACACCCACTCCTCGCCGGAAACTGTCGCGCCGTGAATCCAGACGACGCATTTCCATCAAGGAGCTTTTATGCTGGAGTAAATTCCGTAAACGCCCACTGTCGGATTCTGCCAGCGATTGACGAAGCCATGCTTAAGGGCTCCGCAAAAGACAGAGCTTTGCTAAACTGAGCAAACTCTGAGGGACTAAGCTTTTACGCACAAACAGCTCATCATCCCATCACACTACCTAATATCCCACTTGTCCTCAGTAGAATAATTTTAAGGCCATGTTTTGGAATATGGGCCTGGAAGTGTCATATAGAATGGTAGTCAACTAACTCTTACTCAGAGTAGCCCCTTTAAAATGAGTGAACATGGCTAAGTTGGTCCATTAATTTCAGTGGGGCTATTCTGGGTAAACCCTAGTTGAATACTACCCCATATATCATATTGTTATAGGTTTGGGGCTTATTCTGAATGAAACTTGTGGGTCCCTTCTACACCTGTGATCCCATGACAGTGAAGCTAGAATCTACAAGAGTAAACCTGATGAACCAGTCAAACCAGTTTCTTTGCCAAAGTAATGGCTTTATCAACTCAACTAAGAATATCTTAAAGGGTCAGCTCTGTTGCCATAGAGCCTTTTCCCACCACATCTGGGATGCCATGACCACCCTAGGATGGAGAACATGAACTGGGGGAAGGAAGTGAGGGTAAATAAGTTTTGGGAGATACTGGAAGCTGGAGAGACAGAAACATGTCTTGCTCTGTGTTGGACTCCAATGCTGTGGCTTGGGGTTTCCCTGGAAGCCTAATGGTGAAGCAAGATCTGTTGTGGTGTTAATCCTGAGAACCCCTCTATCCTATGCTCAGATTGCATATATGTGTAAATAAAACCATATATCCTAAAGATAACACAGTCTCCATTGACCTCTTCCAAGGAAGCAGATCCCTGAGAAAGTCCAGGCACCTCTGGAGCCTCTTGATGCTTGGAGACTGAGATACGTGCAACAAAATATTCCAGTGGTGGGGAACCCTATTTCAGACCAAGGTCTCCATTCCCTTGTGGACAACATTTTGGCTGCCATGTGCCACTGGTGAGCATGGACAGAAGAAAAAAGGTGGATTTAATAATGGATGTGACCCTTTCCTTTGCACGATAGGCTGCTTTCATCTTCACCCAAAGCCAGAGATTTCTGCACACGCATCCTCACAGATGTCTCTGTCACAGTTCCAAGATGCATCTCAGCCGTGTAAAGGGACTCAAGGAGTCTACAGAGCACAGCTGAGGGGAGACTTGGCCTGAGGAGAGTGGATGCAGCCTGGGAAGTGAAGGTGGCAGTGGGAGAGTCTTAAGGGCCAGACAGAGATGCTTGCATTTGGCCCACAGGCCTGAGGTTTGCTACCCCCTGATATATTATGAAAGTATGGACACAGTTAGGGCTGCCGTACGTCCAGGATTTCAAAGGCAGAATTGACATTCGGGGGGGGGGGGTGTCACAGGTGGCACTTTGTCCTGGAAATATGGCAACCCTAGACAAAGTCATTTTGCTACTTGGAAAACTTTCAGTCTTACATTTTAGGGCATTTCAGAATACTATCTAGCACACTGGCAGCTATGATACTAATGACTGGTTTTATTTGGTTCTGGTCATAGGTTTTTATAACAAATTGGATTCTTGCTGTATTATGCTGGTCTTTTCCTGTTATTATTTTATTATGTATTGGTATTTATTTTAATAGGAGTTACATTTATTTTATTTTACATTTATTTTTATTGCTTTTAAATTTGTTAGTCATTTCTATTTCCTGTGGGTAGAAAACAACCTCTGTCTGCCTATTTACACTTATACACACACACACACACACACACGTTACACAACGGAATGTATGGATCTAAGTATTTTTTATACCTCTATAGACTCCTAATTTTATATACTCATAAACCTTCCTTATTGCTACTACTATCTTTACTTTCCCAATTAACCCTGTGAACGAATAGCTTGAATGAACGGTTTGAATAAATGATGGCTCTGACCAAAAACTACTAAGGCTGGGGGAGCAGGGTAGGCACTGGGGTGAGCTGCCAAAGGAACAGGACACCCTAAAGCATGCTCATAAATGTACCAATGAAAAGAGCAATAGTCACAGGCCAAATAGAAAACCCAGAAGCATGATGCAGGGGAAACAGCATTCCGGGGAATTGCTGGTACTCAGAAAGAAAACAAAAACAACAACTTGATAATGCTGAAGTTCCCTGAAATTCTCACCCTATCACCAGATAGATAAAAGAAAGTACTGTATTTTTTGCTCTATAAGACTCACTTTTTCCCCTCCTAAAAAGTAAGGGGAAATGTGTGTGTATCTTATGGAGCGAATGCAGGCTGCACAGCTATCCCAGAAGCCAGAAGAGCAAGAGGGATTGCTGCTTTCCCTGCGCAGCGATCTCTCTTGCTGTTCTGGCTTCTGAGATTCAGAATATTTTTTCCCCCTTGTTTTCCTCCTCCAAAAACTAGGTGCGTCTTGTGGTCTGGTGTGTCTTATAGAGAGAAAAATACGGTACTTCTTCACCCAGCTTATAGTATGGAGCTCGCTCCCACAGGAGGCAGTGATGACCACCAAACTAGATAGTTTGAAAAGAGGATCAAACAAATTCATGGAGGAGAAGGTTATCAATGGCTGCTAGCCATGATGGCCATGTTCTGCTTCCGTGGTTGGAGGCAGTAAATGCCCATTGCTAGAAACTGCAGGAGGGAAGAGGGCTCTTGTGCTTGGGTCCCACTTGCTGGTTTATCTCAGGCATCTTATTGGCCACTGTCAGAGCAGAATGTTGGACCAGATGAGTTGGCTTTTCGGATGTTCTTATGGCACTCTTACACCCGAATCTCACACCATTATTCTCCTTAGCTGAACAGGGTGGCATTCCTGTGTCTATGCATGACACTAATTTTGAGCCTTTGTTCAACCCTCTATGGCCTAGAAGATCTGGTCAACGTTTACCATAAAGCAGAACGTTGAGTAAGGCCATTGAAAGGTCATCCTGGACCTGATACAGTTAAATTCATTTTGGGTGAGGGATGAATCCCAAATATACAGGAATTGAAAGTGTATCTCACATCCTATTTGCTTTGTTACAGGGCAACAGGATTGCTGATTTCAATTGCAAAGTAATTTTCATGGGAATTGTAAGGTGACCCCCAGAGGAACTTTGTATCTGATTTAAATAATTTGTATTACTAAATTTATTTACTTAAAAAAATAAATAAATCAAGGGAAAGGACTTTGTTCTAATAGCATGGATTTCTCCACACATGGTGACAGACTAAGAGGGGATCACACAGCCCCATCTGTCATTTATGAGTGAAAGCTATGATGTCTGCATGAGAAGTAGCCCAAAATGAACTTGGTCGAGCATCAAAATGAGCACTAATGGAAATGAATTACTGTGTAAAATGAAGTGAATGATTAATGCAACATTGCACTGCGGGGCATGAGAAATGGGTAAGAGGAGATGATGAGAAACTAAAAGGGAACTATGACAGCAACAATTCCTATATGGCCAAGTTGTCATCACCATCCGATGAAGCTTCAGAACTCCGCACGAACAGACCATGCCCCTGCGCTCTGACTTCCTGGCTATGAGCAAGGATGAGTCATAGATTGTCTGTCTTATTAATATCCCAGCAAAATGCTAAGAATATATAGACAGGGGATGTGTGTATGGAGCAAGAGATTGTGCATTGCAGAACCCCCAAACAGACCCTTGAAACATTTGCCTCCAAAATCCCCAATGTGCTGCCTATCGAAAGGGCAATGAATTTTGGGGAAAGTCTTTTGGTTTACCCAGTGGCCTATTTGGGGATATGGGCCCTGACCTGCCTGCCTTCTTACTTACAACCAGTCCAAGAAGTGGTGCTACCTGTCAGCTTCCTTCTCCGTAGTCTTAGTTTTGCCTTTTTAGACTTCAGCAGGGAGGAGGATGGGGACAAAAGTAGAATTAGTTGACTCAACTGATCATTGGCTCCAACCCCACTTGCTATCGGCTTTGACTCCACCTATTGGGGTCACCCTTAACTGCAATGGTTTCCATCTGCATAGTCATATTCTTGCTTCCCAATGCCCATTCCTGCTCTGTGATGTTAAACCATGATGGAATCCTGAGCATTTAAGAATGCGGTCAAGAAAGGGATGTTAGGAAACTGGCTGTTGTTGTTCATTCTAACCCTCCTTCACTTATCGATTAGAAATCAACATGTGCAATTGGCCGTGAAACTATGAGACCTCCACATTCATAAGCCTGCACCTGCCACTTATGTGTCAAACACCATGACCTCTGCCTAGCCATTAAATAGTGACAATCTCATTTACAACCCATTTGACCTCATCCATATCCTTCCCCCTTACACGTGTTAAGAATAGGATATCACCCCTGTCTTCTCACTGGCAGTCACAAGGGATGCAACGTTCAACAAAATGTAAATAGAACACCACAAAAACTTATGTGAACTACTTCCCCCCTCCACACACACACTTAAAGAAAGCCTGAATTTGAATTTTCATCCAAAAGTAAATCAGCTGGGGAATATGGAGCGATGTGCAATTTTCTTGGATGCCCTACTTATTTTGACACAATCACCACAGCTGTTCTGCTCCTCAGCTCCAGAATCTTGCAATGCCTTTTCTCCCCCCCTTGAACAGGTGTCTGCTTTTCTTTCAAAGCAAAAGGCATCTAAAAATAAAATAGAAAGTAGAACTGCCAAAAAAAAAGGGAGCTTGTGGTGGAGAAAGCAAAGTTGAAAATGCACTTATAAAAATTATTTGTCTAATGTGCTTTCTGGTAAAACAAGTGTATGTTTCCCATTAAGAAAAGTTCTCTTGAAAATGAATGAATAGAATGGACTATTGTATTAAACAAACACATACACACAGATTTTTATATTGCAATTTTCCAGTTAATCACAAATATGGGAAAAGGAGGAGGAACCTTTTACAAATATAATATTTATTTTAGTGGAGGGACAGTATGAGGAAATATGGGGAGAGAAACATGCACTGTGGTGTTTCAGGCACATGAAATGGAAGCAACAATGTCCCCTAAACTGACAAGTATTGAACTTCACTCTCAGGAGAAGCTGGCCAAATGTCTTCCCATTTGCCCTCTTTATGCTCACATTGATAAGTAGACCTCTCAGAAGTGGACAAGGAGTTCAAATCATTAATCCACTGTCGGGTGGAAGGTGCTGTCTTCTCTTCTCAATGTTGGATTAACAGACACTTAGCTGTCCCCCTGGCAAGCACAGACATTTGTCAGGTCAACTATTTCAACTGTTTTTTTAAACACGCAAGTCAGACCACATCTGCATTCTGTACATTGAAAGCAGTATCATACCACTTTGAATAGTCATGGGTTCAAAGGATCCTGGGAACTACAATTTCTAGAGCAGTTTCATGACCAATCCTTCCCAGGGAACTTTGGGAATTGTAGCTCTGTGAGGGGAAAGGGGGATTTCTTAACAACTCCCAGCATCCTTAAGAAATTATTCTTCTCAGGATTCTTGGGGGTGAAGCCATGACTCTTGAAGTCCATTGTGACAGATCTATTTTTGCATCTATAAATCCAAGCTGACACCAAGGTTGCCATCAGAGCAAGCTGAGGTGTCATGTCACCAGCTGTTCCTTGAAATCTTAGAGGTCCTGGGGATATGGATTTCAAAGTAACCACCAACCTTCCCTTTGTCTGAGATATCATGGTTTGTCAAATGTGAGCATTTCTTTGAAACAATTATCTTCCTCTCATTTGAACAGTCCACTGATTTGATCGAAGGGCTAACCAACCCAGATAAATATCTGAGAGAAATGCAAGCGGAGCAAAATTCTGTTTACCCCCATCTACTGTACATATTCCTGGGACGTGGGTGGCGCTGTGATCTAAACCACTGAGCCTAGGGCTTGCTGATCAGAAGGTTGGTGGTTCGAATCCCCGTGACGGGGTGAGCTCCCGTTGCTTGGTCCCAGCTCCTGCCAACCTAGCAGTTTGAAAGCACATCAAAGTGCAAGTAGACAAAGAGGTACCACTCCAGCGGGAAGGTAAACGGCGTTTCCGTGTGCTGCTCTGGTTCGCCAGAAGTGGCTTAGTCATGCTGGCCACATGACCCAGAAGCTGTCTGCGGACAAACGCCGGCTCCCTCGGCCAGTAAAGCGAGATGAGCGTTGCAACCCCATAGTCATCCGCAACTGGACTTAACAGTCTGGGGTTCCTTTGTCTTTACTTTACTGTACATATTAGCTTGGTGAGCTTTAAGCATTGACAACCCACAGGGATCCTCATTGCTGGAAATTGGACTAGTTGACTACAATTCCGAGATTTTATATCTTGTTAGCATTGGCCGATCACAAAGTACCATGTGACACTGAGTGAGGCAAGCCCTCTAGGGAGATACTGGGCCAGTGACTCAAAAGCTAAACTCCTCCCAAGCATCTTTAGAAAAGGATGAGGTCAGGGACCATCCCTTCTGGGAAACCTCTGCCCACAACTGTGAGGTGGTTTTATTGTTTTGTTTTGCTCATCAGCATAGCAACTGTTTAAGGCTGTAGGGCTGATCAACCTGGTGGAGCCAGAGTAAGACTCGCATTACTGTACCTTTGATTCCTTTTCTTAAATCAATTCCTTTTCATGGATGCCTTCTATTATCAGCAAAAACAAACAAGCCCTTTCTAGATTTATGTGCTCTAGGCTAGTGGGACACAGTCTCACAACTATGGTGGGCAAATGGGACACACCACCACCCATAGTCCTGTCCTTGGTGCACAGGCAACGCTCTTCTAATGCACTGCTTTTCTGCAATATATGCAAGCTCATCACCATCAAACCTTGCCATGTGTTTTGCCTCCCCCTCCAAATTGAGTTGTCTTTGCCCTCAGTGACCTCTGAGATGGAAAGATGCTGCACACAACCACTGAAGGGGCTCAGTGTCCAATTTGTTTGCATCAATATTTATATCGAGTGCCTGTCCACCCTCTCTTTCAAAAGGTTATGTCTCTTTCGTCAGCCTTCTTTCTTTAAACAGCTTTTTCTAGTCTTGTGTCAGAAACATCTTTTGCATTTTTCGTCGTCTTCAAGCGTCCTCCAGCAATTAACAAGAAAAGAAATTGCATCCGGAAAATGGGAGATATAAATGTGAAATTCCCATGGGCAGGGTGCAGGATTTTCCCCCTGATCCACTTGCTTTACTTTTGAGGGGTTTGAGTATGTTTCCTTTCATGGTGCAACTCAATTGGCAAAACAGAAAATGTACCAAAATGCATGAAAATTTGTATTATTGGATAAGAGCCATTTAGAAATGTGTACATTGAAATAAAAAGGTGTGTTTAGGGATTCTGTGATTAACATATGCATTTAAATATAAATTTTCATATGTATTTGTTTGGTTATTTTAAAAAAGAATATTTAGTTGTATCTCATCTTACCCTTTATCAATTCCAATGATCCCAAATCCCAGATTCAAGTAGCAGTGGGTCAGGTCTCAGATTTATGAATGAATGCATATGAAAATGACACGCAGGAGAAACAGATGCATGTGTCCTTCTCTATCTGGAGCAGAACTGCACCTAGACAGAGACACTGGA
Organism: Podarcis erhardii; assembly: GCF_964252035.2. Taxonomy (NCBI): domain Eukaryota; kingdom Metazoa; phylum Chordata; class Lepidosauria; order Squamata; family Lacertidae; genus Podarcis; species Podarcis erhardii. Next base: position 14,245,640 of record NC_138513.1, on the reverse strand, counting down.
AATAGGAAATGATCTGTAATTGCAAATCAGCTTCCCCAAGCATATTCCATAATGCACTTTCGCACCATCTGACTCGCTTTACCCAGAATTATTTAGGCAGCATTAAGATAATGACAGAAGAAACCTTCTTACTCGTATGCAGCATGCGTCTTCCCCTAAAAAAAATAAAGGGGGGAAATTATTGACTTAAATGGATGATCAGAGACCTTTCCAGAAAGAAGAAAGGATTGTGAAGTGCATTACATTTCCACATAGGGGAAAAAATAGTTCACAACAGCTCATGAGATTAAAAAAGGCCACCTGGATTAAAGGTAACCATGTACCATAGTAGCAAAGAAGGAAGAGGGAGGTAGAGTTAGGTGGGGCTGTAGAAAGTTGCCTGTAAGATTGGGCTTATTTCATACACACCCCTTATAACATTTTTTTCATTGGTTTTACAAGATTTTATACATTTTAACCATTTCAAACATTAAAATAAAAGGTTCTATTGAACCTTTGGACCTCCTTCCATGGGTTAAAAGACTGGAGTAAATTTTTAATTTATTTAAAAGACCACTGTAAACCGTTAAAATCATTGACAGGGATGTAATGATACTTTTAATGTGGAATTAAGTATGGTAACTGTAGATATTTAACAGATGGGTAAAAGAAAAAGATGCAGAAAACTTTATCTTGAATATTTCATTTCCCTTAAATCCCCCAAACAAATGTCCCTCAATACAAGCCCAGTTTCAAATTCTCATGCAGACTCTGAATGATGATGAAAGGCCCATATTCTTAACACGATGTTTACAGCAAAGATGGAGATCCTTTGGTCCTCTCCACATTTTAAGGAATGGATTTTATAATCTATCCTTCCTCCCAAAGGTGTTCAGGGTGGCAAGCACATCTGCGATAAAACAATACAATGACAAATAAAATGAAATCAGGTACAACAGTTAAAACGGTCTAATGCATTCAATGCAATGAAAGACAGTACATTAAAAAACAAAAAAAAAAAACAAATTTAAAAGCAAACATAGCCAAATCATGTGTCTGGATGGGCTCAATGAAACAGAGATGTTTTCAGCAGAGTACAGCAAAGGCTCCTGTCTACTGTCAATAGGCAGGGAGTTCCAAAGTACAGTAGAGTGGAATCTCGAGTTACATACGCTCCAGGTTACATACACTTCAGGTTACAGACTCTGCTAAGCCAGAAATAGTACCTCGGGTTAAGAACTTTGCTTCAGGATGAGAACAGAAATTGTGCGGTGGTGGCGTGGTGGCAGCAGGAGGCCCCGTTAGCTAAAGTGGTACCTCAGGTTAAGAACAGTTTCAGGTTAAGAACAGACCTCTGGAACGAATTAAGTACTTAACCCGAGGTACCACTGTACTAAACAACTGGCTCCTTGCAAATGCACAATGGGCATTGTGTGACACTTATTTTAATATCTCATCATCGCCCCTGACACACTTAAGGGGTCTCCCTACAACCGGAAGCCCTGTGTTATCAAGATTCTTGAAAGAAAGAAGGCTTCTAAGTTTGTTGAACTGAACACAGAAGTCCCCTTCAGACACTTCCCCACTCAGTGTAGGAAGGCTGGGATGGAGAGGGCATGCCCAATGCATGGGGGGAATGTTGGAAGTGGTTCCAGCAAGCCTGGTCCCCCAACACACTTTGTGTCCACACACTTCCTGTTGAATACATGGCATACCTTCCAACGCAAGATGGCCCATGTCCAGGATGGCCATCTTGCAGTCTGAACTTCCCTACGGCTCATGTGACCCACACAAGATGGCACCCCCCAAATCACTTTTTTCAGGCGTTCTCATGGCATCGATCTGGGGTGGTGCTCCAAAATACACATTTTTGGGTATTGTGCCCCCCAAAAGTGCAGCCCAAAATCATGTGGGATTGCGGCAGCCATTTGGGCTGCTGTCTTCTCAAGAGAAACAATGGGATGTCTCAGTTTTGCTGGGGCAGTTGGTGGCTATGACATGGAGAGGGCTCATGCAACACCACACACAACATCTGAACTGGTACCATCCAGGGAGCACATCATCTACTGCTTGTGGGAACAAGCCTTAAACTCTCACGGAAACGCCCACAAAATCCTGCACTTCCTCTCTCTCTCAACAGCCATTTCCCAGTTCTGCCTAGCAAACTAAAGATGAATGCATCAATTATATTACAGCTGTTCTTAGATAAACTGACATGTTAACATGCCTCCTGTGGCCTTTCCCTTCTTTAGTGCTAGATCCGTATGCAGGCTTGACGGTTACTTCAAGCCAACTTCAATTGGTTCAGATATGCCCCTAAAGGGGCTTAGCGCATATTTAGCAGTTGATCGTTTGTCAACTTTTAACAAGACTGAAATAAATCTCTTATATCAAAGGTTAAGTCGTTTTAAGCATGTGTGCTTGCTATGTAGGGGTCTCACCACTTTGGCTGATCTGATTTTAAAACAATTTGAGATGCTTTAGAAACCACTGTACCGTAGGAAAGTCACACATTTTGGGTGCATGCCTGCAACTGGGGCTGTTTCTTTTTCTTCTGCCATCTCCCCAAGTGGCTGGTAAGCTGATGTCTGGCAAGGGCAGGAGGCACCGAGAAGGAGTGCTTTCCTGGCCTTTGCCTTTCACCAAACCAAATATCTCATTTGCTTAAATTTGCAGGTCTAAGCTGAGCAAGTATGCCATATTTTGTTCTGACGCTCATCAAAACAAGCTGTGGGGCTTATCAAATGCCAAAAAAGCAAACCAGTGTCTAAATCTGAGGATCCTTCTGAGTTTGAGGCCTGGATCAAATGGCCCTGCTGGACTCCCCTTTGATCGGCCCTGCCTGTCAGCCAGCCCCTTTGAACCCAACTGGGACTTCTAAGTGAGCATGTACTTAGATTGGCCATTCTTGATTTCCTCACCAGGGATGTGTGGGAGGTTTGTTGGATGCTGCGGAGGCATGTAAGTGATGGGGTAGCAATATCACAAAAGAAAGGGCTGTGGCTTAGTGATAGAGCATCTGCCCTGCAAAAGGATTCAGATTTAATCGCTCCAGGTATGGCTGGGAGATACCCTGTCTGAAACCCTGGAGAGCCACTGCCAGTCAGTGTTGACAATACTGAGTTGGGTAGAACAATGGTCTGATTCAGTACCATGCAGTTCCCTATATTCCAAGGTTATAAGAAAAGTGATGCTCAAAAACAGGAGGTGATAAACAAAACAAAACAAAACAAAACAAAACAAAACAAAACAAAACAACAAAACAACAAAACAACAAAACAAAACAAAAAAGGAGTTGATTTTTCTCCAGAGGTGGTGGAATATTTAAACACACCCAAACACCATTTTCAGCCTAAGAATGGAGATTATTCTGTAACCATGGTACACATGGCACCAACAGAAAAGTTCCCACCTGGCACACAGGACCCTCAAAACATTTGTTTTTATTTCATGTTCCTATAATTATGAGAGGCAGGTAAACATCAGGCATATTGTTTGCATTTATGTGGAAGTACTCATTAATTTCAATGTAATCTATTTCCAGGTAAACGTGCATAGGATCAGGTGTTCAAAGTGCGGTAGCCTAATTAGCAAGTGGCCTAGTGCAGAATCACAGCATATGACGTTGTTACTGGGAAGCAGAAACCTTACAGCTGAGAACTATTCCAACACAAATGCATAAAGTTTGGGTGCTACCCAGAGAGTAAGGAAAGAAAGAAAGAAAGAAAGAAAGAAAGAAAGAAAGAAAGAAAGAAAATGAGGTGGGGAGGGGAGAGGGGATTTAATTTAACCCAGTTACTGTGGGGATGCTGCATCTGGAGAACGGAAGATGGAGTTGTTCTGCGAGAGAAGATAAAGATGGGGTGGAGGGGAAGAGGCAATGAAATGATAAGGCTTGGACAGCATAGATAAAAACAGCAAAGTAGTGAGATGTGTTAATGCTAGATTAGCCAAAGGGTTAAGAGCTTTCAAAACAGATCAAGGAGGAAAAGAACCAGAGAGAAATCACAGCCACTTATACCTGGGGGAGATAAAATCAAGTTGCCACTAGAACGCCCAAGGTGCTTATATGCTTTTAAGTTATTTTACACTTCCCTTCAACCAGAAAGAAAGTAGATAAATAAGGAGGAGGCCTATAAAGGCAGCTTGCCAGGCTCATTTGCATTGGGTTTGTATCAGAATTGTAAACGAGTCTCTACCTATGCCTTATTTCATCTGGCCCCTCTATAATGGCAAGCTTGGCGGAGGGCCCTTTATTCCCAGTATTGTGAGCATATGTGGACATATACATAGCCTGGGAATCATTGTGGTTCTATAGAAGGAGACTCAGAATTTGACCTGGGGCACAGGTTCATGTGGCTTGGAGAAGTCTTTCTCCTCTTCAGTTGAAGGGAAATGAAAATGTTCCTTAAATGACAAGTTGCTACTAAATTTTCCATCATTACTGAGTTCAGACCTATTAATGGTATGTTTATAGTATTATATGTCAAGTGAATATTACTTTTATTTAGAGTCACAAGTGTACCAATGTTTTCCCAGTTTTAACTTTCAGTTAGCAATTTCCATGGGAAACACATATACCCCCCTTGAAAATTCAAATGTTTATATTTTCAAGATTATGTTTGTTGCTATTATCTTCCTGACAGCTGATTTTTAAACCTACATGGATTAATCACAGCATTGATACTATCCAATCAGGGATTGCACAGTGAACTTGGTGCCATGGCAATGCCATGTAGGCAGTTTTAACCACCTATCATCAGGAATCATGCAGTGAATTAGATGTCATCACATAAGCAGCCGGATTTGAATATGTGATGATATATCACTGCTGGCAAGTGAAGTCAAAGTGAATGAGTGCAAAAGGGGAAAAGGCATTATGGAGAGGCACTGAAATGTCTATTGAAAATGAAGTCACTTGGGCTTAGCTCTTCCTGATTTTTTGCTGTTTGTTCCTGAAGTCTCACTGGACATGGCTGGATGGATAAGCTTATTTCTGGTCAGGTCTGTGTCATTTCCATACACTCGATGCCCTTCCATTCCTACATTAATCTGTGATTCATTTATTCTTTAACTGACGCATGACTCTTTATTTCTCTGCACTTTGTTTAAGGAAACATGTGCAAGCAGTGACTTCAAATCCAGGATGTCTATAAAGATTTACATGAGCAGGAAAAGTTAGACAGAGCAAAGGACTACCTTACAATGGCTTTGCATGCCAAATCAGATTTCCTCTTAAACAACAACAACAGCACAAAGCCATCCAACAAGATTGCAACAAAATGCATCATGGCAGTATATTATAAAAAATCTCATTTCAAATAATAGAAGTAAATGGACTTGGAAGGAATGGAAGGTACTCAGAGATAGCTCTGTTTCCCGAAGCAATTGAGAGATAGAACAAACACGCACACGGCCCAAATGTGATGCATGGCTAATGCAGATACAACAAAGCAAACATATAATTTGCTTAAGGAGTTTGTTCCACTCATAGGATTTCATTAAGGAGGACTGTGGGGGCTTTGATGTTTGATGAAATATAATTTGGCTCAGAGGCATGAAATTTTGGGCATAATCATGAGACGAAGAGTTTGCTGGCCAGCGGAACAGACTTTCTAGTAAGTTTCATCAAATATTTGCAATGTTCAGGAGGCATTAACCCTACCACCAGCACACATCACATTGATTCTGCTGAAGTTCAGGTGCTACTACTATACACAGGTGCACAAGTTTGTGTGTGTGCAGACACAGATGATGAGATGCAGAATTCCACGGCATGTTGCTTGCCGGTATCGGGGTAGGAAGTGGGAATGGGCCTATGTTTTGCAGAAGTGACTTGCTGCAAGGGGCAGATCCGCTGTGCTAGTTTCCTGGGAGGTAGATCTCTATTGCCAGAGGGGGTTAGGCAGTGGGGAGGTCAGATTGCTTCAAATGCACCAGCAGGAGTACTGGATTGTTTTTGCACCATGTACCCCCACATCGTGTTGTGTCCTATATGACAGGAACTGAGATTCCTGCTGATTTGTTATCCAAGATCGTTCCCAAGGAATGACACAGTGCCTTGTACAGAAACTGTGGTTGTACTAACATACTGCCCTGTGATACATAGAAAGGGGGAGGATGTTGGGTTTCTATTCCTCTCCCTTTGCAGATATGTGGGATTGGTTCATCACATGTCTGTGTTATGTATTCCAGCACCGACTGTTGGAATCTCGGGAGCGGATGTTTACTGTACTCTGTTTCCATTTGTTTTTGCTTTCACTTCTGACTTCTCTCTGAGGAAGACCAGAGAGAGGAGACATGTTTTCCTTTGTTCTGCCTTATGCTTAATAAAGTAGTTTAGTGCTTACAACCGCAGCCTAGCTCTGACTGCGTTTATCTCTGCTGGACTCTGAATGTGTGCTCAAGGTCTCCAAGGCTTAAAGGTAAAGGAACCCCTACCATTAGGTCCAGTTGCAGACGACTCTGGGGTTGTGGTGCTCATCTCGCTTTATTGGCCGAGGGAGCCGGCGTACAGCTTCCGGGTCATGTGGCTAGCATGACTAAGCAGTTTTTTGCGAACCATAGCAGCGCACGGAAACACCATTTACCTTCCCGCCAGAGTGGTACCTATTTATCTACTTGCACTTTGATGTGCTTTTGAACTGCTAGGTTGGCAGGAGCAGGGACCAAGCAACAGGAGCTCACCCTGTCGCGGGGATTCAAACTGCCGACCTTCTGATCGGCAAGTCCTAGGCTCTTTGGTTTAACCCACAGTGCCACCCGTGTTGGGAAGGTGGTTTGGAACTTCCTGGAGCTGCACACTGCACACTGATGGGAGAGACAGGCTGGAAATGTTCCTGTCGTATGCCTGGGGGGATGTCGTCCTAGCCCCCGGCCAACCCAACACACCGCTGCCCTCCATGAGTAAGCAACAGTGACTCCATTTTCTGAAACCAGATGGGTGGTGATTGGAGACAGGGCCTTTTTCAGTTGTGATGCCCTCCTTATGTGTCAACCATCCTCCACAGGGAGGCTTGCATGGGGCTGAATCAGGTGAAGACCACTTTATCTATCCAGGCCTTTTGGTACCTGACTGATTCTTGTGCTCTGATCTTTTGTTATTGTTTCCTCTGGTTTAGTTTTATACTGCTATGGTGAGCTGCCCTGGATTTGCCATTTCCTCCTGCTGCTACTGTTTTTCTAACCTGAAGGTTGGCACAGAAATCTTTTAATTAAATAAATATATCCCAGCAAGTCTTTTTAATAATGCTGTCATCTGGATTATTAAGGCGGTGATCGATAATATTACACTCCTGATCTTAACTGCTATAAATCTCCTGTAAATTTACAAATCAATAATTTCCCATTACTTCTAAAAACAAGTAAAAACTGACACCAACACACATCTAAAGTCAACACCTCCTTGACTGTGGAGCACTTTCTATCAAATGCAGCTTGAAGATGTTGTGTGGCTCCAGAAAATTATCTCATGTTTCTGGCATCCTCAGAACAAAATGTTTGAGTTGCTGTTCCAGGTAACATCCATGGACTTGTTTGGGTTATTATTTATGAGATATAAAAAAAGGGCTATTGTATACTTGGGATTGTTGCAAAGGACAATCCAAAAGACCATGATGGTGGATCAGTTCTCCTCTGAGGTAAGGTTACAATACTTAGTCCCCTTTCTGACATACCATTCATAGTGACATAGTGGCTTTTGGTTCCAGTGGGGTTTTTGGAGTGAAAGTATAGTGGACTGAACACGCAGCCAGCTGCAGGTCACTGTTTGGTGACTGGTGAACCAGCTTTTCCCATCAGCTCCAATGACAGAATGTGTTCAGCCTGAGACAAGTTCTGTGACTATAGTCACATCTTTTCTATTATCTTGCTCCTCCAACTAAGTTTATATCATAGGTATGGGCACATGAACAAGGTACTGACAACCCTTTCATTATTTTTATTTTTTTAATGGTATTCTACAATTCTCTCTGTGAGCAAAATTGAGTTCACTGTTTTGTACTGAGCTATTGATAACCTCCTGTCAAAAAGGCCAATCACAGGGAAAAGCATGAAACATTTGTTGCTCAAACCACACACCACACAAAATGTGGAAAATTGTGGAAAACACCATCCACATAATGAAAATATTGTGGAACGATTCTAGATCTTTCAGAACTGTTGGATGTATGTATGTATGTATGTATGTATGTATTGCAGTACAAGGAACAGCGGTTTGATGACAGCAATTCCAGAATAGTGATTGAATGATAATACCATGTGGAAGCACACAGAAAAAAATGGAGACATCTGCAGCTATATTGCTACAAATGGAAGGGTCCATTGTTTGGGGGGAAAGGCAAGTAAAAGGAGATATGTCAGAGGTGTATAAAATTATGCATAGGATGGGGGAAGCAGATCACCATTCTCCCTCTCTCATTAGACTAGAACCTGCTCTCTTCATTCCCCAAGCTGTCATGATTTTGTAAGAATGAGCAATGACTGGGAAACAGCAAGAAGATCTCACCTCAGGTTGATGTTTCCCTCATAAAATTGATCCTATGCTCAGAAATCAGATAAAGAAAGAATGCTGGGCTGGATGCTTTTGCAGCCTGTTCTTCGAGAACATTCCTCTCATTGGGAGGTTATGGAACAGTAAATATGGTTGTTCTTTAACCAGTTTATTGGCATCTTTATCATCTCATTGAGCAAAGCGGGAAATGGACTCCCTCTTTCATGGCAATTCAGTCAAAAAGCTGTGAACTTTGAAAGATAGTCATTGAGTACTTGACCCATAAATGACACTGCAGTCCTTTCTCCCCCACACCCTTTTCCTTTTCGCTGCTAGTCTGCACTATATCACAAACAAATTGACTTTGTCTAAATGAATAGTCTTTCTTAGCTGAATGGGAATGTTTAGCTCTATTTGCTGCATTTCCAAGCACAGCTCTACGATCCCTTTCACCCCAGCATCTCGGCAACAGCTTGCAACTTTGCGATTTAAATCACAGCTCATAAGATGTCAGCAAAGAACTCAGCATCCAGCTCTCTTCCTCGCTTTGTTGATTTCCACAGTTATGGCATTCTGACAAGCCTAAAGGTGTCCATAACCACTGCGGTCTTCTTGCATTTCACAACTGCAACAACTTGTCCTAAGGTGATCCTAAGCAGTTGAGCTCTGGATGCACACACACATCTACATAGCTGATATTGTTCCACTCAGCAGAGCAGAAATGCCATTTTTTTTAAAAAAGAAATCACAGTAAGATACCCAGATGCATATTTTTTGTAGGTCAAACTACCGTGCATTTGGAAACCTGGTTTATTTGTTTTTTTAAAGAACAAGATTTGCACAGGGTATAAATAAACCAATGTTTGACATTTCTGTGTGTATACCTGCTGAGCACTCCATTCCTACAAATAAAGGAATGCCGCTTTAAGCAACTAGAATGTAGGTTATGAAACCTCCTGGTACGCAAACCGGCTTTTAAAAAATAAAAACAAAACCAGAATTGCAAAATCAGTGGCTGAATGTACCACAACAACTGTGTTAACAGATGGGACAAAATATATATTGAGCTTGTTCCCACAATCACAGAAGTTATCTGAAATTGCTTTGTATCATTATAGCTAAGTACCATGGCTTAGATCCTAACTACACTAACTTAGACCAGGGATGGGGAACCTCACTCCTAGGGGCCCAGTGCTGCCAGCTTCTCAGGTCCAGGGAACTGAAGGGGAAGAGTTTGGAGATCCACACTTAGATGAACATGAAGGCAGAGGCATAGCTAGGTGAGGCGGAGGGCACTGGGCACCACACTGCGGGGCCTGAGCCACACATCTCTCCTGAGGGGGAGGCGGTGGGCAGACTGCCTGCAAGCTCTGTGCTGCTTTTTCAAGCAGCACAGGGCTTGCGTCTGCCCACCGCCTCAGCCGCCCTACAGAGAGGCTCCACGCAGCATGCCCTGCCTTGGCTTGCCCCAACCCTTGGGCAGCTTGCCCCACCCCCGGCTGCAGGACACACGCACCACACCAAACGCACCACACGCACAACAACAAAGCATGTATTATAAAATTTCAGCCACTGGATGCAACCTCAGGGAGGTTGTCCATGACAGAATGAGGTCCTTGAATTTATAAATGTCCATCCTCCCATCTTGGATCAACATTGTTTAAAGCCAGTCTTGAAACCTTCTCTACCCTAAAAGAAACTAGCTCCACACCACCCTTGTGTTGGAGAAACAAGCAAATAATGCTGTTTCCACTGAATGGTGCGCATCCCAGTTCTGTAAATATATTCATGCTTGGCTCCAGTGACTAAGGAACCCCAAGTGTATGACTCACAACCTTATATCTTAGCACAGATGTTTTTTTTGGTAACAAGATTTTGACTGTCTTAAATGGGAATTTGTTTCAACAAAACCCTTGACTCGCTTCCAGGCCCTTTAGCAGAAGACTCACTAAAGGCCTACTGGGGCTCAATATTTGTCCCTGGTTCATTAGGTTCTTCAGTCATCTGCAGCTGTAGCTGTGTGATGGTAGACTTATCAGTGAGTGTGACATCATACAGGCAGCTTTGCTGTGCCAGTCCAGGTGATTTTAACAGTAGTATTAAAATGCCCCATATTGCCAGGTTATTGCCTAGATATTGTGGGGTGCTGATCCAGATGGTTGTGGGACTGTTCCCTGCCCTCCACAGAGACAGAAGGGCAACACAGGAGTAGTTAATATGTGTAGGCAACAGCGGTAAGTATTTACACAGGAATCCATTTACAACCATACTGGAAAATGTTGCTGCTGGAATACTCTAAGGATGCATTCAGATGCAAGGAATATTGTGTTAGTTTTCCTGATTATAATGGTAGCACACCTAACCCATTTTCTAATGTTCCTTTCACAATATGTTACCTGTCGTGCTACGAACCTGCGGCTTTTTGACCGATATACCAGCACGTGATTCTAAATTTCGTACACACTAGCGTCCTGGTGTGACATAACAGCCAACATCATTGGACAACATCTCTACTCCCCCATGTGCTTTCTACACATGCCTGCTTCTGGTCTCTCCTGATTCCCCCATGAAAATGTCAGGAAAGGACTGCATGCCAGGTTACAGCCTCAAATTTCTTCACCTTACTCTTCCAATTTTTTGGGTTAATAATGGGATTGCAAACAGATTATTAAGATGGAAATGAGTGCTAAACATCCACTACATTCCACTAGGTTTCCAAACATGTGTTTTGTGAAAGCCCAAATGTAACACGGAAGTTAAAAGTTAACAGTTAGGGAAATGTCAAGGAACCAGAATAAACTGCCTATGAATACAGCCTGTGGCACGCACAGGGAACCTTTTTCCAGCTTGAGGGACACATTCCTTTCAGGGCATCCTTCTGGGGTCCACATGCCAGTGGTGGGCAGGCCAGAGGCACAACTAATCTATTGTGTATGCAGAAACACAATGTTTACTCACTGAACATTGCATGTGAATAACTGGATGAGTGTACAGCCCAGCTATGTTGGTGTTTACATGATGCATCCAGAGAGTGTACAGTGGTACCTTGGGTTACAAACACTTCGGGTTACAAACACTTCAGGTTACAGATTCTGCTAACCTGGGAGTAGTACCTCGGGTTAAGAACTTTGCCTCAGGATGAGAACAGAAATCGTGTGGTGGTGGCAGCGGGAGGCCCCATTAGCTAAAGTGGTACCTCAGGTTAAGAACGATTTCAGGTTAAGAACAGAGCTCCGGAATGAATGAAGTTTGTAACCAGAGGTACCACTGTATATTCTCTGTCCCTGCGTACTAGGGCTATGCACAGTTGTCGTTCCCTAACCCGCTGCATGGCTCCAATGTAGAGGGTGGGGGGGGGAGGCAATTTCAGGCTAACCTGCCCTGTGGGAAGCTAGGGAACACCTACCCTGGATACAGTCCCACAATAATTTGGTGGTGGGTCTAATGTTTAATTCAGTGGTTCCCAATTAGGGGTCCACAGAACACACCCTTGGGGAATGTGGCCCCATCCCTTGCCTGCCCCTCAACTAATTTTTTGTCATGTTTGCTTTATAATATCACAAATTTTATGGTCTGTTTTTTAGTATACCTAAAATACTTACTTATTAAGGACTAGCACACATTTTGTTCAAAAAATTGCTTTGCAGAGGTAACTACCATAGGGCATGGGCATAGCCAGTATTTTTGTTGGGGGGGCTGGTTTTTTATGGGGGCAGAACCTCAGATTCCTATTGATTTTTTTTGGGGGGGGCAGCTACCCCCCTGGCAACACCCATGCCATAGAGTTATCAAAAATTTTAAAAGTAGAGAGTTTGGGGCTTGGCTTTTGAAAAATAGGGGGTCCTCGGTAATTAGCTAATTGGGAACCACTGGTTTAATTGTTTTTTTAAGAAACCCAATTAAACATACATCCAGGAGGAGGAAGGAGATATTGGGTCTCCTTCCCCCTGCCCAACCAATGGTGGGTGGAAGGGTCAATTACGTGGAGTGCTCCTCCACAAGTGGTTTCTCTGGGAGGAAGCTGTTTGTGAATGAGCATACTACACCACACAGGATCAGTGCCTCTGCACAACAGCTGTTGTGTGGATGCATCAGTTGTTGCTCACAAGCAGTTTTCCTGCAGTCCACTAACAAAGGAGCCCTCCGCACCATGTAGGGTCAATGCCTCAACAGCTGTTTCACAGAGGCACTGATCCAGGGACAAGGCATCAGTGTTAAGTACAGTGGTACCTCTAGTTATGAACTTAATTGGTTCAGGAGGTCCGTTCTTAACCTGAAACTGTTCTTAACTAGAGGCGTGCTTTCGCTAATGGGGCCTCTTGCTGCTGCTGCACCACCCGGCACACGATTTCTGTTCTCATCCTGGGGCAAAGTTCTCAACGTGAGGTAACTCTTCCAGGTTAGCGGAGTTTGTAACCTGAAGCGTTTGTAACTCGAGGTACCACTGTAATTGGTTCCTTTCTTCAAGAAAATGGTTCCGTTCCCCAGGCTTCTGGGTAAAAAAGAAATGGCCATTGAGAAAATATTCTTCTCCTATTAGTTGGAGATGAGCTCATGAGTATCTGCACCTGCATTGTGTAAAGTTTACTGCCCAAGGTCACTCTTTGAGGACTGCTAATTGAAAAAGCAGCTTTGTACCAAACAACACTGCTCATCAGGCTACCTGAATCTTCTGATTTAGAAGCCCTTTGATTGGCTATTTAGAGGTAACCCTGTTGCTATCCTGTTTAAGATAAAGTCACCCTCAATCCTTTGTCCGGTGCCTCACACCTTTTGTTCCTGGCACCTGCGAAAACCTCTGTACTGAGTTTCTGTGGGGTCAGTTGCTCAAATGGTTTCTATAAGAACTAGAAAAAACTAGCTTAATTTTGTTTCGTCTTTTCATACCCAAATGGATTTTGTAGTTGTACTTTTTATCTGTATTTCTCACTGGTGTATTCGTTCTCTTTTACACTGCTATTTTTAATCTACTTTTAATAAATCTACCTGTTCTGTTCTTGGTATGTTATCTGGGTAAAGCCTTGGGTACTGAATTCATTTCCTGCTACAGAGTGACTTGGTGGAGCAGAGAGTGAAACCCTTAGCTCTTGTCCCTTTGAATCTCAAATGATAACCAGTAAGGTTCTGGGAGTCTCCTGGCCCGGACTGGTTGGATGCAAAGAGAAATGGCAGCATTCAAGCTTGCAGAGCATAGAAGCCTAGTCATTTGGATATTGTCAAACCCACAAAGGTCTAGTCTTCTAGGCTTGGGGGCTGACAGGAAGGAAGTTGGTCTTCTGTCGTCTCCTGGGAAGATGCAGTTGGCAGTCAGATAGGTGTCCTTCTTTCCCCAGGTCCCCCCTACCATGCCTGCCTGCCTTCCTGCCTGATGTTCTGCCTCAAACAGCCTTTACATGCCTAGTTCACTGCAGGAGAGACTCTCCATCAAGTTCCAAGGACCTCTGTTCTGTGGAATGGCATGCCTGTTGAGATAGGACTGGTGCCCACTAGCTACACTTTCAAGAGACAGCAGAAGACATTTTTGTTCTGACAAGCATTCCAAGCTGGGAAAAACTGTTTTTTACCATGAAGGTTCACGTATCAAGGTTTTAATATGCTGTTCTTGTGTTTTCAGCTGTAACTATCTTATATTTAAATCATCTTGAGACACTGGTTTAGAATATGATTTTAAAAATCAAAAATGATGATGATGATGATTGGTAGTGGCGCCCTCCCTGTGGAATGCCCTCCCATCAGATGTCAAGGAAATAAACAACTATCTGACTTTTAGAAGACATCTGAAGGCAGCCCTGTTTAGGGAAGTTTTTAATGTTTGATGTTTTATCACTTTTTTATTAATATTATTAATATTCTGTTGAGAGCTGCCCAGAGTGGCTGGGGAATAAAGTATAAATTACTACTACTACTACTACTACTACTACTACTACTACACTGGGCCGTCTCAACCTGATTTGACCACTGCCCAAATCCCTCCAAACAGGCCGGATTTGGCTCGGGACTTGGACAAATCCAGTACACAGCCCCATTGCATACACAACAGTTGGGCTATATACAAATGAAACTGCCCAGCCATCTTCAGATGAAGGGTGGTCTACAAATTTAATTAATAATAATAATAATAATAATAATAATAATAATAATAATAAATGGAATAAAACTCATTTCCAAATTGCCAGCAACAACAGCGATGCAAAGAAGTCCTTCAGACAACATGCCAGCTTTTGACCTTTATTTCTCCAGCTGCTATTCAGTGGAGTCAAACTTGTGACAATAACAGTGATTGAAATAACAAATGAACTCCATATTCTGCAATTCAGGGACAGGACTGAGATTGTAAGGATAAAGAGAATGTAGCAGGCTCCCTTTTCAGTGCCTTGTACCTTATTACAAGGGCTTGTTCAAAAATAATGAGTGGAAATAAATACATAAATTCTACCTTTTGCTAAAACAGCTCAGTGTGTGGTGATATGAAAGAGAGCGAGCTCAGCAGTTTGTAAGGATCCGCTAAACTCCGACAAGCCCCAGAGCATTACAGCAGTTTTCTCTCTCTCTCCAATAGCCTTTGAGTGAAGGGAACAAAATTCAGCAGAGTTGTTTAAGCCTGCATTTAAGTTAACTGGGTTCTTACGTGGCTGGCAGCAGCTGCTTGTTGGCCGATAATGATTTATGCTGCTCACTCCCAGGAATGCAAAACAGACATGACAAATTCTAAAGCTGGCATTTAAAATAGGATCAATTGACGTATTTATGAGTAGGGTGAGAAATGGACAGCAGCCTCTCTGCGGAATGCATGTTTGCGAACGGGGCTAGGAATTTGCAAAGCCTCAAAAGCAAAACGACAATATGGATTAAAACGAATTCCGTTTCAAATTCTGCATCTTCAGCCGTTGGGAGGATTTCAGAGCTGACAAGGTGGTGTGATGATGGCAACATAGCAGGCACACACAACTCACAATCGCATCAGGCAGCCCCACTAGATAAGTTAAGGCTGGATTCCCAGCTTGCTTATAATGGAGTAAGAACCATTGGTCCCGTTGCGTTTATTCAGAATCCCTTCTGAATAAACGCAAGAGCACTATACTGGATCAGGCCAAAGACCTCTCATTGTCCAGCATCCTGTTCTCACAGTGGCCAACCAGATGTCCACAAGAAGCCACAAAACTGGACCCAAGTGCAACACCACTCTCCCCACTTGAGGTTCTAACTGGTTGGGAGGAACCACCTGGGCTAGAACCAGGAACTCTTCATGTTGTTTACTGGGAAATTATATACAGTGGTACCTCGCAAGACGAAATTAATTCGTTCTGCGAGTTTTTCCGTCTTGCGATTTTTTTCGTCTTTCTTGCGAAGCACGGATTTTGGAAAAGCTTCAAAAATCACCAAAGTCTTCAAAAACCTCAAAAAAGGCTACCACACCACATGCTATGAGTTGCTCCTCGAAGTCAAGTTGCAACTGCACCCCCTGAATGCACGGTTTCAAGAAAAAGGAAACAAACTTGCAAGACGTTTTTGTCTTGCGAAGCAAGCCCATAGGGAAATCCGTCTTGTGAAGCAACTCAAAAAACGAAAAACTCTTTCGTCTTGCGAGTTTTTCGTCTTACGAGGCATTCGTCTTGCGAGGTACCACTGTATAAAGAAATGAAAAGGATGTTTAAAATAACCTTTGTAAAGAAAACAACAACAACCAGAAGCTTTTCTTTTGGGAATTATAGGGACAGAACTACCGTAGATTCCAGTGTACAAGGCGACTTTTGAACCCCAGAAAATCTTCTCGAAAGTTGGGGGTCGCCTTATACACCTGGTATGGGTGGCGCAGAGCAGAGCCAGCTCCCTGCTGCGGCGGCGGCAGCAGCTCCAAAGCAGCAACAGCGGGCGGCGGGCTCAGCTCCATGCCGGGCGGCTTTCTCCCAGCGCGGAGCTGAGCATGCCCCTGTTGCTGCTTCTGAAGCAGCAGCAGCGAGCAGGAGGCTCAGCTCCTGCCAGGCGGCTTTCTCCCGGTGCGGTGCTGAGCCCGCCCCCTGTTGCTGCCCAGCGTATTGGGCAACTGGGTTTATAAGACGAACCCCCAAATTGCAGCTGCCAATTTGGGGGGGTCGTCTAATATGCCCAGTCGCCTAATACGCCGGAATCTACGGTACCTAAAATGTATAGAAACATATTCATGTATGCTACTACAGCAGCAAGAATGTTACTTGCCCCAAAATGGGAAGAAGAAGAAGTCCCAGCAAAGGGAGAATGGATACAAAAACTTATGGAATATGCAGAAATAGCGAAACTTACCAGAGGAATAAGAAAGCAAGATAACTTTTTTTAAAAATAAAAATAAAATAAAAGCGTGGAAATGGTTTATTGAATATTTACAGATAAATTATAAACTGATAAAAACTTTGGCAGGATTATTATAATAACCTTCAGTTTTATAAGATTATATATTTAAAGAAAATGAATAAATGAGCAAATTAAGTTAATTTGGAGATGCGGAAGATATTAAAATAAATTCAAGGAACCGCAGAAAGAGAGGGAAGGAAGTCAAGTTTTGAAATGTTAAAATGACTGTAAAATTAGTGAAATGTATAAACTTGAAAAGTATAAATAAATAGGAACACTTCATGTTGTTGGTAGTTGCCCTGTGTGGTGACCTGCTAGGTAAATCTGGCACATTTTCCTGAGCATTGAAGTACTCTCAGCCTTAAGCCTTGTGAGGAATGGTTTAGGGAGTTGGGGCTGGAGAAGAGAAGACTGGGACATAATATTATAGCTATCTTCAAAGATCTAAAGGGCTGTCACATGGAAGATGGGAGGAAGCTTGTTTTCTGCTGCACCAGGGGGTAGGACCTGAAACATTGGATTCCAAAGGAGATTCCAACTAAATATTGGGAAGAACTTTGGACAGTAAGAGCTGTTTGACAGTGGAGTGGACTGCCTCAAAAGGTGGTGGGCATCGCCTGGGGGGTAGGACTAGATGAACCTTGGCGGTCCCTTCCAACTCTAAAATTCTATGATTCTGTCCAGCCGTAACCAAAGGAAGGGCACCACCTGTACAGCTGCCGCATCCTTGCAAAGGTTTCTCTCTCGTCAGAGGTCATTATGCTCGCAATGGCCTTCCAAATACATGCTACAGCAATTTCCTGAAGCATGGCATCAACCTGCAGCCATCAATGCATATGCAAATATGATCTTTCATGACCTATCTATTCTGCTAGCCCTCTTTGTGGTGCCTAAGTGAAGGGCTGGTGGCTGCTGCTGCTTTTAATATGCTGTTCCTGATTTTAGTAATGATATGTGTTTCTTTGTTTGTTTCTTTCTCTCTCTCTTTCTCTTTGAAATGTATTTGATTTCAGTGTATTGCCACTATATGCTACACTAGATCAGCAAGTGAAAAAAATTAAAACAAGTAAAAATACCCCACACCTAATCATCCACTTCCTCACTGCCAGATGGGCACTAGCCTGAGAAACATCTGGGATACAGCTGGAGGGATACAGGGCAGCTAGCATTTATATGTACATGTCAGCAGTTCTTAGGCTGATCAGAAGTGTGGGAGAAAGTGGCACATGGAGTCTATCCAGCATATATTCCAACCTGCTCTGCTTGGAACAGGTGAATGGGCATGGGACAAGGCCACTCCAATGGCCAGAGGGACTCTAAATGACCCCAGAGGCACACCAGCAACCCCACACCAGCAGCCCCATTACAGCATATGGCAGTGGCACAGGAGAAACTGATGGGCACATTGGCAGCCTAAGCTGCATCTGCTCACCCTGAAGCTCACTGGGGCTGGATCTACACTGACCTGTTTAATGTTATTAGAACGATATTAGGTATATCATTCTAGAACATCACAGGGCAGACTTGTAAAATACAGCATTTCTGACCTCTGTCTATAAGAATGACAGTTAGAATGTGTTGTGTCCCTCTACATTATGAAAACCATTCCTTAACCCTTCTTTAACATTGAAACCATGTGTGTAGGTCCACCCTGGATGACCTTGGTCCCGTTGTTGTGGGGATGAACCGAAGAGGGGAAGAAACCTTGAGCTCCTTGGAGGAAAAGTTGAGATATATATTCAAGAAAAGGATAAGGACAATTTTGGTTCAATCCGTTTCTTACCCAGGGAGACAGTGGCAGCTAGTCAATCAGATCCTGCCTTTGGGGTTGTGGGGCCAATGAGAGCAAACAGGGGTGGGCTCAGGTCAAGGGCACTTCCCAGCCGAAGAATGCATGTGGCAGAGAGTTAATCCTTTATTGTCATTGATAAACTTACAGTCAATTCTACAGCTCTGGAAACCTTAAGCACGCCAATCTATCTTCTGGGCAGGTCCATGCTCTATGGAGCAGTTGCAGCAACAGGGGGCCTCTCTGCCTTCCCCAGTTTATGTACCTTCCCATGATGGGATGCACACATGTAGCTAGCTACATGGAAGCTGCATGGAAGTCAAGTTTAACAAAGGCAACACCCACCTCCCACCCCTAAAACAAGATGATTACTCCACATAGTAGAACATAAAACCAGGCAGAAACAAAGAGGGTCCCTCAGGACACGCCGAAGGCAGAGGGTGGGTTCTGAGACACAGAAAATAGATTGGATGGGTGGAGCGATGCAATGTGATAGTGACTCTGTCACTTCATCATGTTCTGCTGCTGAATGACCAGGGTTTGGAATCTCCTGCCTCAGGACTATTCTTCTATGGTGAATATTCTAAAGCAGGGGTGAGGAACAGCACCACCATTTGAACTTTGCATTTCTCTGAACTTTGCAATGCTGTTTTGCAACAGAGTAGTATGCATATAGGGACCCAGGTGGCGCTGTGGGTTAAACCACAGAGCCTAGGACTTGCCAATCAGAAGCTCAGCGGTTCGAATCTCCGTGACAGGGTGAGCTCCTGTTGCTTGGTCCCTGCTCCTACCCACCTAGCAGTTCGAAAGCACGTTAAAGTGCAAGTAGATAAATAGGTAGCACTCCGGCAGGAAGGTAAACGGCGTTTCCGTGCGCTGCTCTGGTTCACCAGAAGCGGCTTAGTCATGCTGGCCACATGACCCGGAAGCTGTACGCTGGCTCCCTCGGCCAATAAAGCGAGATGAGCGGCACAACCCCAGAGTCACCCGTGACTGGACCTAATGGTCAGGGGTCCCTTTACCTTAGTATGCATGTGTGTGTGTGTGTGTGTGTGTATGGTGGGGGGGGTAAAGTGTGCATAGAAACACATATACTGGTGAAAATAGCATGGAAAAAAATTATTATGTTAGAGGGAATGCCTTTGCAAAAAAATGTGTAGATAAAATTGCATAGATGAGGAGAAACTGGCAATAAAACGCTGGTGAATTTTCATGAAGACTTAAAAAAACACACACGTGGAAATGTAGAGGAAAGACCTAAAAACCGTGAAACTTAGGAAAAACCAAAATGGACAGATTTTCCCACTCCTAGTGTGATCATGTGCAAAATTTACTGATCTGTGCATCCCTAGTCCCAGGCCTGAGAAAGTCCATTGGAACACCCATCTCAAGACTTGATATCATCCTGCTTCCTCCTTGTTTCTGCAGGAATATATCAATAGCAATCCTTTGTAATTTTTATCATTCGCTAAGCCTTTCTAAAGATGAAGGGGCTGAGCCCCCCACAATAATTCCTCAGAGGTGGCTTCGAAGCATCCTTTGTAGAACACATTTTTGGCAGCACCAGTTTCATATGTCAACAGCCTTCAGAGGAATGGGGGGAACAGGAGTAATAGAGCAGAATCTAATTTGAAATTACTACATGAAAGGTCTTTGTGCTGAAGTAGCTTTCACTTTCTGTCACTTAACAGAAGCACAGTGACCCACATACATCCAAAATGCGACATTCAAAATAAATTAAGAACTTGATAGAAAATCAACCGTTGACTTCAAAAGACCAAAAGGAAAAGAAAAAAAGAACCACACACTCTGACATTTTTTTTCTTTCTTTTTTGGAATAAGAAAATATTGCCCTCATCTCCTATTAATATGGTAAACAGTCATCCTGCTCACACTTTAGTTCAAGATTGCTTTGAAGTCACGCTTCAAAGCTGTTGAGGGAGGCTTTCTGGCTTTCGTTGCAAAATCTTATAGGAGGAGGTACAGTATTTAGCACCTCTCTTGGATCATCTTCCACTCTCCTTTGCAATTTATAATTTATCCAGAATCACAGTTGCCCACACATCTTCAATTGACTTCACAGAACTCTGACACATGTTTTCTTATTTATAGAATGTGTGGAAAATAGACAAACACGCAGCCGTGAACATATGCCGCTGTTGCACGAAACGGCAACAATAATTCTCTTTGTTATCAGATGAATTCAATTGAGAAATCAGGTGCCCGGTTGCCCCTAAGCCCTGTGGTCTTTTGACAAGAGTTAGGCTTTGGTAGCTAAAACTGACCTTACAGTTCCATTTCCAAAAGCAATTTTGACATGCAATCTCTGATCCTGAAATTCTCAATCCTGGAGCTTTCTTTCTTTGCAGTGCAGCGAGTGAGGAGGTTGCATACAATTGCCTTGAAACAAAGAGACACACATTCTTTATCGTACAAAGTGACTTGGGCTTATAAGTTTATGCAAATATTATGCCACTGTACTCTTTTGTCCATCCTTTTGGAAATGCAGTCCCCCTTTATTTGACCATGTGTAAGTGACCAACCAACTTGGGACAAGGCTTTATGCACAGCCAGCTTGCAATCTATTAGCTTTGAATCCAGCTCAAGGGAGTTCAACCGATTCTGTCTGGAGTATGAGCTGGACTCCTGGGTCAGCGGTTACACAAGCAGGCTGAGCTGCAACACACAACTCTTTCAGACACCCCCCTGCAGCCACACAAGTCAGTAATAATTTGCCTTTTAGGCTTTCACACTGTGGAATCAAATATTTATGCGCAGTCTTGGGGTGAGCTGTCTGTCCTCCTGAATCAGCTAGTGGCTCATGTACACCTGTCAAACTGTACAGCTCACTATGGCTTCTTCTAGGCTATTTTTAAAGGAAAGACATACACAGAGCAAAAAATAACAATAATCATAATGTGAAATGTGTTCTAGGTTTGCTCCTTGCTTCTACATATCATGGGATGTCACAGCTATGATGTGATATGGGGATTACAACCTAGAGATGCCAGTGAGGTTCTTATTGAAACCTGATGATGATTATGATTGCCACATTCTAGGAAAATATTTGAATAAAATATTATTTTTGTCCCTACTTTAGAGTGGACTTTCTTCAGGATTCAGACCCTCCTCAATTCTAAAAAATAAATTCCAGGGGAAAGGAAATATGTTCTTTTCTCTAGTGCTCATGCATGCACATCTATGTGCCTGGACACAAAAAGCAAATGTGACTCTAGGCTACATTAACAAAAAGTATAGTGTCCAGATCAAGGAAAGTGATAACACCAGTCTATTCTGCCTTGATCAGACCCCACCTGGAGTACTGTGTCCAGTTCAGGCCACTAAAAGATGGAATGTGCATGGTGACCAAGATGATCAAGGATTTGGAAGTGAAGCCTTGTGAGGAATGGTTGAAGGTGTTGGGGATGTTCAGCCTGGAGAAGAGAAGACTCAGATAAAATAGCCATCTTCTGAAGGGCTTTGCATGGAAGGTAGAGTGAGCTGATTTTCTGCTGCTCTGGGGGGTAGGACCTGAAGCAATGGATTTAAGTTACAAAAAAAGGAGATTCCAACAGAAGATTGGGAAGAACTTCAGATAGACCTGTTTGACCATGGAATGGATGACATCAGAAGGTTGTGGACTCTCCTTCACTGGTTTCAAACTAGAATCAAGGAGATTCTGACTGAACATTAGGATGAACTTTCTTATGGTAAAAGCTGTTTGACAGTGGAATGGACTGCCTCGGAAGGTGGTTCGATGGCCATCTGCTAGTTATCCTTTAGCAAGTCCCAGGCAACAGACTTCCATTTAATACACTTCATATGAGGAGGAATACTTTGGATTGCTGATGACCCATAGGAGGACATTTAAATAAATTTAAACTGTAAGGCAAACAGGTATTTTCCACCATTGCCCTTGCACACTGGAATGCCCATCTCTCTGGCAGGAGTGAAGCATCATCCGTCAGTTGCTTCAAATGTCTTGCAAAGACATACACCATTTTGTCCAAGCTTTCCTTGGCCCATAGGTTTGGACCCTGTTATTACTGAATTCCCATTTTACCAATTTTCATCTTGTATGTCTGTTTTCATGATGCCGTTTTGTTCCTTTTTTGCTGAATTTTTGTATGCTGCTTAGCTATTTTAAAATATTAAGTGGCTTGGAAATGTTTTCAAATAAATAAATAGCATTTCATGTCTTCTCTGGCATCTTGGGTGAGCTGAGAGGGAACTCCAGAAGATACTTCCAGAATCCCTTGCAGTATGCAAGTGTTTATCAGCAGGGATGCAGGCGTTCCTCAGAAAGCAAATCAGTGGGGGGGGGGAGAGAATAGAAGAAACCCCTAAAGGTAGGAAGTTTGAAAAACTCTGACAACTCGTCAGAATAGTGGAAACGATAAAGACCTCTGATGTTTTATACAACAAGGAAATGCCACCCTGTGAATATATTAAATAGCTCTTTTATGCCTACTGTATGCAAGAGTGCCTCCTGTATTACCAAATGATGCTTCTCTTGGCTTTGAAGCTATCTTTGGTACTGTGCTAGAAATCTTAGAAACAGATGAATTAACCATTTCCTTCCTCCCAATCTTTCCCATCCAAGAATTTCCAGAGACAGAACTGTATTTCATTCTAATTAATCTGAACTTATAGACAGGTCCTCCAACAGGGAGGTATGGGTTTATACAGGTGTCCTAGAACCAGAGGCTGGGGGGCTACAATACTGCCACCCGGCCAGTAATGGCTGCAGGGTGTGTGCTATGTTTGCATTTTCTAAAATTCATTACAAGCAGAGTGAAGTGTATGCTTTTGATATCAGCACACGGGCAGGGGAGGTTTATTCCTCTTCTGCCACTATGATTAAAAAAGAAATGTGCCAACACACAAACACACACAAGTGCTGCAGTGCTGATGAACTGCACCTATGTGTTTGTGATGATGGATTTATGGCAGTGTTTCCCAAACTTGGGTCTCCAGCTGTTTTTGGACTATAACTCCCATCATCCCTAGCTAGGAGGACCAGTGGTCAGGGTGATGGGAACTGTAGTCCAAAAACAACTGGAGACCCAAGTCTGGGAAACACTGATCTATGGAAAGGAAGGGTGTACATGTGTGTGTGTGTGTGTGTGTGTGTGTGTGTGTGTGTATGATGATCCTGGGAGAGAAAGATATCGGGAAAGTGATATGGCTGGCAAAAGAGTAGTCATGAGAGTTCATGGAACAGGAATTGATTTGAAAATCAATTTGGGGGGAAATTATTTATAAGGGCAATGACACCCACCTGAGAGGTGCTGCAACTGAGTTCTGGTGAGATCCGGCTTAAACAAAGCCCTGATTTGGGGGAATATATTAATTCTAGCAGAATCAATTTGGAGGTGATATGAGGACATTAATTGCCTTGCCTTCTGCGCTAATGGCACTCAAAATCAGTTTGCAACATAAAGTTCTCACATAGAAGGGGTGGGTTTGGTTTTAGGGGTCACAACACATATCTACCTTGTACTCGGGGTCTTGAGCAAGTTCTGCCTTCTGTGAGGTAGGAATTTGCCAATTTATTTATTTGAAAATATCCTGGTGGGGCAAAGGGACCGATCCCCATAAAGTGTGTCAGGTAGCTCTTGTGCTTTTAAGGACACATTCAGCATACAGAATTCCAGCCCATGAAGTTGAACAAAATAGACTCTCTGTAGAATTCCATATCTCAATCCGTCTGTTTTGGTTCTGTCCTAACAGTAAAGGAAGCATTAGGACGTGCAGGCAATCAAAGTGCACAGACAAGACCTGATAAAATATGTGACGGCCGGTAAGCGATAAGAAAGGTGGGATTTGTCTAGCTGAAAATAGGGCACTTGGCGTCTATGAAGGTAGAGATAGAAAGCATTGTTAGGAAAGTGCCGCACAGTAATGAAAACACTAGTAAGTATAGAAAAATTCAGTGGTTTTTGATCATGCTGAGCCTGTGAACCGCACAATGTCAGCAAAAGGGCAGCAAGCTATTTCTCTTGCTTTTGACCCAGTCTCTTTAATTTGCTCCTGCTGCTTCGGCAAAAATAATAATGCTCAAGATGTGGGAGAGCTGAAGGGAACAAGCAAATCAATGTGCCATTTTGGTGTGATGTGCCAATGCTCCGCTGAACAAGCAGCTCCTCATCTCCCCCTGGTGGCAGTTTCTTGCACCATGGTGGCAGCAGCAACCTAGCACCCATACCCACAGCATCCATTTTGTGTTCAACCATGACCTGCAGCAGCCATTTTGTGACTGGTACTTTGAGAGCTTTCTCAAAGTTCCAAATGTGCCCACTGAATGAAAAAGGCTGGCAACCCTTGAATAAAGATAACAATAATTATAATAATGATAACAGCCTTGCACTGGCTAATGCTAATAAATTACCAGACCTTTTTTTTTTCTGTGGTGGTGCTCAAGCTGCTTCCTGTCTCTGCTGTTTCAGGTGATGTCCAACTATAAGGTACTGGGGTCCTGTTTCTCTTGCTCGCTGAAATAAGCACCCCCTCAACTGCTGCTCAGTGGCAGCTCCTTACTGCTTACGACTGTCCACCCCATGTCGCAAATCCCCATTGTGTGTGTAAATAGATTCATCTCTAGAATGGATGTTATGGGTCTGCACAGGCTTCAAGATCTGTTTCTGAGTCACTCTATGCACTCTCTGCTTTGATCTATAATCCATCTCCTGAGCAATTGCTGTCTTTCCCCCCCTCTTTTTCTTTCTTTTGCAAATGCACAATCAAGGGTAAAACAAAACAGAAGAAATTGTATGTAATGGTATAGTCATGAAATGGTGGAATCAATTGTATGATTGCAGACTGTGGTTGAGTGATCTCATCTTTTGAATGTGAGGTTGGTCCTTCCAAGCAGAAAACTACCACAGCAGGAAGAGGGCTGAGCTAAAAAAACAA
Source organism: Podarcis erhardii (assembly GCF_964252035.2). Lineage (NCBI taxonomy): Eukaryota > Metazoa > Chordata > Lepidosauria > Squamata > Lacertidae > Podarcis > Podarcis erhardii. The sequence continues at coordinate 14,220,138 of NC_138513.1, read as the reverse complement.
ACACCCCCTGCCTGTTCTCCATGTTCTCTACTTGTAGGGAGGTTTGCTTGTCTCTTTCATGAGGAGACAGCAATTAAATGTTGTGTCCGTCACCTGCATCCTGAAGTTCTACTAATTTAGCCTATTCTCTAAATTAAAAAGCCCCAACCGAACATTGTACCCTTTCCTCATGGAAGTTATTCCAACCATCCCATACTCTCCAACATTTCTTTGATGCAAATAGGGACACCCTATTCAATAATAAGGGACGCAGGTGGCACTGTGGTCTAAACCACAGAGCCTAGGGCTTGCCGATCAGAAGGTCAGAGGTTCGAATCCCCGCGATGGGGTGAGCTCCCATTGCTTGGTCCTTGCTCCTGCCAACCTAGCAGTTCGAAAGCACGTCAAAGTGCAAGTAGATAAATAGGTAGCGCTCCAGCGGGAAGGTAAACGGTATTTCCATGCGCTGCTCTGGTTTTACCAGAAGCGGCTTAGTCATGCTGGCCACATGACCTGGAAGCTGTCTGCGGACAAACGCCGGCTCCCTCAGCCAGTAAAGCAAGATGAACGCTGCAGCCCCAGAGTCGTCTGCAACTGGACCTAACAGTCAGAGGTCCCTTTACCTTTACTATTCAATAATAATAAGAATTTTAATATTTATTACCTGCCTGTCTGACTGGGTTGCCCCAGGCACTCTAGGCGGCTTCCAACATATATAAAAACATAATGAAACATTTAACATTTGAAAAAACTTCCCTATACAGAACTTCCTTCAGATGTCTTCTAAAGGTTGTATAGTTACTTATCTCCTTGGCTCAGGGGTCAGATAACTACATACCTTCCCATTTCCCTCTGATGAAAATAGGGACATCCTAAAGAAAAGCAGGACATTCCATGATCAAATCAGAAACCAGGTTGGTTTCTGTAAATCCAGGACTGTCCCTGGAAAATAGGGGCACTTGGAGGGTCTGCCATCCAATTCTGGTTTCTTCCCTGTATTTAGAGATCTTGGCTACACCATCCTACACATTTTTATTCAGAATTAAATATCACTATGTTCAGTGGGCATAACTCACAATTGAGTGTACTTAGGATAGGAGTGCAGCCTGAATGTGCTTTAGGGACCACAGATTAGAATCTATCTAATTGAGTGGGAAGCCCTGAAGGGTTTGGCTGATAAAAACACTTTGTCTTTTCATATTTCTCCACTCCCACCCCCACCCCCAGTAGCAGGGGAGACATGTGTGGTTCATTACATCTTGGAACAGGTTTCTGGAAAATCAGCTTGCTGGATAAAGTGATAGCGAGGGTTATTTGAAAATAATATTGGATGGAAAGAGTGAGCACAGTACTTTCTCCACTTTGCTCAGTGGGATATTTGGACAGGAAGGTGATGGCTCCATTCTCCAGCACATTACAAAACTCACAAGTTTGTACATGATGTTACCTCAAGGCTTCCACAGGGAGCCGAGCCTCTGAAAGTGGCAAGTGCTATTGCATGTGATTTATGTCCTGGCTTGCAAAGTCTTACTTAGCCGACAAAACCTTCCACAATGGTACATTTAATTCTTCTGGCTCTGTTTTTGTTGTCTCTCGCTGACCCTCTGAAGCTCAAAAATGAAGTATGCCTGCCTATCCCTATGATTGCCACAGACAGAGAAAAGAAGGGCCAGGAAAAGGCTGCAAGACCGTGGTAGAGCATCTGCTTGGTTCAATTCCTAACATCTCTAGGTAGGGCTGGGAGAAATGCTCATGTGAAACCTTTGAGTGTTAATGCCAGCCAGTGTAGACAACATTGAACTAGACAGACAAATGGTCGTACTCAGTATAAGTCAGCTTCCCACATTAGAAAGAAAACTCTGAGTGTGTATTAAATGCAACTAACTAAATTCAATATATATGTTTTTAGCAAAACGGTGGAAAAACAACCTTGAACCATCTGAAGCTAGTATGTACCTTCATAGGAATTATTGTCAGTGTTATTTTTCTGGAAATGGAAATTACAACGGAAATTGAACCCACCTGTGAGGTGCCGGAACTGAGTTCTGAAAAAAGCCCTGATTATAGTGGTGGGTTTTTTAAAACAAACAAACAAACAAACAAACAAACAAACAAACAAACACAAATATGGTGAAATCAGGGATCCATTTTGGCTCAAGCCTACTCAATGATTGGTGTGAATAGGGTTGATTTGCCTACATGCATTTAGAATTTTCAGAAGGTTCTTCTCCATTATGACGTTCTAGTGCAAAATCAACATGGCTCACTTTTCCGATATTGAGTCCAGAGCATTCAACTGCATTTTAAAACTGTGTTTTATCTCGTTTTCTGTTAGTTTTGCAACAAGATCAGCTTATTCAAAAGAGCACATCAGCAATCATCAGGAGAAAAGACACCATACAACAATCACAGTGTTTACCATTGTGACAATGGGAAGCCTTGTTTGATTTACTGTTCCGGCAAAGATATTGTTTCACGATGACTAATACAACAAAGATCTTTTATATCCCACCACACATAATTTTTACAGTAAGACTTCAATTTAAACACGCCAAGCTCTGTGAGATATATGAATAATGTAGATCGGCCGCATTCTTATAAAAATGAAACCGATCGTTGTTTGTTTGATATATTCCGCCAGGTATGAAATGACTCTAGTGATCTGACTAACGGCGATGTGCAGAATGCAATTTCGGCACCGTCTTCGCCATTAGTCCCCACTGAAATCGACAAAAGACTGAAATGGGATTGATTTAAATCAAAGTGAGTGAAAACGCTGACTTAAATCTCCAGTGTTAATAGCAGTTTAAATATTTGACATCATTACAGTGCTGCCTGATTTCTCTAAATGGTTTTGGAGTAATCAAATTATTGAGGCAATCAGAGGTTCGGATAAATGGGGAAATGCTCTACAAAGGTTTACAATGGCAGCATGAGGCTCTCTTGGAACTCATACTAATTAGGAGACTCAGCTTTTTTGTAGTCATATTCCTCCCTTCTTCTGAAGAGTTCGGCACAGTGAAAATGGGGTTGTCTTCTTTTATTCTCAAAATGCTTGGAGGGTGGTGGGGCCAGGTGATGGGGATGCGACTAGGAGGAGGGAGCAGTGAGCACCTCCCTGTTCTCTCCTCACATGATTCTAATTCCATGAGGACTAGAATGCCTGGATAGGGTTAGACTTGCTTTAAAATCCATAAAAAGAAATGGACCATAGATGCTACTTATGTTGGCTGGTGGATGAAGGTGAATTTTGGGGGGCCTGGGCAGAGCCACGCAATAGCAAACCGGAGGTAGCAGGCAATGGTCATGAAAATGCTGACCAACTTGAGATCTTTGGAAGATAATGGTGGTATGTAAATGTAATAAATCAATTAATCAATAAAATCCAGGGTTTTGCTGATGGAGGCTTGACAGGGAAAGCAAGAGGTGAGGCAGGGTGTTAGTAGGATGGAAGTTCTGCATGTATATGGGTAAGAAGACAATTACCAGGAAGAGAAGCCTTCAGAGAAGTTCCAGAGAAGAAAGGGACTCCACAGAGTGGGGTAGATACTGTTTCAAGGCTTACCTTTCATTGCAGGTTTTTTTTAAAGAGATCTTGCCACCCAACCTTGAATCTTGTTCTTCAAAAGGGAGTTTTCTTCTTCTTTTGTTTCTCAAGCAAGGGGAGTAGAGAAATGGGGCAGGGGGTGCTATATAAGAGGAGACCTGCTGGATCAGGCCAGTGAGCCATCTATTCCAGCATTCTGTTATCACGGTGGCCAACCAGATGCCTTCTGGGACCTTGACAGCATTCTCCCCACCTGTGATGGCCAGCAGCTGTCATTCAGAGGCAGGCTGCCAGTGACAGTGAAGACACAACATTGCATCTCTCAATATTAGCCAAACTCTTGATAGCCTTATCTCCCATATGTCTCCATGCTTACTCTTGGACAATCAGCAGCCTGGTTGCTTCAAAGATGGGTGGACTATCCTGATGACATTAGGAGAGTTTGCTTGAGGTAGAGGGAATTGTTTAGCTTTTCATTTAGTGTCAGTTTCTGCTTAGTAAAGGCCGCCTTGGTTTAGTTTCACTTTCATTTCATTTGCATTGCTTTGGTTTCGCAGCAGTTGCAGCTGGTTTCATGTTGCTTTCAGTTTCATTTCGCTCTTTACATTCTGTGTAAACCCCATTGAAATCCATCCTCTTTTCTTCCTTCCTAAAGACATCTGAGGCCACTGCCTTGCTGAAGTTAAAATAAATAAATAAATAAATAACAAAAATAAAAAATAAATAAAATCATCAATAAACTGAAAATGCACCAGCTTTCTAGAAATGTCTTTGTAGGCTTCTCTAAAGAAATATGTGCTTAGTAGGTGCCAAAAAAAGTAAAGTGAAGGCACTTGCCTGATTTCATTATTATTATTATTATTATTATTATTATTATTATTAATTCAACTTATACACCATCCTATACCCGGAGGTCTAAGGCTGTTCACAACAAGACCACAACATATCAAATCAAATCAAAAGAAATAACCCAATAACTCCACCCACCCACCCACTGCCAAAATCCACATTCTAAAATGGTGTTGGATGTCAATAAGATCAACCAAAGGCCTAGTTAAAAAGGATATGGAACAAGTATTATGTGGCACCTATAACAGTGTGAGTTCCACATATTTAAGTTGTTGAGAGAGTGTATATGAGGTGAAGCAATCTCCCAGGCCTTCATTTTTGTAGCTTGCACACCCATGCCTACTTGAAGTCCAGTTGTTGTTGTTGTTATTTAGTCGTTTAGTCATGTCCGACTCTTCATGACCCCATGGACCAGAGCACGCCAGGCAGTCCTGTCTTCCACTGCCTCCTGCAGTTTGGTCAAACTCATGTTAGTAGCTTCAAGAACACTGTCCAACCATCTCGTCCTCTGCCGTCCCCTTCTCCTTGTGCCCTCAATCTTTCCCAACATCAGGGTCTTTTCCAGGGAGTCTTCTCTTCTCATGAAGTGCAGTTACTCTGTCTATTTAGGCTCATCTGCTCAACCTTGTAATGGGTTTCAGATCTCCTGGGACCACAGCTTCTGAAATGTGCGGATGTTGATGCTACCTGGCAAGAGGGATACACTAGCACTTTCCTTTGAGCTGATGTGGGAGTTGCAAGCTGAGGCCTCACCAATATATCTTTAAAAAAAGAATGACAGTTCTGCTTTCTACCATCTCCTAATAATTTCAAAGTATCTTACCAATGACAGCTGTGTTCACTTCTCTTCTCGCCCCCCCTTTCTTCTTATTTATGGGATAAAGTGTGATCAACTTCCATAATGCTCCCCTTGTGCTTTCAGTTGTGGTCTTTTGTGGCACACTGCTTGATGGGTATTGCTGAGTGGATTAGGTTTACTGACACATAGCTTAGAAGCTTTGTGAAGTCCATGGCATGGCTGAGAGACGATATACATCTTGGTTTAAGCTTGGTTTTCATTTCTAAACGTACATGCAACCTGGCAAATCCATCATACAGTCATATCTTGGATTCCACTGGAATATGTTAACATTTCATATCTACTAGGGTATTGATCTCCATCTGCTTGCAGAAATTGTTCAAAGTTCATTGTGTTTTTCGGATCGCTCTTCCTTTTGCCTCTGACATTCAAAAGTGGCGCTGGTCTTTCAAATTTTATTTCTTGGGTTTTTTAGGGGTTTGGTTTTTTTTGTTTGGAAATGTTGTCATTTCCTCTATTTCTGCAAATACCAAGTTTCTGTCTTCCTTACTGCCCTCTCAACCAGCACATATATGCTGTGATCCCCAGATGAAGGGTGCTGTATAAATAAAATAAACAAATAAATAAAATATATTTTGCATCCAGAAAAATAGTCTTGATTAAGTTCAAATGTCAGGTTATGTATAATATAGTCCTTTACTAAAGGAAATTACAGTTTGGAAACTAAAAATAATACAGCTTACTTACATTCCTGAAATATCTTCAGGATTACAAGATTTTTCCGTTTAATGTTCTTATTTACATTATTCTGCTAATTAAAGGCCACTTAAGCTGCACTACCTCCGTGCAAACTTATTTCTAATGGATTTGGTGTCAGGGTTAGAGCACTGATAGTAGAAATATCAGACCATTTCCTTGCCAAGCTGCACTTTTACACAATAGGGGACAATAAGACCTTGGACTTGAGTTAGTGAGCATATCACTTTCCTACAGCTCTCAGACCAAAAGGACTTTGTATGATAGCAGCAACAGAGCAAAACAAAAGGGAGATGATAGAGAATCAGCTTTAGCAAAACAAAGTGTCCTTCAAGCATCTTCCAGCAAGCTCCATGATGACAAAAAAGCAAACTATATTCTTGGGAGAGTAACTAATACATTATTACACATTAGAAACGAAAGTCCTTTATCAAGTTACTAATATGAGAGAGGAAAAAAACATGTCTCAGTATCCCTCAGGAGTGCCAACTTCATTAAAATATTGGGGGGGAGTAAGCCCCACCCTACATAATTAATCACATGATGTAGTGCACACACACCATATGAATGGCAATGCCCATCAACTTTGTGGGGGGCTGGCCCCCTCAAATATTTTATGGTGGAGCAAAGGGACCTCACCCTTAGGAGTTGGCTCCTATGATATTCCTAGTAGGATCCTCCAGGTCTTCCATTAATACCTAGGAGAACATCCCTAGGAACTCTGGGAGTTCAATGAATACCCCAGAGCAGGAGTGGGTAAACTTTTTTCCGTCTGAGGTCCACATTGCTTCCTATGTCACTTTCTGGGGAGCAAAAAGTTGCTTTGGGCAGCAAAATGTCTTCAGTCAGCCCTGAGAGAGAGAAGCAATCCTTCTTGGCTTTGTCTAGCACTCTGGTGGTAACCCTCTAGCCTGTTTAGATCCACAAGCCCTCTTGGTTTAGCCCATGAGGCTCTTCCAGCCAGGCCTTATACCTGAATATATATGTGACATAGGGGTGCCGGCTCCTAGATACCAAGTCCTTCCGCCCCCCCCCCCATATTTTTGGGATAGGGGCTGGACCTCTGAATGTCCCAAAAATGCAGAGCCAGAGCTCGGAGCCAAGCAGCCAGCTCCTTCTCCTTCTCCTTCTCCTTCTCCTCCTGCTGCTGCAGAGAGGTATGAAGGTTGAAGCAGCCTTTTGCCGGTGGCCGTGCCAAGAGGAGAAGGAGGAGGAACCATCACTGGTCATTGATCTACACAGCTCCATCTACAGCTCCTCTTGATGCCCTGATATCACACGCATGATGTCGTAGGGTTGCCATATTTCAAAAAGTAAAAACACCCTGAAAGCTTTTTTTTAAAAAACACAAAACCCAAAGTTGACCCCCCCCCAATGCCTAAGATTCAAAGCACCACCATTCAGGAATCCCCCCTCCCTGGACTTTTGAAATCCCGGTAATTTCTGGGGAAATATGGACGTACAACAACCCTATGATGTCAACATGCATTATGTTGGCCCCCCAATCATCCTCAAAAACTGGTGCCTCTGAAAAGACATCAGGCGTGGGGCAGGTGAAGGAGACCTGTCTCTGGACCCAAAGTTGGCTTGCAAACACCTCTGGCTTCACAAATTCCAACAATCAGCTGAGAAGTTGTTGTTAGGATAAATGATTGACAAGTGGGTGGCCCCTTCCCTTGTCAGTCAAATATGGCTCCTCTGTCAAAACATAGTCCTGTGTGGGGTACCCACCATTTGGATCTAGTCCCCCCCCCAGCTCTTGTCTACCCAAAGTTGCTATGCTTGATTCTGAGTTAAGAACGCTCTAAAAATTGTGTGACCAAGAAGACCGTCACACTGCTGTTTCTAGAGAAGAAGAAGAAGAAGAAGAAGAAGAAGAAGAAGAAGAGGAGTGTGGATTTGATATCCCGGTTTATCACTACCCGAAGGAGTCTCAAAGCGGCTAACATTCTCCTTTTCCCTTCCTCCCCCACAACAAACAATCTGTGAGGTGAGTGGGGCTGAGAGACTTCAAAGAAGTGTGACTGGCCCAAGGTCACCCAGCAGCTGCATGTGGAGGAGCGGAGATGCGAACCCGGTTCACCAGATTACGAGTCTACCGCTCTTAACCACTACACCACACTGGCTCTCGAGAGGTGATGCAGCTAGCACTTTGCCTAAAACTGGGAGACAGAGCTGGAAGCATATTTTGGGGGAAAGGAAAAAGCATTCCTGAGCAATAGCAGAGCCCCCTGCTTGACATTCAGCATCCCTTCTTGCACCAGATCATTGCTGCATGACGTACAACAACTTAATAGGATACAAGTGCCCCAAACTGCTGCATTCCAAACCCTTTTTGAATGTGAAACATTTAACAGGGCCCGTAAATCAAACGCTCACTTTTGGAGGTGCCCTTTTAAGCATGGCTCCTTCCGCAAAGAGCTGGAAACCTACTACAGATCTAATCACCCTAACAGTGTTGCTTTATTGCCTTGACTTTCCAATCTAATTATTATTAGAGGCAGGAGAAAGTATTTCATTTCCCAAACTGCAAGCTGGCTATTTAAAATTCTGCTTAAAAGGGACCCAGCTGCTAATAAATCTGTACTTGCGCTAAGTTATCAAAAGGGGAGGAGGGGAAAATACATACGGTATAGATGAAATTGATTCTCCTGGGATTGATTGCTTCTCAAGCATTGAAGAAATTAAAACATTTGTAGCACCCATCCATAAAGTCTGAAGCTGAGAAAACAATAGAAAGACAATTGAGGTACTGATTGCTGCCCAAATATCTGGGTAGGCAGAGGGATGGCGTTAGATGAATGTCAGGTTTGTCAGAGGTTCTGCAGGGAGAAGGGGGAGAAGAATCCAGTCTAGTGGTTGCCTTACACCACTAGTTCCCAAAATTTATTTCTGTATGGGCCACTCAAAAAATTGTGGAGCGTCTTGGCAGACCGCTCAACAATGTTGCTGCTCATTTTTATAAATACCACATTAGCTTAAGGTCTGGTTAACTGCAATAACAATTTCCCCCTTTTTTCTAATGTATACAATATCCCCCCCTTTTGTTCTGTTTTGTTTTCTACATGGGAGTTTTCCTTGTTTCTTCTTCTTTTTCATGTCTTATCTTACTCCGTGCACTTGTAATTTTGTACTTTTTATTTTTCAAGAAAGTATACACACACACACACAAAATATGCTGTATGATTTTTAATTGCATTTTTTCACATCTTTTATTTTTTTATACTGTATTTTATTATGGAACTATTGCATTGTAGCAATGCAACAGTGGGCAATCAGATGCCCATGGGAAGTCCATAAGCAGAACCTGAGCAGAACAGCACTCATCCCACCTGGGAGTCAAGGTATTCAGAGGCACACTGTCTTCACCAGTGGAGGCAAAAAGTAGCCAATGTGGCTAACAGTCACTGATAACCTTATCCACTGCAAATGTTTCAAATCCCTTTTTAAAGCCATCACATTGGGTGGTCATCACTACTTCCTGTGGAAGCAACATCATTTAACTGTGCACTTTGTGATGAGAGCCAGTGTGGTGTAGTGGTTAAGAGCGGTAGACTCATAATCTGGTGAACCGGGTTCGCGTCTCCGCTCCTCCACATGCAGCTGCTGGGTGACCTTGGGCTAGTCACACTTCTTTGAAGTCTCTCAGCCTCACTCACCTCACAGAGTGTTTGTTGTGGGGGAGGAAGGGAAAGGAGATTGTTAGCCGCTTTGAGACTCCTGAAGGGGAGTGAAAGGCGGGATATCAAATCCAAACTACTACTACTACTACTACTACTCCCCTCCTCCTCCTCCTCCTCCTCCTCCTCCTCCTCCTCCTCCTCCTCCTTCTTCTTCTTCTTCTTCTTCTATACTTTCTTTAGTCTGTCCTGAAACTTCGGATTCATCCTGTTCTTGCAGTGGCTGACCAGATACCTATGGGAAGTCCACAAGAAGGACATGAGCCTGACAATACTCTCCCCACTTGTGACCCTCAAAAGCTGGTATTCAAAGTTTCACTGCCTCCAGCAGTAGAGGTGGAACATTGCCATCATGGCCAGGCATCAGTTTGTCTCCCTGCCTCCTGACACGGAGCTTTTCTTGAATATATTTGCCGTGGCTAGTCTATTTTTGGTGCTGTGTTCAGAAAACAGCCACAGGCTATAGAAGCTTGAAAATAAAATTAATGACTTTGTATTTGGGTTTCATTTTATAAGGCTCATTGGCATTCCAGCCCATCCTTCTGCTCATCCAAGCTGTGCAGGATAACCTTTGCTGGCTGGTGTTAAATATTCTTGCCGTTTCCCATTCCATCTTTCACCCATTCATCTTTTTTGGTGCCTGGCATTCTGTCCACAAACAGCCATCATTCAAGCCACAGTCCCTAAGGTAGAATCTTCATTTTGATTAGCAAGGTGCTGATCTTCTCAAATATGGACACTTTTACCCAACCATTAAAAAAAGAAGAAATATTTGATAAACTCCTGATATATAAGAGAAAATCCTTCTTCTGTCTGGCTTGTCCTACCCAACAAATCTCTTCTTGGGGTGTCAAAGGAATTGACAAAGTTTCTGGTGCAGAACTATGGGTTCACCTGTTGAGTTCAGTGGGCTCAGCATGGAAATGGGGATGATACGCACCAGTGCTGATGCCAGGGAAAGGCCGCTGCAATTTATGAGATCAGGGCACGCCCTTTTTCAAGCCACAAAATTGCACAACTGGTGGTGGCTGTATGCTTATCCTCATATAAAGAAAAAAACACACAGGAGGCTGCCTTAGATTGAGTCAAGATACTGGTCCATCTAGCTCTCCAGGATTTCAGACAGCAGGCATTCCCAGCCTTAACTGGAGATGTCGGGGATTGAACATGGAATCTTTTGCCTGCAGACCAGATGCTCTACCTATAACACTTGTCCAACCATTATTATGGGCCACCTCGTATGATCTCCATTAGATTGAGGTCCTGCTCACCCCCCAGAACACCTCCCAGCCAATAAAGTTAATGAGATGACATCACAAATGCTATGAAGTCAATCAGGTTTGAACACATGATGTCATAAGTGAGGGCAATGAAAATGAATAAGCAAGTGTTTGGTTAATGGAATAGAAGAGTGGAGGTGTTCTTCAAGCACCACAAAAATATTGTTCACAAATAAAGCACACTGTTGAGTAGTTCGGGCTCAGCTCTAGCTTGTCACTGCACCCTGTGTCCCTGGAAACAAAGTACTCTGAAATGGAAGAGTCGTAATGTATTACTCTTCTAGCAGATGAGCCAGTAGATTAATAAAAGGAAACAGGATGTTTTATGCTTTGCAGACATGATTGCCTCTTAAAATTAGGATAATTGACAGCTGACGTGGTTAATTTGTCATAGCACCAATAGAGACGATATGGAGGCGGAGGTGGGACAGACGGCCACACTGGGTTTGTGTGTGTGTGTGCAAGCACACCAGTGCATGATCAACAATTGCTTCAAAAATGCTGTCTGTAGATAATGGAAAGCCATTAGGATTTCCCCCCTTTCGAAAATGCTTATAGAGATCGAAAGGGCTTCCTATTAATTTCTCTTGCTCTTTCATTAGTTTGGTGTCATTTGTTTCATTAGTTATGTGCTGTTTCACATTGATGCCAATGACACAAAACTAATAACCCTGCTAAATTGCACACATTATAAAAATAGTTTCACTTGGATCATTTGTATTTGGGACGAAGGATGACATCAAAATGATTTGTTCAGCTGCGCTCAGGACACTCATGAAAGTGATGGATATACTGTGCGATGGGAAGGCAGAGCACCGAAAATATATCCTGTCATGCTTCCCCACCCCTTGCTGGAGGTTTCGTGTTTAGTAACATGGCCAGGACTTCTGAAATTGACCAAGCAGGTGAAGTAATTTCATCCATGATAGAGATCTGAAAAGATGGCTTAATGCTAGGTCAAAGCGCTGGTGTACTCTAGACTAGGACCATCCAACGAAGCTGGAATCAAGACAGGACAAAAGAAAGTACTTCTTCATGCGGTGCAAAGTTCCACTATGGAATTCGCTCTCACAAGCGGCAGTGGTGTCCACCAACTTGCATGGCTTGAGGATTAGACAGATTCATGCAGGAGAAGGCTATCAGTAGCTACGCTCTGTCTCCATGACACTTGCTGGGAATCACAGGTGGGGAAGAGAGTTGCTGTTGCAGTCAAGTCCTGCTTGTGGACTTCCCAAAGGCATCCAGCTGACCACTGCAAGAATAGGATGCTGGACTAGATGGGCCTTTGGCAGGCTCTTCTTATGTTCTTCTTTGACTCAAGATCAGGATATATAATGGCCATATCTTTCTTTACTTACGATCAGGATCAGCAAAGACTAAAGTTCTACTTGGGACTACATCTCAGTCCTCAGTGCAGATAACTCTTTGGTATGTGACAGAATGCAATGTGTTATGGCCTGCTTCAGGTGCATGTTAAGGGGAAGTTCTCCCTGTGTGCTGGTCCAGGGGGGAGGTTACCGTGGGGCGAGGTCCAGGACCTGAGTCAAGGGTCGGCAGACAGTCCTCCACGGGCGAAGCGGGGTCCAAAGCGAGGAGCCGGGCAAGGACAGGAACTCTGGGGGAACAGGACTGGATGCTGGCCGAAACAGCTCTTCAACGACGTTGCTCCCGCAACCTGGGACCGGGCTGACTGGCCTTTATCTTCTCTGAGGCCAGGGGCGGTCCCGGCCCCCAGGTGACCCGCCTCTCCTGGCCTTAAGGCAAGCACTCCTCCTGGGAGAAACCAGTTCCCTCCGCCTCTCTGCCCTGAGCCTCTGCAGCTCAGGAGAGGCCGGTGGGTTACTGGACCCAGGGGAAGACTCACTTTCCCCTGACAGGGCTGGGAGAGGCGCACCTGTAGGCAATGCGTCCTCAATCACCTCTGGAGCCAGAGTGGATCCACCTGGTGCCTGCTCCTGAGGATCTGGCACAGGTGCAGGCGCTTCAGAATCAAGGCCCTGCCCCAGCTCAGCCGGCCCTGGAGGCGGGGACTCCTGTGCAGGCTGGGATTCCTCCGGTTCAGCCTCTGAATCGGATTCCCAGGCCATCACACCCTGCCTCAGTGGCAGCAAGTGTGGTAGGATGGCGCCACCTTTTGCTGCCTGAGGATCATGTTCCTTTCTGGGGAACCTTCTGGTGGCCACATACCAGTAATGGTTGATGCCCAGAGCGAAAAGAAGTTGCATCAGTGCAGGTGACTCTTGACACAAAGGCCAGACATTTCTACATCCACTCCTGGCAAGCAAGACACATTCAACCAGTTCAAGGGCACATTTTAGCCAGGCAAAAAGCTCTCAAAGAGGGTGCAGAAAGCAAGACCTGTGAGAAGCATGTTGTGGAGAGAGGGGCATACCCCTCTGTCCTGAGAACTGGGCAGAGAAGTCTGGAGTGCCACAGTCAGCCTGGATGGCCCCTGGATAGACCAAGTGATTGCCTCTGCATGCCCTTGGCAAGCGTTTGGCATAAGTACCTTAGAATTGGCGCCTGATTAATTTGCTTCCACGGCTGGTACATAACCTCCTTGCATTTCTGTACACCAGGGGAGACAGAAATAGGATGAGGATTGATGCCCATAGCCTTATTGCGCTCAAACACCCCATGCCTCTGATTCTGTAGCCTATGAGTCTGCCAGATGCCATCATTTCTGACCAAGGAGAAATCTAATTAGAAGCTAAGCCTGCCTGCTGACCGAAGAAGCAAAGGCCCTCAGTTGCAGAAGGAGGACATCCTGCCACCATCAACCTGCTTGGCTTGAATATCTGCTTTGCCCAATAGCTTGCAACACCTTTAACCCACTTTCAGTCCAGGCTTGTATATTCATCTTAATTATAGCAAGAGCAGTATTGGAATCCAATGCAAAGTCTCTCTAACTCTCCCCTCCCAGAGGTGTCCAATAGGACTTTTACCAGGCAACATATGACCAATTGGTGTTTATTTGCTTTACTTTGTCTTGTGTACAGCATGCAGATCATCCTTCATTCAAATCATGTGATCTGTATCTACAAGGCTGTGGAATATTGTGGAATACTGTGCAAACACAGATGCAGCAGGTGTCTTCTGTTTTAACTCTTAAATGCCTGCAGAAAGCTTTTCTATTCTCTCAGGCTTATGCAGCATGCAACAGAAGAACCATAAGATTGTTGAGAACAGTGCTAGAGCATCCATTAGTAGAACAGATAGGAGGGAGCTTGGTGGGGGAAGATGACACACACATGTACCTATTACTCCATTTGACTTCTTCTTCTGCAATGCCTACTTCTCCCCTTGATCATTGAGACAGATCATCCAATAGCCCCCCTCTAATATCCTTTCCCCAACATACATTCATTGAAAGAAAAATCAAGTAACCACCAGGCCCCAAATATATCAATCCACAAAAGTCAAATCGCATCCAGCCTCCCATAAAAGTGTCAATTGTCCAGTTGATGAAACAAACCAAAACATTTCGCAGGCATTCCACCCCACCTTGGGCATAAACAGTCACTTCCCAATGGGCCTTGGGAAATGTGCACATCTCAGCTTCATTTTATACATCTTCCCAGGCACTATGCACACTGCTCAACAGGCCTAGTGGAATGGGCATAGCTCATCAAACACAATTCTGCCCTCCAATGTATTTGAGAGAGGAGTACCGAAGAAATTAGTATCCTATATGTTGTTGTTGTTTAGTCGTGTCCGGCTCTTCGTGACCCCATGGACCAGAGCACGCCAGGCACTCCTGTCTTCCACTGCCTCCCACAGTTTGGTCAAACTCATGCTGGTAGCTTCGAGAATCCAACCATCTTGTCCTCTGTCGTCCCCTTCTCCTTGTACCCTCCATCTTTCCCAATATCAGGGTCTTTTCCAGGGAGTCTTCTCTTCTCATGAGGTGGCGAAAGTATTGGAGCCTCAGCTTCAGGATCCGTCCTTCCAGTGAGCACTCAGGGCTGATTTATTTCAGAATGGATAGGTTTGATCTTCTTGCAGGCCATGGGACTCTCAAGAGTCTCCTCCAGCACCATAATTCAAAAGCATCAATTCTTTGGTGATGAGCCTTCTTTATGGTCCAGCTCTCACTTCCATACATCACTACTGGGAAAACCATAGCTTGAACTATATGGACCTTTGTTGGCAAGGTGATGTCTCTGCTTTTTAAGATGCTGTCTAGGTTTGTCATTGCATCCTACATGTAGGGACAAATAATTTCCTCATCTATCTATCATATATAAAGTCATACCTTGGATGTCGAATGGAGTCCGCTCGACTTTCAAAACAGTTGAAAACCAAAGTGTGGCTTCTGTTTGGCTGCAGGAAGCTTTTAAGGCTAATTGGAAGTCGCAGAAGCCCGGTTGGACGTTCAGCTTCCAAAAATAGAACAGTCACTTCTGGGTTTGCGACATTCCAGAGCCAAAATGTTCGAGAACTAAGTTGTTCAACTTCCAAGGTACGACTGTACATGCTCATTTCTTTGAACAAATTTTACAGATGTCCCATTATGCCCTGGATGCATCATCAATAATAATAGTAAAAACAATAATAACCAAAAGCCTAGGACTTGTTTTAGGTCAATTTGATCATTTGTGACATTAGGAAACCTGGTGGAATCAGGTTAGCAGAATGTTCTTTCATTATTGTAAAGGTCCCTTGTACAGCAAGCTAAGTGCTTAACTTCCCCGTAATTAAAATTGATTATAGTTACAGAGACCAAAAACAAAGAAAGCAAAACAAAACCCAAACTATAAGAGATAACAGAGTCAGAGAATGAGTCACTCAAAGGGACTTTCATGCTGTGTGTGTGCTGCTCTGAACCATTCGGAAAACAATTCTTTTCTATGATGAGGTGGTTTCTGCTTCCATCCTTTTCAAATGTGAGCTAGTTGCTAATCACACCATTAATCATGTTCCTTAAGTGAGGATTACTGTAATGGCTCTTCTTCATAATAAATGGCAGAGGAGAATAATTCTTTGTCTCCACAAACGCGCTCAATGACCTTGCTCAGTTCTGTCAGAGGAGTCATTAAAAAGGCATCTTGACAATGGCTCACATCAAAAGCCAACATTATAACAATTAAGAAAGGTCTTATTGGAAGCATCGGCATTAGACAATGTGTTTTTCTCTTGATAGGACCTGCTGTTGTCACGGAAGGAAAGAATGATACATGGGTCTCTCAAGACACCGCATTGAACTGATATCTTATCCATGGATTCTATTAAGCCTTAATAATGATATATGTCAATTTACGTCCACTTTAGGCTTCTTAGGACTGTACCTTTGTGGCATGGGAACTGATTAATATGGCTCCTTCCTGAACAGGGAAGGTAACAGCAGAAACACTGAGTCATGCTACAGAAACTCATGATGCAGATTCACCAGCATACCCTTCCTGGAAGCTAAGGCAATGGAGGACAGAGTGCACCCTATTTACCGTACTTTTCTGTGTATCAGCCCATGTCAGAGGTGTAGGAAGGTCAGGTGGTACCCGGTGCACAAAATTTCTTGTCACCCCCCCCCCCGCCACATACACATTGATTTTTTAAATATATATTTTTTTGGCCTGCAAAAATGGTTTTACGTTATTTCATATTTTCTTACAAAGGAATGTCGATTCTGAGCCTCTGATAACAAGTAGGTGACTATGGACAGATACTTAAATCTACAGGATGGATGCATTGCCATAGCAACCAATCACCCACCCCATTACCACAGCAGCAGCCAATCAAAAGCACCCCTTTCCACAGCAACCAATCACCCACTAAATCACCGATGACAAGCTGCAGCTCACAGCTGCAACCAATCACCCGTTCCCCCCCCCCATGCACTATCTGTGACCCCCATTTTTAAACATTAATTTAGAGTAAAAAATCCTCATCTTATACAGTGGTACCTCGGGTTACATACGCTTCAGGGTACAGACTCCGCTAACCCAGAAATAGTGCTTCAGGTTAAGAACTTTGCTTCAGGATAAGAACAGAAATCGGGCTCCAGCAACACGGCAGCAGCAGGAGGCCCCATTAGCTAAAGTGGTGCTTCAGGTTAAGAACAGTTTCAGGTTAAGAACGGACCTCCGGAACGAATTAAGTACTTAACTCGAGGTACCACTGTACACGGAAAAGTACGGTACCCCAATTCAAAGATGATTAAGAAGCAGAAAGCACAGCAAGGGTCTTGAACATGCCCATCAGTTATCACATGAGCAGCAGACTCAGTAGCTCACCCACCCATTGTATTTCTGCTTATTGTGTTACAACTATTTCTAAATTTGTGCCTATACTTGGGGTGGGGAACTTTTTTCAGCCTTTTTCTCTCCCTCTGCAAATGCCAGAGATTTCTACACACAAATGCACCTCTCCCTAGCTTCCATCCCAACCAACAACGGGCATATAAATTAGCACCAGGGCAGCCTTGATTAGTGCAAGTTAGAAATCCAGTAAACGGTCATTTGTTTTTTTTACATTGTTTTTGCTGGGCAGAGATTGCTGGTGCAGAACTCTTCCAGGAGCTTCACTGCAGCTCCTCTTTTAGGGCACCTACCTGTGCATCACTAAAAACAGAGGACAAAATCTGAGATAGATTTTAACCCATCCCTCTTAACAGCCCCAGCAAGGGTAAAGCCCACTTTGGTGCGGAGAAACCAGCCTTTTGCGGGGGTGGGGTGGCAGATAGTTCTGTGTGTTGTGTTGCTCTTGTGTCCCAGAGGTGGAGGAGAGACCCTTTTGGTTTGCAAAAGAAGAAGGGGATTTTTTGAACTGGAGAGTGAGGACTAGGCAGACTTTGGGAAGAGAAATCAGGCTTATGAGAGTCATTAGTAAGGAAAGTGCACAAACGTAAAGAGAAGAACGCTCTCACCTGGCAGCTTTACTACATATTTTTAGGTTCCAGACAAAAGCATTCCATTTTTCTCAGGCCTATGGATAATTAAACAATCTAAGGCCTTTTAAATTATGTGTGGGGGTATTGTTTTATTTATTACTATGTTGTGGGTTGTAAACTGCCCTGTGGTTCTAGGATGAAGGGCAGTATATAAATTTAATAAATAATATAAATGAATAAATCTGTGCATGCTAATTTAGGGGCAGGCAACACATGTTGTCATGCCCCCTATGGCAGCCATTTTGGGACTGGTGTCCATAGCACTTTCTCAAAACCTTTTTCAATCCAGAAAGGTTGGCAGCACGTACATTTTTTTCCCTTTACACTGCAAAAAGACTTGGAAATGAGTGACAGAACAAAAGGCCATTCCTCATGCATTACTATGGGAGAAAGAGAAGTTAATTCAGAATGCCAAAATCCAGGGAGAAATTTAGATAAGGAGAATTGCAAAAACTTGCATGTGTAAATGTATATGTTTTTCACCGAGGAGATACTAGCAGTAGCTGAAGAGGTTTGTTCCTCCCTCCCCGACTGGGCCCAAACCAGCCACTTAAATTGCAGCACAAGGACAGGAAAAACGCCAAAGAATAAGAATGCATGTATATTAGAAATTAAATAAGCAGTAACGTTATTTTATTATTTTTCCTCTAGCTTTTTGGGATGGGGGGGGATACCTACAGCTCTCAATACTGCTCTTTTCCAATGTAAGCAGAGATCAAACATTTCCATTCAGCAAATATTTAATACAGAAAAAAGGATTAAAAGCTTTCAACATTTTGGCTTAATATGCTAATTGCTTTGCTTGTCTCTTCGTGGTGCCTGTCAGAGTGAAAAGAAACCTTTGTATATATACACACATATAAAGCTAAAATTCCTAAATCGTCTTACATTTTTATGGATTAAGCCAAATTACAATGCCTGACATAAAAGAGTATTTAATTATGTGATATGTAAAGGCTCCACTTTCCGTTGTGATTCAGACTAAATCCTGAAAGGTAATTTAGGGGGGAAATAAGTAGGCATTTTTCTTTTGGGGTGAGAAAGAACAGGAAAAGTTAGTGTCTCTATTCAGTTTCCGAATTCAGGCATCAAGCCATTTACTCCTATTGTGGATTTGCTATTAGAAGTCAACTAGAAATTAGTAACTAGAGCAACATGTTTGAAAATGGGAGCCATAGGGTTATTTTATGCATTACAGTCACAGCATGAAAATTAAGAGTGTGCACTGGCGTCAGATGAATCAAAAATCTTGAGCTGAAGTTGGGTGTCTCAGAGTTTTAAAGGTTGTAAGAGGTGAAGGAGGAACTATGCAAAATGCCATAATCAACACAGGAGTGCCTGAAGCACTTTGTGGTGCCTCTGTGATCCAGTCAATTTTCAAAAAATGCTGCAGAAAGGCATCTACTAAAAGTAAAAGTAATACCTTTAAGCTGACCATATAGCCTTCCTTCCTCAGAACTCTTGCCCATTGCTCCAAAGCCTCTTCTCAAACCTTAAATGGATTGGCAGCCTCCACCCTGGGGCACCATCCTGTGATGACATCAGCAGCTGGCTTGATGTGTGTTTCAGGCAGCCTTTGGCTGACCTTCCCCAAGGTCCTGCCACCAGCTTCTTTTGTATGGGTCATAAAGTTGTCCTTCTTAGGGGTTGCTTGGGGTGCCACCTTGCTACATGACAATTCAAAGAACCACAAATCCTTCTATGGAGTTGGCAGTCAGATCCTACTAAACCACAAGGACACTGAAGCTCAGTCACAAACATGTTCTTCTCTATCTATCTGCTACCAGTTCTCCTTTCCATAAGAGAATTGAGGGAGCTCCATATGTACTGAACATAGTGCCTTGCTTTGGCTCATGACTGGCCTAGAGTTTTGCTGGACTTCTGCAGCTCTACTCAACCCGAAAGCCTTAGAGAATGCTATGTATAGAAATCCCAGTTATTTTTGCCTATGATTGCCAGAGAACACTCACACACCTTTAAATCTGCTGAAGTGGCACTGTTGCATTGCTGTGAGCCTACTCCATGTATGAATATAGAGACGCATACTGCCTTATATTGAGTCAGACCATTGGTCCATCTTGCTCTGTATTGTCTACACTGGCTGGCAACAGCTCTCCAGGGTTTCAGGCAGAAGTCGCTCCCAGCCCTACCTGGAGATGATGGGAATTGAACCTGGGACCTTCTGCTTACAAGGCAGGTGTTCTACCACTGAGCTAGTCATTATGCCTATATATTAGGGTTGCCATATGTCCTCTTTTTCCAGGACACATCCTCTTTTTCATGGGTATGTAAAATGAGAGCGTCACAGCGATCCATAGTTAAAAATAGAAGTTGGCAATTATGTCCTCTTTTATGCTCTTCAAAATATGGCATTCCTACTATATATTACCCTAAGTATCAGAGTGATTACATCTCTGGATACCAATTGCTGGAGATAATGAGCAGGGAGAGTGTTAACACATTCTGTTTTTGGGATTCCTTGTAGGCATCTAGTTGTCCACTGGGCTGACAGACCTTTGGTCTAATCCAGCAGGGACGTTCTTATATTCTTTTGAGCCCTGATACCAGTAAAAGAAAGAAAGTGGATGCCAGGGAAAGAATGGCCAGGGGAACTGCCATCCATTGCTGCACCAGGAGAAGTGAAGGTATAGAATGGCTCTCCATCCTTAAATCTATCAGCCCTATTTGTCTCCTTCCTGTCCATAACAGCTGGAACAAATGCATGCACGCCGCATTGCTATGCTATTTTCAGGGAAGAGCTGCCTAGCAGAGGTGCCAAAAGAACACCAGCAGATGCAGTGCTCAGCCTCGCGAGGGACTTGAGGCTGTGCACTGTTGAACTTGCTCAGTGACTCAGCCTTGGCTCAAATAGTTGTCTTCTTAAATCCATTCCAAATCCTCTTTAGTTTATTCTTCACACTTCACAGGAAGAAGGATGCCCTCCCCCCATTCCCCAGTGTTCATCTTCCGTCAAAAGTTTTCTGTTCTTTTGCATTGACAAAATGGTTCCACAAAAATAACATGGGGTCAGATATCAAAGGTGGGCTGAGATCATTTGAACTAACCATGTTGCAGGCATAATTTTAAAGCAATGCTCAAATGATGTGCTTCAAAAAAGAGCTTTGATTTCATCCTTAGAAATGAGCTGGCCACAAGTGAATACTTTGGGTTGACATCTTCCAGCAGATTGCTTTTTTTAAAAAAAAAATGTGAATCAAAGTATAATTTGAGTGTGTGTGTGAGATTTAGCTGTTGATCTTTCAGCCAGTGTGATGTAGTGGTTAAGAGCGGTGGACTTGTAATCTGGTGAACTGGGTTTGATTTCCCGCTCCTCCACATGCAGCTGCTGGGTGACCTTGGGCTAGTCACATTTCTCTCAGCCTCACTCACCTCACAGAGTGTTTGTTGTGGGGAAGGAAGGGAAAAGGAGATTGTTAGCCGCTTTGAGACTCCCTAGGGTAGTGATAAAGCGGGATATCAAATCCAAACTCCTCCTCCTCCTGCTCCTCCTCCTCCTCCTCTTCTTCTTTCTTCTTCTTCTTCTTCGTCTTCTTCTTTGTACAGTTCTAATCTGCATCTCTTGTTCCCGGAGGACTGCTTTGCGATGCAAACTTGGGCAACAACATAATTCCTAAACTCCCACCTTATAAAAAGTAATTTGCCAGCAAAGCCTATTGGCCTTTGTGTAGCATCCTTTGCATCTCTTTTGCTTTTTGGTTGGGCAGTGGAAGAAGCCATTTGACAACTTTCAGGAGGCCATTTGGACACCCAACAGCTTCTGCAAATGCAATCAAAATCCCTCACCTTCTTCTCCCCCTATGTGCCCCCTTCACTGATCTCAGATCTGCTCTGAAAGGTTGGGGGGAAACCTAGAGCAGATTAGGGGGAGATAGAGGATGAGGAGGTTCTGTTGCACCCATGCAAGTTGGTCTGCAAGCATGGCAATTTAGTAAGATGCACCCCAATGTATGTAGCTGCCTTAACATTTTTCATCCTGGCACTCTTTCCTGTACTATATTTGAGATAATAAGATTATTGTCGTTTGACCCCCTTGAGTAAAATTCCATAATCATTAGCTTCTAGTGTTGCCAACTTGTAAAAAAACCTCCCCACAAAAAAATCCTAGTTTTTTGCATACTTAAGTTAAGTTGCATACTTAACCACAACTTGATATGTAGACATCTGCAGAGGAAGCTATGAGAGTCAAACATAACTATGCTAGTTAGTGCACGGAAGGGTAAAGGACCACAGAGTTGTATTGCTAGATAGACTTAGCTAGGTCACACTCCCTCTCCTTTGGAGAAGGAGGAAGTGAAGCTTTTCTCTCTCTCTCTCTCTCTCTGCATCATGTAACCCACCAAGGAATATGTGTGTAAGCTTCTTCCCAAGCTTAGAGCATGCGTCTGGAACTACATTCAATATTTCCTACCCAAGAGTATTTTGACTGTATTATCCTTGCTGCTGCATGGAACAATGCATGACTGAGACCTTGAATCTGTAATTAAATCATTTTAAACTTACTTAACAGTGTGTGGTCTGCTCATTGTGCAGATGAATAAGATAAGAAAGGTAGAACAACCTATATTTCCAACACTGTGTTTCTTATTTTTGTGCATTTAAAACTCTGCTACTGGGACTCCCTGTGTGCTAGCCTCATGTTTCGAATCCAAGCACCCAACCATTTCTTTTTATTGTTTATCCCACACATGGGTCCACATGGATTCATATATTTAATTCTGTCACAGAAGCTTTTCACAGACTGGGGCATTATCAGAACAAGCTGTAGTCAAAGATACAGGAGCAGAGGCTAATAGGGCTGGGTTTAGGTCAGCTGGATAACCAAGTTCAGAAGGAGTGCATCATGGCCTATGTGCATTTTTAATATGGGGGGGGGGATGCTTACCACATCAGTGCCCATTCAACAAAGAGTATGCACAGAGTATGAGTGACAGTGATCAGATTCATGCATGCAAATTTATCATCTTAAATAACAGAAAGAAATCAGACATGCAAATTGTTCGTCAAAGTCAAGAAATGGGTTAAAAATGCAATTAAGTAAGATTTTCAAAAGCGAAATAAGTGGAAGGGGTCACTGAAGGTGCTCTTCACCTGAGGTGCCATTTAGTTTAGGGGCTGATAATTTTTTAACAATGGCACATGCAATCTTTAACTTTGATTTCACTGAAACAAAAGTTCCTTCACTAAGAAATAGCAGTCAAGGAGGCTGAGCATAATGCACTCATTCAAAATGTCTCCAGAATCATATTTTTGATTGTTATGCAGTCCACAAATGATTTGAATTCTGACAGGTTTATTATTATGATTCTTACCAAAAAAAAGATATTCATTTGTTTGAACGTGTCTCCTGACCATAGTGTGGAGAGTAGGAACCAGATACATTACTTATGGTCTTTCTGTGTAATTTCCCTTTCCCCTTTATTATTTTGGGTAATTGCTATTTCTACAAATGTCAAGTGTGTCATGTTTTCACAATGACACAAACAACATTTTGTCTACTCAAGGGCAGTCATATCCTGCAAAGGACATATGAATGCTTTATTGATTTAAGAGCAAGCAAAACACAAACAAGGGATGTGTGTATAATACTAAATGCCTACTCTAAAAAACAGAAGAGGAAACAAACAACCCAGAACCCATATGGCTGGAAGAAGAAGGCTTCCCGACATCTCAGCATATGCCCAGTAAAGCAGCTAACTTATTAAATTAATTAGGAAATCTTGTACTATGTTCACTGACTTGAAATATAATGCTTGCTGAAATGTTTAAAGGGGTGGTGAGCATTCCCTCGAGATGTTTTCTTAGTCATTTGCATGATTTCTGCTCAATTGGTGCTTTAGCAAAATATTAGGAATCCTAATGTGCAAGTGGGATGAAGAGCCCAGAGATGGATTGGCCAGTGGGAAAAGGCCGTGACTCAGTAGGAGAACTCATGCTTTTCAGATGAAAGGTCCCAGGTTCAATCCCTGGTGTACCCAGGTGATACAAAAGTGGAATAAAGAGCTGAGGGCTACATTGGCCAATGGGGAAAATCCCTGGTTCAATGGAGAAATCCCTGGGTAAGGCTGGGAATGATTCTTCTCTGAAGCCCTGGAGAACCACAGCAAGTTACTGTTAGTGAAGACTAAGGGTAGCCAATCTGGTGCCATAAGAATGCACTAAAAGGCTGCTGGATGAGGACAATGACCCATCTAGTCCAGCTTCCTGTTCTCACAGTGGACAGCTGGATGTCTTTGGGAAGTCCACAAACAGGACCTGATTTCAACCACAACTCTCCCCACCTGTGATTCCCAGCAACTGGTATTCAGAAGCACACTGCCTCCAACCATGGATACAAACCATAGCCACTGATAGCCCTCTCCTCTATGAATTTGTCCAATCCTCTTTTAAAGCCATCAGAGTTGGTGGCCATCACTGCTTCCCGTGGGAGTGAATTCTACAGTTTAACCTTTCATGTGAAGAAGTACTTTCTTTTCTGTGTCCCAAATCTTCCAGCATTCACCTTTATGCCCTGTAGATGTTATTGGACTATAACTCTTACCAGCACCAACAAGAATGGCCAATAGTCAGGGATGATGGGAGTTCCAGCCCAACAACATCCAGAGGACCACATATTCCACATCCCTGCTCTAGATTATCTTCTGGCGGGCAGTGGGCTGGCTATTGCTGGTAACAGACAATACTCAGATGGATGACTTGGCATGAAGCAAATTCATGTGTTCCTGTGAGGTGTGGCAGGCATTTGAAAATATACCTCTGGATGTTTATATATAGTGACCCTGAAATGCACACTCTGATCCAGTGTGTGGAGAACAGCTTGACAGTGTTTCTTCTCATTCATATGTTATCATTGCAACTGTCAGAAGATTTGGGTAATAAATGCAGTGCTTTACCCACGGAAAACACCCCCCAATGCACCAGCCCAAGATTTGTCAATAAGAGCCTATGGCATGTTAACTTCCCATCACTCAGATGTGGCACCCTGACATTTACAATGCAGAGAAAGGTAACAAAGTGTGAAACACACCATAAATCATGGAAAGGGAGGGGGAAGAGAGAGAGTCGGAGAGAGAGAAAGAGAGACTTAAAGACAATCCCCTCCAGGAATGTGGGGGGGGGGAGAGAAAGTAGGAAATAAAACAGGGACCCAAATCTATTTTATATAAGAAGGAAATAGTGACCTTCTCACCCACCATCATTCACATGAGTTTTTCATTCTCCGCCTCTGGAGTCTAGGACAAATCGGTCCCTGAATGGTTCACTGTATGCTTGACGAATGAACCTTTTATTATTGTTGCTATTATCCAGGGCATAATACCCTTGAGTGGAATCATGATGGTTGGGAGGTGGGGGGGGGGAGAGAGAGAGAAGTGAAGGAAAAGAACCAAAAGGAAGGAGAAGCAATCCTACAAGATGGTTTCATGTTGTAAAACAGGGTTCCAAAGAAGATGGACAGGGTTGTTGCCCATCCCCTACTCCACTCACCTAGGTTAATCCCCCTGGTTAATCCACCCTCCTCTCCACATCCATCTCCCAGGCCACACCAATGGGCAGTGCTTGGATGGTAGGTCAGCCATCTTTTTCTTCCTTGGTTTCACTGTTTCCCTCTCAGCAGGGAGAAGTTGGGAGAAAACTACAATTAGTTGGTCCTGTCTGCCATTGGCTCTGACTCTACCTATTGTTTATTCCCTTCTCGCTCATCACTTTTGATGAGCACTTCAGAATCCAGGTGTGTCATTTTTGCAAGCCTTCTATTAAAGCTCTTTGAGGAATGTGGCAGAATCTTCTTCTGGTACTTCTGGTGTGTGGAGCAATGAGAAGAATTCAGGGACAGCATCACAGAGTTCTTTTACCTTTCATTGGGAGGAAACAGTGGGACTTATGCTTATTGTTGTTTTGTTCTTCAGTTTCTCTTCATTTTTAAATACACACAGAAGCAATGGCGAAGCACCCAGATTCATAAAGCTGGAAGCACAAGCACAAATCCTGCATTAGATTTTCCAGAGATCAACAGCTGTGCATTACCCTTCCACACCAAGGCTGTTCTCACAGTTTTAGCAGTTTCCAGCAAAAAATACTTTTTCACTTTGCTTTTCTTAGTGTGTCTAAATTTGGACTGCTTGTAGCCAGCCCTCACTCCCAGGCTCTGGGTGGTTGTAACATTCAGAGAAATGTAACATTCAGAGATTCTAAGCCATTCAGGATAATCCAGTTACTTTGTTAAACTCCTGAACGCTCTTTAGTTGCTAGGGAGGGAAAACTATGATAAATTTAGATGTCTAGCAGATTCCCCAGGACTACTGCCATTTTATGGTGAGCCAGGGTGGGGGCTGTAACTCTCCCAGGTGGGGCCTCCAACAGCAGCGAAGCCTTCCATGGTCAAAGTAGAGAAGCTTCCTATTGGTATGTCAGCAGTTGTGACTCCCTTTTCCCCTATGGCTGACAGTAGCAGTTTCCTCTCCCTCTATGGACATGGTGGTACCAATTCCCCCCACCCAAATCACGTCCCCTTCCCTTAGGAACAGCAGGAGCACAAAGGCCTGTCCTAGCCAGCAAGTTCTGCTACTCATGCCTGCCATTTTAATTTCATCATAATGTCTCTGTGCCCCCTAAAGAGCGTTGCTATTACAGTGGTACTTCGGGTTACAGATGCTTCAGGTTACAGACTCCTCTAACCCAGAAATAGTACCTCAGGTTAAGAACTTTGCTTCAGGATGAGAACAGAAATTGCGCAGCAGTGGCACGGCAGCAGCGGGAGGCCCCATTAGCTAAAGTGGTGCTTCAGGTTAAGAACAGACTTCCAGAACGAATTAAGTTCTTAACCCAAGGTACCACTGTATAAGGAATGGCTGTGGCTCACTAACAGAAAATCTGCATTCAAAAAGTCAAAGGTTCAATCCCTGGCATCTCCAGTTAGGGATACAAATGGCTTCTGTCTGAAACCCTGGAGAGCTGCTTCCAGCCAGTGTAGACTGCATCCTATGTTCCACTCTAGGGTGACTTAGGGGGGAAATAAAAGGAAGAGAGAGGAGCTTAGCGGCCCCTCCAGAGAGTTGGGCCATCTGCAACTGCCTGGCTGTGCCAACCCCTGACACCATGCATGAGATGCCCTGAAATTAAGCTGTGTACAATTAATACCGGATTAATTCTAATGCTGGGTATAATTATACCAAAACAGGTCCTCACATTAAATACCTACTGCATTTAGAAGGATATCATATGCATAGTTTAGGTTGACCCCATCTCCCGAGCCAGACATTGCTGAAAAACCTCCAACAATTGCAGTTACATTAAACTGTGAGTCACTTAGCCAATTGCTTGTGGTTTTGTACCTTTTCCAGTCTCAGTTCTGCTGTCAAGATCACATAGACACCTAAAAGCAACTGTGTTCTTTGCAAATCCTAAACCCTGGCAAATAAAGATAATATCTGAGGTGTCCCATCCTAACCCCCCTCTCCCGCATCAGCACTTTAATTTCTGGAGGAAAAGCAGCAGAGCGTAACTCGGAAGGAAGAAGTTATCTTTTCACTCTTTTGTTTGCTTCATAAATCAAAGAGCTCCATAAAATTACAGTAGAACTAAGAAACAATAATAATGCACTGTGAATCTCTTTAACCAATTATCCCATTTCCTGCCTTCCCATTAAGCTGCACTCTGAGTTCCTGTGTTTAGAGAGAAAATGCATTTGCCTTGTACAGTAGGAGGCAAGTTTAAATGCATTACATGACAGCTGGTGTATTAATGTCACTTATGTTCTGTAACAAGAATTGCCTATTGGAAAATGTCACGGGAAATGCAGAAACGGGCTGGATCATTGTGAAGGCAAAGGGGATATTAAACTCTATAATAAAGCTCACTGATACCTGTGAGTGTGGTTGACCCTGTTGGCATTAACCAAGAAGGAGCAGCAGTTTGGGGTTATTTTTCCACAAATACCCTCTTTAATTTTTTCCATCCTGTTTGTGGAAAGAGAATTTGGGGAAACCACTTTGCTGAATTTCACCAGGGGCAGGAGAAGTTCTCCAACCACCTCTCAGGATGCGGCTCATCCTGAGCAATGGCAGTGGAACATAAGAAGAGCTTGCTGAATTGGGCCAATGGCTCATCTAGTCCAGCATTCTGTTCCGTGATGAGGCCCCGTGACCATCCTGTTCTCTAAGGACCAAATAACCAGACTATACACAGGATATTGGTTTTGGGGATCAAATAAGGCCACAACTTGATTGGTTACAGATGTGAAGGTTTGGCCATAGGCAATGAAGTAAGCAACTGTGTATGTCACTCCCACCTGTCCGCTGGGAGTGTTTCTAAGGGTGAAGCTAGCGGGGTGGGGATGGGGGATGCCCTATGACCTACGTCAAATTGGGGCATCCTCCAAGCAGTCCCGTGGGAGGAGTGGTATGGCCCAAGCCTCCGTCTGGGCATTGGACAGGAACCACTCCTCCTGGATCCTTACCTGTGGAGGGGCAGGCGGAGGCTACAAACTCCCCTCCAACCAAGACTAGGCTTACCCAATGCCTATCTGCCTTACAAAGTTATGACAATTGCTATGGGGAAGGCAGAAAAGGCCCTGCAGGTCTGGTATTTGACCTTCCCCTGGGTGTGGTGCCATGCACCACTACTGGTCAGTTGGCACCGCACCCAGGGAAATGTCCCCTACATTCCTGCTGCCCTTGGCCACTTTGGTGGCAGGAGGATGACTTGGCCTGCTAGAGGCCAGTTCACAGGTGCCTGCCCACAAAGCCGCCCAACCGAGGAGAGCAAACGAACTTCCCACAATGGCTAACCAGATGCCTGTTGTAAACTCATAAATAAAGTTGTCACATTTTGAAGAGCAAAAAAGAGGATGCTATGGTGGCCATTCGTAGCAAATAAATGCAATTTGTTTCAAATTTTACCCCTGAAAAAATAGATGTGTCCTGGAAAAATAGGACACATGGCAACCCTGAAAGCAGGACCTGAGTACAACACTCAGCCCTCCGGTGGTTTCCAGCAACTGGTATCTAGAAACATATTGTGGAGGCAGAGCATAGACATCATGACTGGTAGCCATTGACAGCCACATCATTGGATGTTCATGACTTTTCTGATGAGGGAGGGAGAAAAACAAATTGGCCTTTTTTTTCTAGAGGAGTGAGAAAAAGAAAACTCTCATATTCCCCCCCCCCCCACACACAATTTTAAAGAAATTTCAGCTCAGCTGTAGCTGAACCTCAACTTAACATTTATTTGCTATATTCTTTGTCCAGCCTTCTTCTTAAAGAGCTCAAGGGAGTGCACATGGCTCCTTCCCCCTGAACTTTGTCCTCAAAATAACCTTGTGATATAGGTTAGGCAAAGAGTTGGCAACTTGCCCAAGGCCACCCGATAAACTTCATGGCTCAGCAGGGATTGGAATTTTGACTCTCCCCAGTCTTAGTCCAACACTCAAACCCATAAAGCACAACTGGTTGACTTTAATGGGGGATTAGACCAGGCTTCCTAAACCTCAGGCCTCCAGATGTTTTGAGACTACAATTCCCATCATCCCTGACCACTGGTCCTGCTAGCTAGGGATCATGGGAGTTGTAGGCCAAAAACATCTGGAGGGCCTAGGTTGAGGAAGCCTGTATTAGACACATCCATGGGGTATAAAGCTATCAGTGGATACTAGTCATGATGGAGGCCAAGCTCTGCCTCCATGGTTGGAAACAGTATTCTTCTGAGTACCAGTTGCTGGAAGGGTGAGGAGAGGCCTTGAGGGCTTCCCACAGGCATCTGGGTGGCCTCTGTGAGAAGCCATTGGCTTGATTGTGCAGGCTCTTCATATGTTCTTAACTAGCTTAGGTTCACTACTTTCAATAGGTCTACTCTGAGTAAAATTTCATTGGCTACAAGTCTAGGGAAAGCATATATATAGGTCAGTGGTGGAGACTGCCCTTGGGATCTCACTCTCTGGTCCATGCACGCTCCCCTGTCTGCTTTGACCATCTGGTACAGGCTTGTTGTGAATGTTGAAAGTAAGGCTAGATGTTAGATAAGTACTTGTATTATTTTTTAAAATGCATTTTTGCAGTTTTTAACTAGCACCAATTTCCCACAGATCTCACTTTGACCTTTACTTGAATGAAGACTTTTGCGCTGGGCTCTAAATAAATGAATGAATGAGTAAATAGAGTTTCTGCCTGTAATGGGGTTTATGACTGTTCTATAGTTGTTCTCTTGTTGCTCCGGGAACTTTTAATCTTTCCTAATTATTCTGCTAAGGAGAACACTGTCTCTTGTACGCATAATAAGAACAAGGGAAGGGGGGTGAGAGAGAGAAGAATGAGTTATTTTGTGCTTCAGTAGCTGAGAACAGACAGTCTTGAAGGAAGAAAGAGGCTGAAATTTAAGTGTAAACAGTATTTCCCGGCAGGCTCACAACAGGCATACCTGTGGGCCTGACATCATAGTTTCGCTCTTGGTAATTATAGCAAGCGGAATCAAAGAAGTCCTATTTGTGGAAGCCAGCTTGAATGTACAGGCCAGTGGCCTTTCTAAATGAAATGCCTTTGCAAATACCTTTGCAAATACATGCTTGTTTCTTTTTTCAATTGATTTGGAAGTCCTCAGATTGTTGTTTGCCAAAGAATTCTCTCTCACTGATTTGAGAGAAGAGAGAGAGAGAGAGAGAGAGAGAATGCCAAGTTGGATGGACCAAGGATCTGATTCAGCATAAGGCTGCTTCCTGTGTCCCTGTGCTCCAGATCCAGACCTGCTTAGCTTCAAATAAGGGTGGTCTCATGTGCCTTCAAACCATACCCTGGGACCAACATATGATTGTTTCATTTTATGTGGTCTACTCTAGCTCTCTCAAGTGTACTGCCTAATAAAAAGAGATCAGCTCTGTGTGCCTCATAATACTCTGCCCTAGGTGCTGTACCAAAGTTAAAACCAAGCGTGCCTTGCCCGCTCACTTACAGTGTAGCCTTTTGGAATCACTCTATAAAATTTCATAGACTCATTAGGATTACGAGTAGGTATCAATTTTTCTGCATAGATTAAACTTTTATTGCATCTATTGCTTCCCCACTCACCCACCCTGGTACATTACCCCACAAGTATGTGCTTAATCTAAAGAAACAACAACTGGGTCTATCTAAACTTTATGGTGGAATTGCAAATCCCTAGCCCCCGCCTCCAAAAGAGCATGGAAATGCATACCATAACTTCCTACTTCACTCGTCTCGTGACACTTGGTAAATGTGAACCGCTCCACCCTTGCATGGAAATTATTCACAGACAACGGGTCCTTCTGAAGATCTTTCATCTTAAGCACTGCTTTCTTCAATGCTTTTGATGGCGATGACTTGCTGGAACATCACATGCTGGTTTTATTGAACGAAATAATCCAGCCCAAAATCATTTCCTCATGTTCCCTCCAAGGCAGTAGAGGCACAAACCTGACTTGCCACATTACTGTATTTTTTAATTTTTTTAAAGTGCCAATATATACAACACAGTTCTTTGGTGCATTATTAAATAGCCGGGGAAATCTGGAAAGCTAAAATCCTGGTTCAGATTAGACCCTTGTCTGGGTGTGAAGAGTAGAGAACGTGTAAACTTGTCTTATTTCCTCTACCTTGCCATTGCTCAGTCAATAAAGTTCTGTCGAGGGGTGGGGTGATTACTATAGGCCGGGTGTCAACATTTCTTCTCATCTGGATTTTATTGGAGGGAGGAAAGAAGAGACACATTTCTAATTTTATAGAGAGGTTTTTATTTTGTTAGCTTTTATTGTATAGTGTTGTTGTTTTTTACCCTAGAGAGTTTACAGCAATTTTATTTATTTTAAAATTTTTACATTGGTTGTCTTTGTATTGCTATGTTTATTATGTTTAGAACACACCATTCCTAGAAGGAGCTCAGGGTGGTTGGTGCACATTGTTCCTGCTACCTTCACATTTTCTCCTCACAACAGTGATGGGAAGTAGGTTGGGTTGAGAGATAGTGATTGGCCCAAGCTTCATGGCTGAATGGGGATTTGAACCCTGGTCTTCTAGGTTGTAGTCCAGCAATCTACACCACATTGGCTCTCTACCACTCATGAAGTGATTGGGTATAGGTGAAAACTGAACAAAATACAATTTTGTCATTTCAAAGATATCACATCATTTGCAAGAACAACATGGTTCTTCCCCATATCCAATATATGTTTTAAATGTTTTTTTCAGGGGGGAGAGTAGGACTAATTTGAATTGGTTGTCAAAATTTATTTTGCCAGGATTCCCTGTAGCAGTGAACTGTAGGTATCTATTTCTGGGTGGCAATAGCTAGTAATTTTTACCACACTGCCTTCTCCATTGCCTCACTCATCCCTCTCTTAGTAAGCAGTGGTGACTCAACTGCTGGGAGCACCTCTGTGCCTGCCTAATAAGCCTTGGAATGTTGACTCCATATTTTGCTTTCTATCTTTCTTTATAGATAGATTTGATTTTTAAAATGAAAGCTACAAATCTGGATCTCTTGCTGGAGGGAAGCAAGGAATGTGAAGATGAACTACCAACCATTCAGTTTCTACCCCGGA
Organism: Podarcis erhardii; assembly: GCF_964252035.2. Lineage (NCBI taxonomy): Eukaryota > Metazoa > Chordata > Lepidosauria > Squamata > Lacertidae > Podarcis > Podarcis erhardii. The sequence continues at coordinate 14,187,793 of NC_138513.1, read as the reverse complement.
ATGAACTTAATTAACTTTTAGCTCACAGGGCAATTCTGCAAATTACTTTCTGAGGTAGTTCAAAGATTTTAAACTTTGTTTAGAAAATTGAATTCAACTGAATTAGTAAATTCCAAGCACTGTAGCCTGAAATTATGAACATATAAGTACCTTCATGAGAGGACCCTGTTTGTGAAATGTTGGAAACGTTCCTACTTGCGGGGAAGGATGGGCAAAAACTGGATGTTAGAGAATCAAAAGATTTCATTGTGGAAGGTTAATTAAACAACTCTTCTACCATTTGCTGTTTGTCATCATTGACAATATTTGATGAATTCTTAGTTGGTAACGTAAGGTACTTACCATTCTTTACGTTGAGGGTTTATTTATGTGGCTTAACACTTTTGGCAATTTTTAAATGCCCCCCCCCCCCAATATAGGTTTTTTCCCATTGCTGTGTCTATAAATCACTTCAGGTCTCCCTTTTGGCCATGTGAAGCAATATCTGAATTGAATAAATGGAACTGAGATAAAATTGAAAATAGCTGTCTCTCCATCTTCAGTACACTGAAAGTCTTTTAAGCCATTTCCTAAAAATGTAAGTTGGAACTAAAGGGGGAAAAAGTAGCTGGGGAAACCACAGCTAAAAGCAGCAAGTTCTCACCCAACTATTTAAGCTTTATTTTCAGTTGACTCTATCTATGAATACAAAACACAGTTTCCTTTCACTGACTGTCAGACTGAAACTGTGTCTCTCTAGAGAGGAACTCAGATTATGTTTCTGGTGACTAATACACATTCTCAGGGGAGGCAGTTTGGATCAGTTGCAAGCTATTTTGCACTCTTGCCTGCTATACTAGAAAATGGTGAAATGTTAGGATACCCAACATGTGGGTAACATCACAACTTGAGGCCCAGAAGGGCCAACAAGGTAAGATATGGAACTTGCCTAATCTTTCAGTCAAGGTGAAGAAAAATGGTGGTGGTGGCGGCGGCGGGTGTGTGTGTGTCCCAGTGTGGTTGAACAATCCTCTTCCCAGGGAACTCTGAGAATTGTAGCTCCATGAGGACAATAGGGATCTCCGAACAACTTCTAGCACCCTTAACAAACAGTGGCTCCCATAATTCTTTGGGGGAAGCCAAGACTGTTTCAAGTGGTATCACAGTGTTTTAAATGTATGGTGTGAATGCGGACTCTGTATGTTTTCAGTTTGGTATTTTGTGAGGCAGTATGCGCCTTCTTGAACAGGCCTTGCTTTCAGCCGTTTGAAACGGGCCATTTGCAGACTAATTCATTAGCATGTCTATTATTCTTGGCTCAAATACCAAAAAAGAAGAAGAAAAGAAGAGTTAGCTCTTAGATGAAATTGTGCTATAGGACAAATGCCAGTTTTTAAGTGCCTTGTGGAAGAAAAACACAGTTACAGCTTCTACTGTTATGACGGAAGTGTGCTAATTTAATTGGGGGTGGGGAGTGGGTCATGGCGGTTCACGACGTAAATCATATTAATGCTCCACCATATTTCATTTCATTTGCACTTCCCTCTATTAGGGGCTTGTTTTACATGTGTTTTGTTTACGCGGCGAGCCATTCTCAGCTGTAAACAAAATCCACCTAAAATGCCCTAGAAAGGCAGTTCAAAATGATCCACAGACTATTTCTACTTATGGGGCCAGGAGTGTGGAATCTGTATTATTTTCACCACCTCAGAGGCTATATTTTTCAAAGAGGGCAGTTCAGCTGTGTGTTGTCAAGCTCTGAGCAACGGTAGAGATGAAATGATGTGAGGCATGTGTGAACCAGCCCTTCGACACCTTCACTTTGCAGTGAACAGCATTTATTTATTTAACAGGATTGATTCCTATCCCACATCTCCAAAAACAACATCCAGAGAGGCATAAGAAAACGAATTAAAATGTAAAATAAAAAAATTACACAACATACATTTGCCTAGCTCAGTGCAGCAGCAGAAGCAGAAAACTATATACAAAAGACAACAAAATCTCAAGAGTTAAAACTACAGCAGTAAAGCAGGAATATGTCGACCAACTGAACTCATTCTGCACTGGTAGAAAATCAACCTGTTAGTGTGCAGCACTCACACTTTGGAACTCCCTGCCTATGGACACCAGGTAGGTGCCTTCACTCTACTTTTTTCAGTGCCTGCTAAAAACCTTCTTTGTTTTGACAAGCCTACCCAGATATATAGAATGTTAGCATGTGCTTTAATGTGCTTACTGGTGGTTTTAAATATTACTTGAATTTTTTATACTGTTTTTAGTGATAATTTTATTGTTTTATCCTTTTTGTAAACCACTTTGAGGTCTGCTTGTTTTTTGTTTTTATAATCAAGTCATGTGGGGGGGGGGTGTGGCGAGAGAGAGAGAGAGAAAGAGAGAGAGAGAGAATTAACAATAATAAGTATCGTGATTTTCCCCCTGGTGCTGGAAGATCATATGTATTAGCATCAGATGTGCAGAACTAAAGAGGGTATCCCACAAATGGGGGGTCACCACAGAGAAGGCCCGTTCCCTGGTTCCCACCAGCCAGAGCTCAGCAGGGAAACACAGGAGTCATGGGTTGTATCCTCCATCTTTCTTGCTGTATAATTCCAGGGAATATTTCTGTTGTGACTTCAGGTCAGAAAGATCTCATATTAGGGGATGCACTTCAGATGAAAGGAAAGAGACCATCCTTTCCTGTCCTAGCTTGGCTTGAGGATCCCAGGGAAGGTCAGACTGAAGCAGTGGCAGTTACCGTAAGCACAAGGCAACATTCAGAAGAGCAGAGCAAAACCCCAATAGGCAAGTAGGCTCTTCCAGATAACAACCAACATGGCCTTTCAGGACCCAAAGGTTGCCAAAGGTTGCAGGCAGCTTTACCTGCAGCAATTGCATGTTGATTGCCCTCTTAGAAGACAAAGTCCAGCAACTGGAGGAACATGTAGCTACGCTCCAAAGAATTAGAGAGCTGGAGCTCTTCTTGGAAGCAACAGAGCACACCGTCTCCACCAAGGAGGAGACAGGGGACTCCCCTGAGAAGGAGGCTAGTTCACCAACACAGGAGCCAGATATATGGAGAAACGTGACTCAGAGAAGTAGGAGGCCCAGGGTTTGCTTTGATTGTTTAGAAATACACAATCACTTTGAGGTCCTCTACCCTAACATGGAAGACGAAGAGCAGACTCCATGTGAGGATCTCTCCCTCATTACAGTCGATCAGGTATATGAAGACGAGCAGCAAAGTCAGTCCTCAGGGAATGTGCAGGCGACCTTGGAATAGACAGCTCACGGAAGAACCCCAACCAGACCTAAGAGGAGGCGTGTAGTGGTGATAGGGGATTCTCTACTGAGGGGAACAGAAGCAGTGATCTGTGGGCCTGACAAGATGTCTCGGGAAGTGTGCTGTCTCCCCAGGGCTAAGATCCAAGATGTAACTGAACGACTGCAAGGAATCATAAAACCCACTGACAAATACCCCTTCCTCTTGGTTCATGTGGGAACCAATGACACTGCAAGCAATAGCCTCCAGAAGATCAAAAGAGACTACGAGGCTCTGGGCAGGAAATTGAAGCAATTAAATGCACAAATTGTCATCTCATCTGTCCTCCCAGTTGAACGACATGGCCCAGGGAGAAAGGGAAAAATAGTGGAAGTGAACAACTGGCTTCGCAAATGGTGTAAACAGGAACGGTTTGGATTCTTAGATCACGGACTGCAGTTTCTTGAAGATGGACTTCTGGCAAGCGATGGGCTGCACCTCACAATGGTTGGGAGGAATGTTTTTGCCAAAAATCTCAGAAACCTCATCAGGAGCACTTTAAACTGACTAATGTGGGGGAGGGAGACAGTGCTCCTGAAGGTAGGAGTCTATCAATTGATGAACATGATCATCCAAATGTCATAGACCAAATGGAGCAAACAGCATGCAGACCTAGTGGTGGGAGGAAAAAATCCTTAAATAAGAGACACGGGGGAATGATTAATGGACTTCAATGTCTGTACACTAATGCGCAAAGCATGGGTAATAAACAAGATGAGCTTGAGCTCTTGGTACAGCAAACTAAATATGACATAATAGGCATCACTGAAACCTGGTGGGATAAGTCCCACGATTGGAATGTAATAATGGAGGGATACAATCTATTTCAGAGAAACAGACCAGACAAGAAAGGAGGAGGAGTGGCGTTATATGTCAGGGATGTGTATACCTGTGAAGAGATCCAAGATTTAGAACCTCAAAGCCAAAGTGAGAGCATTTGGGTCAAAATTAAGGGAGAGAAGAATAACAGTGACCTCATTGTGGGAGTTTACTATAGATCCCCAAGCCAAATGGAGGACATAGATGATGCCTTCCTGGAACAGATGGCCAAGCATGCAAAAGGAAGGGAGATAGTAGTAATGGGGGACTTCAATTACCCGGATATTTGTTGGATGTCAAACTTAGGCAAGAGCATAAGGTCAAACAGATTCCTCACTGGCCTTGCAGACAACTTTATTGTCCAGAAAGTGGGAGAAGCAACAAGAGGAACAGCCATTTTAGATCTGGTCCTAACCAATGTTGATGACCAGGTTAGTGGGGTAGAAGTGGAAGGATCATTAGGTGCGAGTGATCATGCTCTTCTGAAGTTTACTATACAGCGGAAAGGAGCAGCCAAGCATACTAGGACTCAATTTCTTGACTTTAAGAAAGCCGACTTCATAAAACTTAGGGAAGTGCTGGGTGAGATCCCATGGACAGTAATACTAAAAGGAAAGGGAGTTCATGATGGCTGGGAGTTTGTTAAGAGGGAGATAGTAAAAGCACAACTTCAGGCAATACCAATGAGACGGAAACATGGAAGGTGCCTAAAGAAGCCAGGGTGGCTATCTAAAGAACTTTTAACTGAGTTAAGATTAAAAAAGGATGTGTACAAAAAATGGAAAAGGGGGGAAACCACCAAAGAAGAATTCAAACAAATAGCCAGCACGTGTAGACACAAAGTCAGAAAAGCTAAAGCACAGAATGAACTCAGGCTTGCTAGAGAGGTTAAAAGCAACAAAAAATGGGTATGTTCGTAGCAAAAGGAAGAATGAAGAAACAGTGGGGTCACTCAGAGGAGAAGATGGTAAAATGCAAACAGGGACACAGAAAGGGCTGAACTCCTCAATGCCTTCTTTGCCTCAGTCTTCTCTGATAAAGAAAACAATGCCCGACCTGAAGAATTTGGAGCAAATGATTCAGCAGAGGAAACACAGCCCAGAATAACTAAGGAGATAGTACAAGAATACTTGGCTAGTCTAGATGTATTCAAGTCTCCAGGGCCAGATGAACTGCATCCAAGAGTATTAAAAGAACTGGCAGATGTGATCTCAGAACCACTGGCAGTCATCTTTGAGAATTCCTGGAGAACAGGCGAAGTCCCGGTAGACTGGAGGAGGGCAAATGTTGTCCCTATTTTCAAAAAGGGGAAAAGAGAGGACCCAAATAATTACCACCCAGTCAGTCTGATATCAATACCAGGGAAGATTCTGGAGCAGATCATTAAGCAAACAGTCTGTGAGCACCTAGAAAGGAATGCTGTGATCACCAATAGTCAGCATGGATTTCTGAAAAATAAGTCATGTCAGACTAACCTGATCTTGTTTTTTGACAGAATTACAACCCTGGTAGATGGTAAAAGGAGTCTTGACTATGCTACCACTCAGTGGATTTGTAACTGGCTGACTGACCGAACCCAAAGGGTGCTCATCAATGGTTCCTCTTCATCCTGGAGAAGAGTGACTAGTGGGGTGCCACAGGGTTCTGTCTTGGGCCCGGTCTTATTCAACATCTTTATCAACGACTTGGATGATGGACTCAAGGGCATCCTGATCAAATTTGCAGATGACACCAAACTGGGAGGGGTGGCTAACACCCCAGAGGACAGGATCACACTTCAAAACGACCTTGAAAGATTAGAGAACTGGGCCAAAACAAACAAGATGAATTTTAACAGGGAGAAATGTAAAGTATTGCACTTGGGCAAAAAAAATGAGAGGCACAAATACAAGATGGGGGACTCCTGGCTTGAGAGCAGTACATGTGAAAAGGATCTAGGAGTCTTGGTTGACCACAAACTTGACATGAGCCAACAGTGTGACGCGGCAGCTAAAAAAGCCAATGCAATTCTGGGCTGCATCAATAGGAGTATAGCATCTAGATCAAGGGAAGTAATAGTGCCACTGTATTCTGCTCTGGTCAGACCTCACCTGGAGTACTGTGTCCAGTTCTGGGCACCACAGTTCAAGAAGGACACTGACAAACCGGAACGTGTCCAGAGGAGGGCAACCAAAATGGTCAAAGGCCTGGAAACGATGCCTTATGAGGAACGGCTAAGGGAGCTGGGCATGTTTAGCCTGGAGAAGAGGAGGTTAAGGGGTGATATGATAGCCATGTTCAAATATATAAAAGGATGTCACATAGAGGAGGGAGAAAGGTTGTTTTCTGCTGCTCCAGAGAAGCGGACACGGAGCAATGGATCCAAACTACAAGAAAGAAGATTCCACCTAAACATTAGGAAGAACTTCCTGACAGTAAGAGCTGTTCGACAGTGGAATTTGCTGCCAAGGAGTGTGGTGGAGTCTCCTTCTTTGGAGGTCTTTAAGCAGAGGCTTGACAACCATATGTCAGGAGTGCTCTGATGGTGTTTCCTGCTTGGCAGGGGGTTGGACTCGATGGCCCTTGTGGTCTCTTCCAACTCTCTATGATTCTATGATTCTATGCTTCTATGGCCCTTTACAGGTCATTGTGGCGGGTGCTAACTGGGACTCAACCAAGGGCAGTTGTTGTCTCAGCAACATACTGATGCCTTAAGAAGACTGCCTGTTCAGGACCTGCTGGTAACTCCACCTCCTCTGAAAAGCTGACTGTTTCTTAAAAGGCCGTTGACCAGTTCTGTAACCTCTGGCTTCTTTGGCACTGTGTGTGTGTGTGTACTCTCTGAGCCTGTCACATAAAGCAATATCTATTGTCCTGTGTAGTTGTGTGTGGGGGGGGCAGCTTCTCAGGTTATATCTTACAGGGGTGCTGGTAGGAAGAGAAAAGAGGGTGGTCCTGTCCATTTGATGATCTGGCCCCACCTACCACTGCTTCATCCCCACCCATATGTCCATGTGCCCTTGACTGAAAAGAGGGTGTCCACCCCTGCTTTAGCTGGTATACAAATTAAGAATACTTTATAGAACCTCCATGTTCATAGTTATCCATTGTTCTTGCTTTTCTCCCCACGGTTCTGTCTTTTGTAGATATTAGCTCAGCAAACTAAAACTGGCAATAGACTCCATTGATTGAAAATAGATAGACATGCCTTTTCAAAATCCCCCATCTCTCTTACACACACGCATAATCCAGGAACAGAGCGTATATTCAGGTGACATGCCTTCATTTCAATTCTTTGATATGTCAACACAGCTATATTATTCAGACTATTAGCATTCCCTGCTCCTGACGTGACAGAAACGCACCTTCCTGAACCTTGCTTTTTATCATTCCCATAATCAGCAGTGTCAGTGGCAGCTCATCTTTGCAAAGGCTAAATCAGAGAAAGGAATAGACTTTGATGAGTTAAGAGGAGCAGTTAATGACTTAAACTTGAATACAATTGCCCTGATCTAGCTGGGGACACAGGATTCTGTAGGTGGGTTACAACATTAGTCATACTCAGAATAGGCACACTGATATTATTACATATGCCTAACCTAGATCCATTACTTTTTATGGGTCTACTTTGAATAGAACTCTGTGAATGTATCCCTAGTTGAATGAAGAACAATGCATGCAGGTGGAGGCATGTACAGCACCTTGGACAACTCAATATCAACCATACTGGGACCTGCAATCAGCAGGGGAGGCCCTATTGTGGGTACCCCTGTTGAATGATACCTGGTTGGCATTGACCCATAGCAGAGTCTATTTGGTGACAGTTCCCTATTTGCTGAATGCCTTCCTGCTGTGGAATGCCCTTCATGGAAGGATACATCTGTTCCCCTTTTTATTCACTTTAAGGAAGATTTATATATATAGCAGGACCCAGCACTTCCTTGTTCCTCTGCCTCCTCATAGCCATTTGAAGTGGGATGGGGAAAAACATTTTTCTGGAGAACTATGTTTTGATTTGCACACCACTCTGAGAAATTCAGGTCAGGTCATTCTGAATAAAAGCAAAGATCAAATTATTTAGGCATCCACAAGGCAACTCCATTTGGACAAATGTTGATAGAACCAATCCTGGGTAGCAAGAACTGAACCAATACTCAGCCCTGGGTAGCAAGAACTGAAACCAGCTCCTTCCACTAGCTTGTCCACCTTGAAAAAGCACAGAAGCTAAACTTTACCAAGATGCTGTGTATAGAACCTGAACTGTGTGGACCTGCAATTCCCACCAACCACCCATCCTAAGTGATTGAAGATCAGCTTCAGAATCAGGAGTGGCAGTATTACAGTGTTTGGACTGATGTAATCAAATTTCTTGTGCAAATTATAAGGATGAAAGTGTGGAATATCATGAAACAAGCTTTTTAAAGATCTCTGACCTTCTTCAAGAGTGGGCAAACTATTTCTTTTTTTTTTAATAGCCACAAACCCATACAGTGAACCCAGAGACCATCTTCTAATATTCCTCATGTAATACAAGCTCTTATTTTCTATTCTCTCTCTCTCTCTCTCTCTCTCTCTCTCTCTCTCTCTCTCACACACACACACACACACACACACACAGTGAGTGAGAGAGAGCGCACATCCCACATAATGATAGGCCTTTTGCTGGTAAAATCAATCACATGAAACTGAGAATTATGTGCAAATAAAAAAGTATCCACTAGGTAACCCTCAACAAGTGTTCAGGAATAATTTACAGACTACCCCAGAAGAGTGAGAAAAAATGTCACAACATGCTGACAAGGGGAATTCAATCAAAACATATTGGGCAGCAATAAATATAGCATGCATGAAAACATGTTTCTTTAATTAACCCAGCAAAGTGAAAGGAACATTAGGCAATGCCTTTTTATTCAGGTCCAGAGAAAATAACTCAGAGGCATGAAAGCATTTGGGATTTTTCTTTTCCTCTAGCCAGACCAGTCACATTCAAACACACATCTTGAAGCCGACAAGGCGTTTGTATCAAATGCGAAAATGACAGCGTTAATGTCCCTTAACGTGGAATTCAATTTGAGTTGAGGCACCATATTAAATTCCAGCCAGTGCTTCATTCAGGACTATTGGTCTCTCGTAACTAATCCGATTCCAGCAGGCTGTTGTGTTTGTGGAAGGATGAGGATGGCAAGGGCTCTTCCTGGTGAACATGCTGTCAATTAAACATTGATAGGGTGTTATTTTAACAAGGTTCTATTCTGCCATAAAATGAAGCCATCATAACATCAGCAAAAACAAAATAAACTTGCATGACATGTGGAAAGAAAGAGCAGCAGCCGCAATAACACCCAAGTAATGGAAGAGGTATTGTCAAAAGTATGGAACACAGGGTCTGTGTGGGGTTGTCTGTCTGTATTAGGTCTGAAATGATTTTTTCTGGTTTGCTATGGGAGAAAAGATATCTGTCCTCATTGGGTCTATTGGGGCAGCCATTTTTGTTCTTTACAAGGTTGCTGGGTGGGATGTCATACCATCATATCCTGTTGCTACCTTAACTATCAGCATGCATGGCAAGAGTGGCACATTCCAGCCACTCCAAGTAATTGCTATTTTTTAATATAAAAGGGGGGGGGTAAAAGCCAGCCCTTGGATCATCTTATGAGTCATAAACCTTTTTCTTTTATGTGCAGATTTTTTTTCAGGGTGGTGGTGTTGGAATCTGCACAGTAAATATGGAAACAGGACAGAATGGATTCCATTGTGAACACTCAATTCATTACTAGGACCTGGGTGAGCAAATTGGGTCGTCCAGCTTAGACACAAACTTGCCCTCCATGGGTACCAGACCTGACTGGAGGTGTGGCTTGTATTTATGTGTGTGACACAGTCATTCATTCAATTTCCGTCATCCTCACCAGAAATTTGATCCACTTTGTGACTGGATTTGAGGTTCTGATCTTAGTGGTAGGGTCGAGGGGCAGAACAGGGATCCTGTTTGCCATATCTTCCACCCCACTGTCCAACAGCCTTCCTTTCTGAGCTGGCGGAGGTGGTTCAGAGGTGCAGGAGAACCCCTACACGGCGGTGTTGGAGAACTTCAGCACCCATACCAAGGCTGCCACCACTGCACACCTTTCATGAATTTCCTAATAAATAAATAAACATTTGAAAGGAATCAGGCTTGGGCCAATTTGTCCCTCCCTGGGGTTGACTTTTGTAGTACCCATGTGCTGGGAATCAAGTTGGACCACTGTGTCTTGAAATATCCATTGCCTAATATCCAATGTCTTGGTTGATGCTAATTGAACAGGGTCAATTTTCACTACAGATTGGAATCCTCCAGTCCTATTGTAAAACTGCAAAATTCAATGTATAGGGTTTTTTTGTGTATATGTGTGTTATGGAGGAGAATTTTGCAATGAATCCACCAAAGGTTTAACTCTACCCTACAAACATTTCTTCATTCCTGAGTTAACGGTTCTGCTGTTGCTTACAAGAAACCATCATATATCCTGAGATGCATAAGAAGCCATTCAAGAAGGGTTGAAGAGTGAAGAGTGAGAAGCAAAGGTTTTTATCCTAGGATAAACAATCATATAAATAGTGCCACAATTTCTACACATATCCACCTTTTGTTCCTGGAGCATCCAGGTGACAAAGGAAGTAAAATGTGAAAATGTAGGAGAGTCATAAAACATAAAGAAGCTAATACATCTTATTCTACTTTCTCTCTGAACACTATAAATGTGTAGAATCCTCTACCACTTACTAATCATGGGTTGTGTCCAATGTTAGTCATAAAACAGAACCATTTAAATTAATGGGCATGACTAATGGGCTACTGCTCCACCATAAAGGAGAGACGCAGGATCATCCTTGGAGGCAAAGTTCCCCTGGATGGTTAAGTCCAGTCAAACTTGACTTTGGGCCGAGGGAGCCGGTGTTTGTCCACAGACAGTTTCCTTTTTTTTTTTTTGCAAAAATTTTATTAGTTTTTGCAATATCAATGACAAACAAAAACTTAAAACAAACAAAACATAACAGACATAAATCATAACCTTATTGAAAATAACAGTTATTTACTTTGTAAAACAACTTCCTCGTTTCCCCTTAGTTGAATTTCATTGCATATCCTTATAACAGTTTTCCAAATCCCAATTTTAATACCCTTTAAATTAAACATTAACATCTTTAAATCTTCTCCTTCTTGTATTAAACATATTATTTTATCAGTTAACATAGATACAATCCTAAGCCCTTTAAGTATCTGGACGCTATTTCCAGTTATTTTAGCTTAACAAATTTAACTAAATAATCATTAAATTTCTTCCATTCTTCGTGATGTTCCTCCTCCTTCTGGTCGCGGACTCTTCCGGTTAGATCGGAAGACACCTGTGTGAGTGTCTGGAAGCGGTTGGAGGATGGATGGCGGCTAACAGATTGAGGTTGAATCCTGACAAGACAGAAGTACTGTTTTTGGGGGACAGGAGGCGGGCAGGTGTGGAGGATTCCCTGGTCCTGAATGGGGTAACTGTGCCCCTGAAGGACCAGGTGCGCAGCCTGGGAGTCATTTTGGACTCACAGCTGTCCATGGAGGCACAGGTCAAATCTGTATCCAGGGCAGCTGTTTACCAGCTCCATCTGGTACGTAGGCTAAGACCCTATATGCCTGCAGACTGTCTCGCCAGAGTGGTACATGCTCTGGTTATCTCCCGCTTGGACTACTGCAATGCGCTCTACGTGGGGCTACCTTTGAAGGTGACCCGGAAACTACAACTAATCCAGAATGCGGCAGCTAGACTGGTGACTGGGAGCGGCCGCCGAGACCATATAACACCGGTCTTGAAAGACCTACATTGGCTCCCAGTACGTTTCCGAGCACAATTCAGTGTTGGTGCTGACCTTTAAAGCCCTAAATGGCCTCGGTCCAGTATATCTGAAGGAGCGTCTCCTCCCCCATCGTTCTGCCCGGACACTGAGGTCCAGCTCCGAGGGCCTTCTGGCGGTTCCCTCACTGCGAGAGGTCAAGTTACAGGGAACCAGGCAGAGGGCCTTCTTGGTAGTGGCGCCCACCCTGTGGAATGCCCTCCCATCAGATGTCAAAGCGATAAACAACTACCTGACATTCAGAAGACATCTGAAGGCAGCCCTGTTCAGGGAAGTTTTGAATATGTGACATTTTAGTGTATTTCTCATCTCTGTTGGAAGCTGCCCAGAGTGGCTGGGGAAACCCAGCCAGATGGGCGGGGTACAAATAATAAATTATTATTATTATTATTATTATTATTATTATTATTATTATTATTATTATTATTATTGCTCCATACAATCCATCATCTTCATCTGCCATTCTTCTACTGTTGGTAATTCTTGAGTTTTCCACTTTTTAGCTAACAAAATACAAGCCGCAGTTATGGCATACAAAAATAGATTAACATCTTTCTTGGGCAATTCCGAACCTGTTATTCCAAGAAGAAAGGCCTCTGGTTTCTTTATAAATGTATATTTCAACATTTTTTTCAATTCATTATAAATCTTTTCCCAGAAGTCTTTCACCTTGGAGCAGATCCACCACATATGAAATAATGTTCCTTCCTTTTCTTTACATTTCCAACATGTATTATCACAATTATGATACATCTTTGCTAATTTTACAGGTGTCAAATACCATCTATACATCATTTTCATAATATTTTCCTTTAACAAAGTACATGCGGTGAACTTCACCCCTTTCTTCCACAATCTTTCCCAGTCCTCAAACATTATGTTATGTCCTAAATCTCTTGCCCAGTGTCCACAGACAGTTTCCAGGTCATCTTGTCAGCATGACTAAACCACTTCTGGCGCAATGGGACACCACAGTGGTACCTACTTATCTACTCATGCTGGTATGCTTTTGAAGCACTAGGTTGGCAGGAGCTCAGACAGAGCAATGGGAGCTCCCTCTGTTGTGTGGACTCGAACTGCCGACCTTCTGATCAGCAGCCCAAGAGGCTCAGTGGCTTAGACCACAGTGCCAACCGCTCACTGGAGTCACCCACCACTGGACTCCCACCACTGATTTTCAGCAGCTGACTGTGACACCAGACTTCTGGGTGGGGTGGAGAGGTTAAAAGTGGGGGAGAATCTTGGTTTGATGTGAATGAGTTTGGACTAGGGGAAAGTTGAGGTTTTTCTCATTTGTTCATTAGTAGGCCTGAGTATTGTTTGTTTATTATTTGAGTATTTTTTTAATGGATGTCAAGTTATATGAAATATTAGTGTATTATAAGATTCTCCCAACTCTCCCCTCCAAGGTATTACGTACTGTATATCTTTGCTGCTGCAGCTTGCTTGGAGACCTTTGGGTAACAAGCAACTACTAACAAGTCTATAAATGAAATGAAATGAAATGAATGAAATGACTAATTGGTACTATTAACTGACGTTGTGTGGATATTTCTCCTGAGTAGGAACCTCTACATTCACACATAGGGAAATTTCTAGGCAAACCACACTGACAACACAAGGAAGAACTGAAAAACATCCCCCCATTCTCATAAGGTTAGCTAACCTTTTTTAAAAATATATTTAACAATTCCTTTCATGCTTTGCTTGATCAGGCACTCCAAAATTAACATTAAGCTTCACTATAGGAGGTGAAATTCCACAGAAATTCTGCTAAAAGCTTCTGCCTAAGCAATGAGGGGAAAAAATGTTTGTTTGTTTTTTTTTTAATTTGGTAAGCCTTTTCATTCAGAAATTATGTGGTTTTTTATCTGCCTGCTGCTTTGACTGCTGTTGGTAATTCTTTGATGTTGTTTTAATGTTGTCTTAATTTGGTGCTTGGTTTTTATTTTGGTTGATTTCATTTGGCTGTTTTCCTTGTTCTGTTTATTTATTTATTTATTTATTCTGGTTAGCCACCCTGAAAGGTGGGTTATAACTGTATCAAAATATTCAATAAAGTAACTGAGCTGGCCCAATAAAAGGTGATGCAATTCAATGTAGTCTAGCAATGGGTTTCCCCTTTCCAAAATGGGTATCCGCTTTTGAACTAGCTTGGATTGTACACATGCCAAAAATGTGCAACCATTCATAACAAGGCAGTGTGAGATTTTAGACACCCTCATTATTATCTTCTGACATTATAACTGTAAAATGGAATTTAAGACTGCTTTTTTTTCTTTTTCTGTACCAAACGCATCTTCTGGGGAGGAAAACGCACAGTACAAATCTGTACTGGAATCTGAGCCAAGGCAGAGATTGCGGATGCGAGGCTATATGATAATGTGTTGGCTGCTGTTCAAGAAAGCACAGATGCTCCAAACACCTTTTCAGAATTTTTAAATACTAACCATCCGTCGATCAAATTTACAATGGAAATGAAGCAAGCAGAGCATGTTGCTATTCCCAGATTGTGAACGAAAATGTGCGGTTAAAGGCAAGTTTGAAAGGTTTCTGAGTTTACAACATTTGTGCCTCTGGATTAATATTTTTTCTTCTTCCCACTCTAGATTTAACCATTATCTCCGGAACAGTGCAAGTCACACCATGACTGACAGAGCAGCACACTGATCCAGCTGTCTTTTGTCAAGTGTCTTTTATTTTAAACACACACAATTCATCATTTAGAGTAAATCAGCAGATTGCTAGTTGCAGGGGAAAGAACATAAAGAGAAAGACACCAATAGATGTTATTAAATAGGCCACAATTTTGTTAAAGGAAATATAGCCTAATGCTAGCTAAGAAGACAGGATTGCAACCTTTCCTCATGCAGTGCTTGGGAAGACTGGCATTGACTGTCAGTCAAGATTTCCTCCTGGGTACAATTCCAGGTTAACCTGCTGAGTTTACCCATTTTCCTGACAATGAGAGGTTGCTCCACTGGAGCCAACTGCAACCCCTGCTGATTAGGCCATGGCTTCACTATATGTCTGTGTCATTTGTGGACCTTTTGAAGGTGGTGAAGTCTTGATATCCCCCATCTCAGCCAAGCGGGCATGTATGGACACCTGCTCATTCTTTTACCGATACTGATGTTTTCCCACATCAGCTATGTTCTTTCTACCATAGGAAGGGGGTGGCCGGCAGCAACCAGTCTGGTGCCCTCCAGATGTTTTGGAGTAGAACTCCCATAATTCTTGATAATTGTCCATGTTGACTGTGGCTGATGAATCCAATAAACCTGGTCCCAAGTCTAAGCTGTTTGTAATGCAACATCAACAGTTAATTCCATAGCCATAATCAAGAAGCAGCCACTAAATATTGGTGAGCTAGCTGATATCCAGCTGAGCTTCCAAGCAATTGGAAGCTGCACATATCTGGACAGCAACCTCCTCCTTCATCTTTGTCCTGGTAACCTCCTTCATTCCCTAACTTCTAAATTTTGATCATTTCAGCCCTCTTCACACACCTAAAGGAGCTCCTTGTGAATAATAATAATAATAATAATAATAATAATTTATTATTTATACCCCACCCATCTGACTGGGCTTTCCCAGCCACTCTGGGCGGCTTCCAAAAAAAATATTAAAATACTGGTAATACATCAAACATTAAAAGCTTCCCTAAACAGGGCTGCCTTCAGATGTCTTCTAAAAGTCTGGTAGTTGTTGTTCTCTTTGACATCTGGTGGGAGGGCATTCCACAGGGAAGAGAAGGCCCTCTGCCTGGTTCCCTGTAATTTGGCTTCTCGCATTGAGGGAAGGCCCTCGGTGCTGGATGTCAGTGTCCGGGTAGAACAATGGGGGTGGAGACGCTCCTTCAGATATACTGGACCGAGGCCGTTTAGGGCTTTAAAGGTCAGCACCAACACTTTGAATTGTGCTCGGAAACGTACTGGGAGCCAATGTAGGTCTTTCAAGACTGGTGTTATATGGTCTTGGCGGCCGCTCCCAGTCACCAGTCTAGTTGCCGCATTCTGGATTAGTTGTAGTTTCCGGGTCACCTTCAAAGGTAGCCCCACGTAGAGCGCATTGCAGTAGTCCAAGCGGGAGATAACTAGAGCATGCACCACTCTGGCGAGGCAGCCCGCAGGCAGATAGGGTCTCAGCCTACGTACCAGATGGAGCTGGTAAACAGCTGCCCTGGACACAGATTTGACCTGTGCCTCCATGGTGAAGAAATGGAACTGTGGTCACACCTCCTAACTCTGATCCTGAGTCTGAGCTAACCCAGCCATTGTCCCTACATTGAACATGGGCAATCCACTTTCCACTTGAATGAACTGCCTACACATGAACAAAACAATGTATAGATCAGTAATGGTTGAAAGGGCAGTGGCACTTATCTGACCTCTCATAATGGGAATTAGGGAGGGAAAGGAAGAGGGGTGAGTTGGTGTCCTAGTGCACCAGTAGCAGAGCAGGACCAAGAAATTTTGGTGCCTCAAGTGAACCACAAAATGGCATCCCACTCCCTGAAAGTGAAGAAGAGGTGATTGAAGATCTACCAAAGGAACAAAGGGAAGGAGTAAATATCTATTTCAGAATCTTCTGCTCCTGTGGATCCGGCCACCTGGGGCAGTCGCCTCACCTTGCCTCATGGGTGGGCCACCAGTGCAGTCAATTTAGGGCATCCACCAGTACATTTGTACCATGGTGTCCCACCAATGGTTACTTATAGGGATGTTGGGGGCAGCCCAGAGTGTGACATTGGCAGAAGGGCTAGGAGGTGTGCCCCCACTTTTCTTTTTACTCACTTAGACAATTAATACATAAAGGGGTGTTGTATGAACTCTGTGCAGAATTTGGAAGCACTCAGTGGAACAATGGAAGTTTCCTGATGCACCAGATCCACTATGGAAATGAGATCAGGTAATTTAGGATCCCAGAATCTGGAAATTAAGGCTGTAATCTTAAACACACTTACCTGAACAAACTGAACACAGTTGGATTTAGATCTGTGAAACCATGCAGAGGGGACTGTGCTGTCAAATGCTGAGAATTTTGGGAGTATCCTCAATTAAAGCTAATGTTTTGGATTGTGCCCAGAATGTGAGAGCTCTCCAAAATGATGAATAAGAGGAAGGGGAAGATTTTTTTTAAAAAAAATTCTTTCAGCAATCACCTCTATTTGACCATTCTTTTAATTAAAATAAAAGATCACTTTAAACTTTAAAAAACAACAACAAAAAAACCTAGGCATGGGAAACTAACAAGCATCTAGGTGAAAGAAGAACTGACCTAAAGTTCACCCTAAACTTAACATGAACCCAAATCAATTACACTTAGTTTTTGCTGGAAGCAGAGAAGAAGGAATATAGTAAAATAGAGCATGATTCCTGCCATAGACTTAGCCAAAGCTGGAGTATAATGAAAACCTTCTAGAGAAAGATGTCTTTGTGAAGCTTCCAAGTAGAGCTGAGACAATTATTATAAATGAAATAAACATACCCTCAGCCCATTTTAGTTAACTGACACCCAAACTCCCAGCTATATTGGTCTACAGTTTTGAATAACTCCTGAAGGTCCCTGTTCCAGGAGAGTCTCCCAAACAGGGCTCCTTGTCGTCTTGAGTTTCCCTCTCATTTTCTGTCCTCCTCAGCCCAAACGACAGACATGCCTAGTGATCGTCTGCATGTTGTAAGGTGCTCCTAGTACAAATTAAGGCAGTGGAAGTGGACTATTCTGCATGGAGACTCATGCCTGAGATCAGAGTTGTTTGTTTTGCTGCTCTTAGGTGCTGCGGAGAGTGCCAGTGTTGAAGAAAAACTTCACTGCCAGTGCTGGCAGCTTCAATACCCAAAATGGGATGGGGCACCATCTTACCACCACACCTAGGAAGAAGACTTAAGAGAGTCAAAGTAATAATAGAAAGGTCATATGTATTGAATATTCATTTTATTTATTCAACTTCTGTGCCACTTTTCTGTATAACAATAGGAGATCTGGAAAACAGTGACCAGATTATGTAACTGCAGGCAGGTGAGTTTGAACTGATGTCCAGGAAGAAGGTAAAGGTAAAGGTACCTGTGATGGTTCTAGGGGTTGCTCGTGCGTAAGCCGGTGCAAACACCTGGCTGTATTGCCTGAGTGAACCTGAGTGAACTCTCCCATCAGTGGCCGTTTCTTAAACTTCTTCCAGCAAAGAAGCTCTTTGATGCCTAGTCTCCTCCTACTCTCTCTGCGCGAAAGCCTTCTGTGCAAGGAGAGCGTAGGCAACGGAGGACCTCTACTCTCTCCGCTGGTCCCCGGCAAGGAGTCATGGGACCGCCTCGCCGCTTCCCCCATCTGCCCCCCTTCTCCACTGGTGCTACACTGATTCTCTTCCCCAGAAGATGGGCTGCCTCTCCCAATCCCGGGACGCTCTCTGAGACCCCTCTGGAGCCCGCTCTCTCCCTCTGGCCCTGATAGCAGTTCCCTGACATTACTCCTGCCCGTACGGGCCAGTCTTGCCAGACTAGAGTTGTGCGCTCATCTCACTCTAGAGGCCGGGTTGTGCGCTCATCTCACTCTAGAGGCCGGGAGCCAGCATTGTCCGCAGACACTTCCGGGTCACGTGGCCAGCGTGACAAGCTGCATCTGGCGAGCCAGCGCAGCACACAGAACGCCGTTTACCTTCCCGCTGGTAAGCGGTCCCTATTTATCTACTTGCACTTTGACATGCTTTCGAACTGCTAGGTTGGCAGACTCTGGGACCGAACGACGGGAGCGCACCCCGCCATGGGGATTTGAACCGCCGTCCATGTGATCGGCAAGTCCTAGGTGCTGAGGTTTTACCCACAGCGCCACCCGCATCCCATCCCCCAAATCCCCATGGCATATATAAAAAAGCAACATCTCATGGCTCCCCGCCTAAAGCTAGGGAGACAATTCTCTCTCCTTGCTAAGTGAGCCTTGGGTGTGTGATCTTAATATGTGTAGCTCGGCCCCAGTACCCAAGGTGCACATGCTGGGCCTAAAGTACACCCTCAGAGATCCCTCTCAAGTCAAAGGTTGTAGAAGGTGAATAAAGTATACCCTTAACCCAGTAATGTCTCCATTAAATTCTTAAATTGTCCTACCTGTCCACATTGAATACATTGTGGAGCAGATTGAAAAGAAGTCCTAAGGCCAATCACAAGCTCCTTGAAAAAAATCTTAGTCATCCCCTGAAAGGATGACCAGCAAAAACCCACAATGTGAAGGGAAGGTGGACTTCAAAAAGAGAAGAAGTATGTGAAGTGCCCTTCGATGAGATCCAGCAACACCTCATCCTGGGGTATACCAAATCTCATCTTTTCTCAAGAAGGGGGGAGGTATGGCAAATTACCCATGGCTTAAGTGTGGGAGTGGCATTGTCCTGGACAAAAACAACCCTGAATATTATGATGGAGAATGCTTGAGTTGTTAAATCCACGAAGAAGGAAGGAAGGAAAAACTCCATGAATTTGTCATGGCAAGGGAAAATAGAGCTGAGTGGTTAACTTGAGCAATCTGTCTCTTTTTATCTCTTTCTCTTATTTATTTCCTGGCAAGAATTAACACACGTGGGAGAACATTCCCTATGTGTAATAAAAAAAAAGATTACTTTCATGTAGTTTTGATTGCTAGGGTTTCCCCCCCACTACCACTGAAAAGAGCCTGCTTCCATAACCTTTACAACAAGAACTGTGTTGTAAAGCATTTGGACTGAGCTCCCTGATTTGTAGTAAATGTTTTTACTGCGTGGTGGGTTAAAAAGAGGAAACACACAAAGATTAGATTTTATTGTTACTTGTAGGTGTGCAATTTCTGAGAGGCCGTTTGGATTCTGTGCCTCACAATATTATTTACCATCCGTTCCAATTTACCCCATGACAGAAAAAAAAATATATATTATAAAATCAAACTGCTGTGCTCAGTGTAATTTACTTGAGCTGTTAAAATTTATGGTTATGTATGGACCGTGGCAATATATACATATAAACATTTGTACTCATATAAATGGTACGTGTGTGCACTTGCACAATGCTGCAGAGAGAAGGATTGCCACAGAGTTTGACGAAATCTCATAATAACCCTTTTCCTATCTATCATTTGCCCTCCATATGGCCCTAGACTGTGAATTACTCCTCCCCGTTAGTACATTGTCTCTTAAAGACACAAGAGAGTCCTGCTAGGAACCAAAAAGCAAGGCATCAAGGCCATAGATACATCTCTTCTGTTACCCCCTCTAAGCAACTGCCTCTGATCCCGGGAGCTCCTTTCATCAGGGATAAGGAAACTGTGGCCCTCCAGATATTCTTGAACTACAACTCCCATAATCCTTGACCATTGGCCATAATGGCTGAGGCTCTTGGGAATTGGGAGTCAGAGATTCCAAGAAGCTGAAAACATGCCAGTTTTGAAAGCTGGGGTAAAAATTTAGATTTTCATGTTCAAAATCTCAGTGACAGAATTGGGAATTTTAATGAATCCCAAATATTTGCATTTGTTTTGGTTTTGGCTAGGGATGGAAAGATCTGTCAATTTCAATTTCTTGCAGTCATTTATTTTTCCAATCCACAGTTCACTACATTTCCATATCATTTTTTTTAAAGTCTTCATGAAAATCTATCAGCATTTGAATACAGTGCTACCTCAGGTTAAGTACTTAATTCGTTCCAGAGGTCCGTTCTTAACCTGAAACTGTTCTTAACCTGAAGCACCACTTTAGCTAATGGGGCCTCCAGCTGCTGCCGTATTGCCGGAGAACAATTTCTGTTCTCATCCTGAAGGAAAGTTCTTAACCCGAGGTAATATTTCTGGGTTAGAAGAGTCTGTAACCTGAAGCGTATGTAACCTGAAGCATATGTAACCCGAGGTACCACTGTATACATTTCTCCTAATATACACAATTCTATGCATTATTCCCCTTCATGGATCACTGCCTTGCCGTGGCGAAGGGGCTTGAAGAACTCAGAGAAGCTATGAACTATGCCGAGCAGGGCACCCAAGATGAACAGGTCATAGTGGAGAGTTTTGACCAAACGTGATCCACCTGGAGGAGGAACCGGCAAGCCACTCCAGTATCCCTGCCAAGAAAACTCCATGGACAAAGATGACAGGCATATAAAAGTTATGACGCTGGAAGATGAGCCCCTCAGGTCAGAAGGCATCCAACATGCTACTGGGGAAGAGTGGAGGACAAGTACAAGTAGATCCAGAGCTGATGAAGCGGCTGGGCTAAAGCCGAAAGGACGTTCAGTTGCGGATATGCCTGGAAGCGAAAGGAAAGTCCAATGCTGTAAAGAAAAATATTGCATAGGAACCTGGAATGTAAGAACCATGAACCTTTGTAAGTTGGATGTGGTCAGAAATGAGATGGCAAGAATAAATATTGACATCCTGGGCATCAGTGAACT
The DNA here is from genome assembly GCF_964252035.2 of Podarcis erhardii. NCBI lineage: Eukaryota > Metazoa > Chordata > Lepidosauria > Squamata > Lacertidae > Podarcis > Podarcis erhardii. Next base: position 14,166,412 of record NC_138513.1, on the reverse strand, counting down.
AAATTGGACGGGAATGGGTGAATTCAGTTCGGATGACCATCATATCTACTACTGTGGGCAAGAAACCCGCAAAAGAAATGGAGTGGCCCTCATAGTCAACAAAAGAGTGGCAAAAGCAGTACTGGGATGCAATCTCAAAAATGATAGAACGATCTCGATACAAATCCAAGGCAGACCTTTTAACATCACAGTAATCCAAGTTTATGCACCAACTACTGGTGCTGAAGAAACTAAAATTGACCAATTCTATGAAGACTTACAACACCTTATAGAAGTGACACCAAAGAAGGATGTTCTTCTCATTATAGGGGATTAGAATGCTAAAGTAGGGAATCAAGAGATAAAAGGAGCAACTGGCAAGTTTGGCCTTGGAGAGCAAAATGAAGCAGGGCAAAGGCTAATAGAGTTCTGTCAAGAGAACAAGCTGGTCATCACAAACACGCTTTTCCAACAACACAAGAGACGACTCTACATGTGGACATCACCAGATGGGCAGCATCGAAATCAGATTGATTATATTCTCTGCAGCCAAAGATGGAGAAGCTCAATACAGTCAGCAAAAACAAGACCTGGAGCTGACTGTGGCTCAGATCATCAGCTTCTTATAGCAAAATTCAAGCTTAAACTGAAGAAACTAGGAAAAACCACTGGGCCGGTAAGATACAATCTAAATCAAATCCCTTATGAATACGCAGTAGAAGTGAGGAACAGGTTTAAGGATTTAGATTTGCTGGACAGAGTGCCTGAAGAACTATGGTTGGAGGCTCACAACATTATACAGGAGGCAGCAACGAAAACCATCCCAATGAAAAGGAAATGCAAGAAAGCAAAGTGGCTGTCCAATGAGGCCTTACAAATAGCGGAGGAGAGAAGGCAAGCAAAATGCGAGGGAGATAGAGAAAGATACAGGAAATTGAATGCAGATTTCCAAAAAATAGCAAGGAGAGACAAGAAGGCCTTCTTAAACGAGCAATGCAAAGAAATAAAGGAAAACAACAGAATGGGAAGAACCAGAGATCTGTTCAAGAAATTTGGAGATATGAAAGGAACATTTCGTTCAAAGATTACCATAATAAAGGACAAAAGTGGTAAGGACCTAACAGAAGCAGAAGACATCAAGAAGAGGTGGCAAGAATACACAGAGGAATTATACCAGAAAGATATGGATGTCTCGTACACCCCAGGTAGTGGGGTTGCTGACCTTGAGCCAGACATCCTGGAGAGTGAAGTCAAATGGGCCTTAGAAAGCATTGCAAATAACAAGGCCAGTGGAAGTGATGGTATTCCAGCTGAACTATTTAAAATTTTAAAAGATGATGCTGTCAAGGTGCTACACTCAATATGCCAGCAAGTTTGGAAAACTCAGCAGTGGCCAGAGGATTGGAGAAGATCAGTCTACATCCCAATCCCAAAGAAGGGCAGTGCTAAAGAATGCTCCAACTACTGCACAATTGCACTCATTTCACACGCTAGCAAGGTTATGCTTAAAATTCTACAAGGAAGGCTCAAGCAGTATGTGGACCGAGAACTCCCAGAAGTGCAAGCTGGATTTAGAAGAGACAGAGGAACCAGAGACCAAATTGCAAACATGTGCTGGATTATGGAGAAAGCTAGAGAGTTCCAGAAAGACATCTACTTCTGCTTCATTGACTATGCAAAAGCCTTTGACTGTGTCGACCACAGCAAACTATGGCAAGTTCTTAAAGAAATGGGAGTGCCTGATCACCTCATCTGTCTCCTGAGAAATCTCTATGTGGGACAAGAAGCTACAGTTAGAACTGGATATGGAACAACTGATTGGTTCAAAATTGGGAAAGGAGTACGACAAGGCTGTATTTTGTCTCCCTGCTTATTTAACTTATATGCAGAATTCATCATGCGAAAGGCTGGGCTGGATGAATCCCTAGCAATTAAGATTGCTGGAAGAAATATCAACAACCTCAGATATGCAGATGACACAAACTTGATGGCAGAAAGTGAGGAGGAATTAAAGAACCTGTTATTGAGGGTGAAAGAGGAGAGCGCAAAATATGGTCTGAAGCTCAACATCAAAAAAACGAAGATCATGGCCACTGGTCCCATCACCTCCTGGCAAATAGAAGGAGAAGAAATGGAGGCAGTGAGAGATTTTACTTTCTTGGGCTCCCTGATCACTGCAGATGGTGACAGCAGCCATGAAATTAAGAGACGCCTGCTTCTTGGGAGGAAAGCAATGACAAACCTAGACAGCATCTTAAAAAGTAGAGACATCACCTTGCCAACAAAGGTCCGTATAGTAAAAGCTATGGTTTTCCCAGTAGTGATGTATGGAACTGAGAGCTGGGCCATAAAGAAGGCTGATCGCCAAAGAATTGATGCTTTTGAATTATGGTGCTGGAGGAGACTCTTGAGAGTCCCGTGGACTGCAAGAAGATCAAATGTATCCATTCTTAAGGAAATCAGCCCTGAGTGCTCACTGGAAGGACAGATTGTGAAGCTGAGGCTCCAATACTTTGGCCACCTCATGAGAAGAGAAGACTCCCTGGAAAAGACCATGATGTTGGGAAAGATGGAGAGCACAAGGAGAAGGGGACGAGATGGTTGGATAGTGTCTTCGAAGCTACAAACATGAGTCTGACCAAACTGTGGGAGGCAGTGGAAGACAGAAGTGCCTGGCGTGCTCTGGTCCATGGGGTCACGAAGAGTTGGACATGACTAAATGACTAAACAACAACAACAACAAATGCATTATTGCCTAAATACACATACCTTTTGCAAGCAATTTCCCCTCATATATTTCATTTTTTTGTATGGCACTTTCACTAATGTGTGCATTTAATTGAGGCATTAACTGGGAAAGAATTGAGTTATCACTCCAGAGACTTATGTGCCCAGAAATATTCCCAGCCGTGAACATTTCAAACTTGAAAGGAGGCTCCTGTCTTTTGTGATTGAGTACCTGGCAACAAAGGGTGAAGTGAGAATTTGGGTATGTGAGTGCAAAAAATACAGTAAGGTTTGACCTGCCGTGGGCATTAATGGTTCCTTTGTGAGTTTGGCCATTTTCTCGTATCCATCATAAAGTTTTCTCTCATTCATTCAGTAGCAGTGGAGCAAGAGACTTAACATCAGAAAACTATTTCACCTTTGCAATAAAAAGAGTATTCTAGATTGCCTTTCCAAGGACCATTTCAACACCTGCTCAAAAGGTCCAGAGAGATCCTCATTTAACACACTGGCATTCATTCTGTAGATTAGATAAGATTAGGCATTGCATTGATTAGGCCAAGGTTGTGGTGTTTCTGTATTTAGGGCAGCAAACGAAGAGAATAAAGCAACGCAAGTCAATAAAGAATCAAACCAAAACAAAGGCTTATTAAGGTGACTTAAATACAAGTCAAACAGCAATCCTCAGGATTCCGGTGTGAATGAAGCACAGGATCTCATCTGCTAATTTTATTCATGGACACAAACCAAAATGCAAACAAACTCAGATTAGTTTTAGTCCTTGACCAAAGAATGAAAACCACCAAGTGTACAAATGTTCTTATGGATTAACTGCCTGGAGATTTGGAATGTCAGTACTGATTCCATTCTAAGTAATAGCAAGTAATGGTTCACAAGCACATTTATTTTATGTAAAATTATGCCCTCGTTATATGGGGAAAGCCCCTTTAAAGAGGATCAGATAAAGCACTCTTTAACTGTTATGAGCGGTGATTACCATCCCTAGCAGCACATCACTGCGGAGCTCACTCTCAATATCTTACCTTGAACACCCTTGCTTTTTAACACTGTAGTGCTGCATAGGCCAGAATCCAAAGAACGATTGGAGTGTGTGACCTGGGAAGAGTCCCAAGGGTCAAACTAGGAAGCTTAGAAAGCTATGTTTGGCAATAAGACAGACGTTCTCCCATCCCTGCTAAACTCCCAAACTCATAAGAACATAGGAGGAGCTTCCTGGACCAGAACAATGGCCCATCTAGTCCAGCATCTTCTTCTCATAGTGACTAGCTCATGGGAAGGCACAGGGACATTTGCTTCTTCTGTGGTTTTCAGCAACAGCATTACTCACTCAATTAAGAGCCAGTGTGGTGTAGTGGTTAAGAGCGGTGGACTTGTAATCTGGTGAACCGGGTTCATGTCGCCACTCCTCCACATGCAGCTGCTGGGTGACCTTGGGCTAGTCACACGTCTCTGAAGTTTGTTGTGGGGGAGGAAGGGAAAGGAGATCCTTAGCCGCTTTGAGACTCTTTAAAGGTAAAGGACCCCTGACAGTTAAGTCCAGTCGCAGACGAATCTGGGGTTGTGGCGGTCATCTCACTTTACAGGCTGAGGGAGCCGGCATTTGTCTGCAGACAGTTTTTCCAGGTCATGTGGCCAGCATGACTAAGCCACTTCTAGCACAACAGAACACCAAAACCAGAGCAGCACACGGTAACGCCATTTACCTTCCCGCTGGTATCTATTTATCTACTTGCACTTTTGGCATGCTTTCAAACTGCTAGGTTGGCAGGAGCTGGGACCGAGCAACAGGAGCTCACCCCATCGCGAAGATTCGAACCGCCGACCTTCTGATCGGCAAGCCCAAGAGGCTCAGTGGTTTAGACCACAGCACCACCCACGTCTCATTTGAGACGCATTAGGGTAGTGATAAAGCGGGATATCAAATCCAAACTCCTCCTCCTCCTCCTCCTCCTCCTCCTCCTCCTCCTCCTCCTCCGCTGCTGCTGCTGCTGCTGCTGCTGCTGCTGCTGCTTCTTCTTCTTCTTCTTCTTCTTCTTCTTCTTCTTCTTCTTCTTCTTCTTCTTCTTCTTCTTCTTCTTCTTCTTCTTCTTCTTTTCTTCTTCTCCCTCAATTAAAAATATGTTGCTACTCTGGATTAACTGACTGGTGGACTGAAGGTTACAAACATGGTCCTTTGCTCAAATATGCACACCCTCCAAGTGTCCTGATTTTCCGTGGACAGTCCCAGAATTATGAAAGCTATCCTGGCTTCTGATTTGATCTTGGAATGTCCCTATTTCCCCTGCCAGTGTGGCTGCTGCTGAGCTCATGAAGGAGGATGAGCTCATGGTAGTCCCAAATGACAGTGGCAGCTGTGAGGGAGCATCCCGTTGCCTCTCCATGGCTGCTGCCGGCCTCCTCCCTTGGTCAGCTTGTAGCAGCTGCTGGATAAGGGGTAAGGAAGAGGATAGGCTGTTGCTGCCATGGCCCAGCCTCACCTGATGTGCCAGCTATAAGTGGCAGGCAGAGGGCAGGACCACCCTGAGTGGGAAGAAAGGGTGAGCAGAGCACCAAGATATGTGATGGTGATGGTGATGATGATGAAAATGCATCTAATCTTGCCCCTTTCTGAAATCCATTTATTGGTGTGTGTTTTTCTTTTTGTAAATCTACCCCAAAATAGAATATCATCTGGATTAAGGGGTTTCCACAGGATGGTGGAGAGTCTGTGTGTTGTGTCCCATTGGTGTGGCTCTTGCCTTTCTTTTGATAGGAAATGCTCGGGGGGAGGGAATAGGGGGTCAAGGAGAGTCAGTTGGGGAAAGGGAGTGAGAAATGTCCCTATTTCTACCTGAGGAATGTTGGAGGGTATGAAATCTCTACCATGAAAATCAGTAGGATTACTTCCATGTAGTTAGAACCAGAGTGCATGTCAATCAACCCTTTTTCTTTCCCATCAAATTGGGGGCTGGGGGAGTGATTCCTGCATTCTGACCATTATAATGAGCCAATAGGCCTCTTATTTCCATGAACAATTCTCTCTCCCTCCCGCCTCCCTGTGTGTGTTCATTAATTTCTCACACGTTTCCTCTCCTTTGCCTTTGGTATTCCGCAGTCACTTCAAACAGCACTTCTGCAGTCACATTTGGAAACGTACACAGATTGAGCAGAAGTGTGGGAGGACTATTGCAGCTGGAAATCATTCCTTGAACTCATCCCGGTATTTCGACTGGCTTTAGAATTAAATTTAGATCCAAAGACGCCCACAACAAAGCAATCTGTGGAGGTGGAGGGGAGCGTTTCTGAGGACAAAGCTGTCCTCGTTTTTTAACTACCAGTCAAGCAAAATGGATCTGGAAGCAGGGATCTGTGTCACATGGCTACCACATGCCACATGCTCTGCCTTCCTGCTCTCCTGACCTCAGGGCTGTCTCACTCGATCACCAGTGCAAGATCGCACTCTCCAACATGCCTCAGATGAAAGTAGGGACATTTCTCACTCTCCGCAACTGACTCTCCTTGACCCCACTTCTTTTGTCCTCCCACTCCCCACAGAGCACTTCCACCACCACCTCACCAACGGACCCACACATCCTCCACCGTCCTGAGAAAACCCCTAAATCCCTAATTCCACAACTTAGTGCCTGCCACAGATAATGCCTTCCTCTCCCAGGCTGCCCCCCCCAAAAAAAACCTTCAGAGGACAATGAAACTACCAAGAGGGTCCTCTCTCTAGATTTTAACACCCTGGGAGGATCTGTAGGGCAGTCTTTCACCTATTTGGGGCCTAAGTCATAGGACATCAGCGAATAGCATTGAAAGGTCCACAGAATCGCCATGCAGATCCTCACTGCCACCTAATATAAAATATCACACCATTAAAATTTCCTAAAGAGATTGTCTTGGTGCATAAGCAGAAGTCTTCCTAAGAGAATAGTTCCAGAGAAGCAAATGTAAATACTGATGAATTTTGATGAGGGTGGTTCCCCACCCCCCGGCCCCGAAACAAGAAGAACCACAAATTGGGATAGAAATCTGGAGAGCAGAATCGAGAAAATGAAGACTGGGAAACTGAAAAACTGAGAAAACCCAAGTGGGCAAATCCTCATATCTTTACCAGAGGTCTTTGCATGCCCCATTACAAAGATCTTGGGGTGAAGGACAGTAAGTAAATAAGTAAGTAAGTAAATACTGTAAAAGGGAAAGACAAAACAGCCCACAGGTGAGCTCAACTTCCTTGTCAACACATTGCAAATCAAGGGTTCACACACAAAAAAATCCCCTTTGAAAAATAGGATCCAAGTTCCTCTCTCTCTCTCTGGCTCTCAGATGCCAACTTTGTCACCTGGGGATTAACTAAGAACAGGAAAAACCACATGACCCTGTTCCAAATGCTTTGGCTGCCATTCCTGGAAATGTCACTGCCACCATGACCCTGCTTGGTTCTATAGGAAAACAAGGCAGGGCTGCCTTTCAGATGACAGCCTGATGTTGTTGCTCTCATAGTTGCGCCAGATCCTTGTTGCAAGCTGCTGCTTGCACTTCAGCTGTACAAATGACCAAAGTTCTAACACGCCCATGCACCCTTTTATTGTCATTTTTAAAGATCTCTATCAAAAGGTGAATAACATTTTGCTGGCTCTTGTGCTTAGTATGTTTCTGCTTAACAACACACCACTCTCTGGGCTGGCCCATGATATTTTGCTGTTGCAAGCAGAGACCAAGATGGTGGGCTCCCCTTCCCATCCACATTCAGAAGCCAACTGGACTGGTAGTTGGATCTTATCTGAAACTGGCTCCTCCACCAGTCCTGGGAGCAGCAGTCTAGTTATGAGGGTGCAGGACAGGCTAAATTGCAGGCACAGCTCTATCATCCAACAGAAGGCTACAGCCAGGAGGGTCAGGATGAACAGACAGGAGGCTGCCTCTGCTGCCTCCTAGCATTTGCCACCAGAAGAGGTCACTGCCTCGTGGCTTTTAAAAAATAATGTCAGGCCCGGGTCAGGCCCAGGACTACGCAAAATAATTACAAGTGCCTTTGAACATGCCCTTCCCAGGGGAATTTTGGTTCAGGTCTAGGAATTAACTTAAATTCTTTTGGGGAACAAAATCAGAAAATCGGTATTATTTTTTTCCCTCAAGCCAATTTGCAGAGAGAATTCAGAAGTCCACCTGTCATAATTTATTTAACAATGTTAGTACAGTGGTACTTCGGGTTACAGACACTTCAGGTTACAGACGCTTCGGCTTACAGACTCCGCTAACCCAGAAATAGTACCTCGGGTTAAGAACTTTGCTTCAGGATGAGAACAGAAATTGTGCTCCGGTGGTGCGGCTGCAGCGGGAGGCCCCATTTGCTAAAGTGGTACCTCAGGTTAAGAACAGTTTCAGGTAAAGAATGGACCTCCAGAACGAATTAAGTTCTTAACCCGAGGTACCACTGTACACCATGCAAAAGAGTATTCTGGAGCATTTGTATATCATTGTACATGCTGAACTATTTGTATATCAAGTTGGCCCTTATAAAAATCCTTTTGATGGGAAGCTACCAATATAAATATGGGTGTTTAAGTGGGGGCAGAATTTGAGAGTTTTAAAGCTTGCCTCTGCTTTGAGGCAGGCTTTTGCAATCACATATTTTGAAGAGCAAAAAAGAGGACACATTTACCGACTTCTGTTTTTAACCATAGATTGCTATAATGAATCTCAATTTACATACCATGAAAAAGAGGATGTGTCCTGGGAAAAGTGGACATATGGCAACCCTACTTAGCTATTTTTCAGCCTGGCTCACGGAACTTCCCCAATATCCAGTATGATAGGCTGACTGCCCAAGACCAAATCCATCTTCTTTTTAATACCAGCAGTGCATTGTCATGCAACAAACTCAGGCAATCGGGGCCACCAGAACACAGATGCAAAACCAACCCATGCACTTTGACTGTTTCAGGAGTAGTGTTGCCATCAAGCTCCCCACCCCCACCCCATGCAGTGAACTTTGCATACAGGTAGATGCAAGCTAGTGGCCCCAAATGTAGATGGACACCCCGATTTTCACTGAAAGACAAATCTAGCCAGTCCAATGAGCGCCTGGTCATTGCAGATTTAAATGACTATCCATACTGAAACAAAATTAAAAAATTCCTTCCAGTAGCACCTTAGAGACCAACTAAGTTTGTTACTGGTATGAGTTTTTGTGTGCATGCACACTTCTCCAGATACATCCATACTGAGTTCACAAGTGATGGTCTGCTTCCAGGCACAGATTGCCCTTGTATCATGGTAGCATACATTCTATCTGGCTGTCTGCTGAGCATAGACCAGACAAAGTCATACTCCTAATAATTGAAGTATCTGGTGACAAATGCAATGATTTTCAGTGCAGCAGCTCATAATCAATTGACGGTGACTAAAGGTGAAACATGGATGACTAAAACTTGCTTTCAATGAGCTTCTCTAAAAGCAATGGCCCATGGATTTTGACCTATGTTGCCATCGTGTCACAGCATGAATGTATTATTACAAAAGTCCTCTTGTTTGATAGCACCTTGGTGGGTTAGATGTCTCCAGAATCATCTATCTAGACTGCATTTGAGGCTTCCAATGACAAAGTGCAAGCCTTTTGAGACAAAAAAAGGACACTGCTAAAACATTTGTAATGGTGGCAGGTTAAAGATTTCAGTCTGTTGACCGTATCAGGGGATCTCAGCGATGCACTGAAACCCAAGAGTTATTAGTCTATGTCTCCAATGTATTCATCTTTTAGAGGTGGGGAGAAAAGGAGGTGAAAAACATGATTTTCCAACTTGAGTTTTGATATTTTTATAGGGAATAAGCTGAAGAGAAATTATATTAGTAATGTGCTTCTTACTGGATGAAGGGGGGGAGGTTATTTGGAGATGCCTTTCAAAAAGAAGAGCGACTCAGAATGACGCACCTGATACCTAAAAGTACAACAGTAATAATTTATCCATAGAAATAAGTTCCCATGGTGATTTTCACCCTTGAGGCTACTGTATCTCCAGGAGAATCCTATCAAGATCATAACATTCAACCCTCCCACTCTAAAATCATACTGTGTGGATTAGAGATATGTATCAGGTTTGCATCTGGCCGTTCTTACAAAGTAATATTACAAATCTTCTGTTGCTTAGGGGTTTATCATTAGGTTTTTTTATGCACAGTTTGCTGTAGGTTTCACTATCACAAGCCAATTTCTGGTACACCTTTCACACCCATTAGCAATGCACATGTGGACATTAATTGGACTTAAGTCGTGGCTAACTTGTCCCATTGATTTAATGAAACTGCCATTTACTCTGGAGCCAAATCATTGTGTTTTGACAATGTTTTATGCCTTCTGATTTTATGTCGTGTATGTTTGCATAGTGGTTCTTTTTTGCTTCTGTTGTAAAGAGATCCCCATGCACAAGAGGTGCAAGGGAGAGAAACTGGGTTCAGTTCACATTTAAAGGTGAACCTATGTCATTTACACCTTCTAAAACAATACAAGAACCAAAACCCTTCAGAATTTGCAGGTCTCTGAATTTTGCAATGCTGTTAGCCCACCAGATAATGTATTCAGAAATATGTATTCACACATATTGGTGAAAATCATGAACAAAAAAGCATTGCATTAGGGGAAATTGCTTTGGAAATATTCCTACATTAGGCAAAATTGTGAACAGAAATGTTTCTATTGAGAGACATTTACACTAAAGTGCTGTTGAGGATTCCCACCCCACCCCCAAGAAATCATTATGGCAAATTGATATGAAAATATGGAGAACTGAACTTACAAATGGAAAAATGAGAAACTGAGAGAAAATGAACCTGACAGATCCACCCTCCACCCTAATATGAACACATGCCTATCAGTCAAGAAGGGTTCAAAGGAGAAGAAATCACACTTAAATGGTAAAATCAAGCCTGCTTTTTCCACCTGTGTTTTATCAGTGTAAATATGCACACTGGGAAACTGGAGGGGGGAAGCAGAAGCTTGGGATTCCCTGGGTTCCAGACTTCAAAAATTATTATATCTCCTACATTCTGGAGTGAGAAGGGAATGAGGCTCCACTCTCTGCTCTCCACACATTCATTGGGACGTCTATATGGGTGGCATGCCTAGACCCCCCCCCCCGGCAATTAACCCCCTCGATCCTACTAATATCTTGTACCTCAGCAGGAGACTATGCAGGCAAAACAGGCTCCTCTTTTCAGGGCAGCAGAGGAAGCCCAACTCTCATGCTCTGTGCAATGTTACAAACATGGGGAGCTGCCTTATACTGAGTCAAACCATTGGTCCATTTAGCTCAATATTGTCTATCCTGATTGGCAGCAGCTCTCCAGGGTTTCAGGTATGCCAGTGAACCTGCACCTGCCCCTCCACCACTGAGTTGCAGCTCTTCCCCAATAATTGCATGGACCAAGTGCCCAAATATGGCTATGTAAAGCAGAATACAGGAGAAGGGGGAGGCAGCTCCGAGTAAATCCACAAAACCACCAAGGAACTGTACAGGGGAATTCCACTCGCCCTCTGCATTACATATGATCTGGGAGCTTCCTCTTGCAGCAGTAACCAAGTGACAAGCATGTATCAGCATCTGGTTCACAACCATTTAGCAAAATCACATTGTTTCCATTTCAGGCACTTATTTTTTACTCTTCCGTAAGGAGATGTTCTGCAACTGGCATCCCTCATATGAGATGACAAGTAACGCAAACATGCTGACTTGCTAAGTGATCTGATTTCCTTGGTCAATTTCACAGCATGTTGTTGGAGTTTAAATATTTAAGGACCAGGAAGTGGGGAGGGGGGTGGTATGAATTGGACAATAATAATTAATAAAATGTCCTTTGAACTTTCAGTGTTATGGTCCCTTTCATCCAGCAATATCAAAGCACCTTCTACAGATGAGTTAATTAATGATTCACAACAATCCTTTGAGCTTTGAAGTGGTGCCTTGCAGATGAGGGAAGCAGAGTGTGTGGCTTGCTTCTGTTTGCTTTGTGAGAGATGTTCACTGCTTCCCAGAACCAGGACAGTAAAAGGGGGGTCCTCTAGATGTGCAATCAAGGCTTTGGGACCCATAAAAATGAACAGCTTGGTGGCTTGTTTGGTTCACACACAGAGAGACTTGGAAAGAGAGCGGCAATGCATGCTATTTTTTCAGAGTGCAGTCCTCTGTTTGAAGGGCTGTTTGGTCCAAGTACAGTGGTACCTTGGTCTAAGTACTTAATTCGTTCTGGAGGTCCGTTCTTAACCTGAAACTGTTCTTAACCTGAAGCACCACTTTAGCTAATGGGGCCACCTGCTGCCGCCACGCTGCCGGAGCATAATTTCTGTTCTTATCCTGAAGCAAAGTTTTTAACCCGAGGTAATATTTCTGGGTTAGCGGAGTCTGTAACCTGAAGCGTATGTAACCTGAAGCGTATGTAACCCGAGGTACCACTGTATGGCTCAAAGATAAGGAACCAGCAGAAGAGTGGGAACTGGCCTTGAAATTGCCCATCAACAGCACCTGGATGGCAAACTGAGCAGGCACATACATCTCTACTATGATGAGATGTCTAGGATCTAGGAGACCAGGGTTCACATTTTCACTTGGCCATGAAGCTCAGTGACCTTGGGCCAATCACTGCCTTTCAGCCTAACCTACCTCACAAGGTTGTTGTATGGATTAAATGAAGAGGAGGAGGGTCACATATGTCACCTTTAGCTCCTCCAAGAATATCAATGGGATATAAATGCAATAAGTAAAGTAAATACATTTATTGTATTTTTATTTAAACTGCAGGCATGGATTCTAAATGCACATCTATACATATAAATTTACGTTTGTGGATTATATGCAAATAGGTGCCCTCTTTTGTCCAATGCACAACTGGCCACCTTACTCAGCTGGGGGAATACGGAATCAAGATGGAGGCCTTCAATAACAAACATTGTGATCACAAATAGATAATTATGAGTGGGAAAGGAGATGGAGGGAAAGGGATTAAGAGGCTCCTCCCCAACCCTTCCTCTGCACAAACTTCAAGGGTCTTGTGGTTCCAGTTCATAAAAAATAAATAAATCACATTGAGTCTGTTGTGTTGCATTTAGCCTGTTATTTAGTTCAACGGTTATTAGTTGCTATCCAAGTCTATGTTATGAGCTCTTACAGATGCCTCTTAGTTCAGGAAGATAGGAAACATTGTTTCTGGGATATTGGGGCCAGATGGGTGAGATGAATGAGTGTTTCAACCTATGCTGTTCCCACATGTCCCCATAGCCTAGAACAGGCACCCCCAAACTCGGCCCTCCAGCTGTTTTGGGACTACAATTCCCATCATCCCTGACCACTGGCCCTGTTAGCTAGGGATGGTGGGAGCTGTAGTCCCAAAACATCTGGAGGGCCAAGTTTGGGGGTGCCTGGCCTAGAGCAAGGATGGGGAACCTGTGGCCCTCCAGATGTTGTTGAACTCCAAGTCCCATCAGTCCCATTCAGTACGGCCAAAGGTTAGGGTTGACGGGATTTGAGGCCCAACAACACCTGGAGGGCCACAGCTTTCTGGAAGCCACGCAGCAGAAGACAGCCTGCATGAGCTCCACAACAAGCTTCCATGGGACACTTCCTGCACTCTTACTTGAGATGGGTGGCAGCACTAAATCAGGAAAGAGATACTGCCTTCTGGTCCCCCAAAATAAGAGAATGTGAAAGAACTTAACCCCTGTGATGCCTTTCGGAGTGAAAGAAGAGGTTGGGTCCCGTCCCCCCCAAAAGCGGGCGTGTGATTTAGCACTCTGAGTTTCTGTCATTATTACCCATCATTTTCCTATGATATCATAGAAGCAAAACCCAGATTTCAGAGTTGGGGATATGGCAGCTGTAACCCTGCTTAGCCTTTCCACCATCTATTGATCCATGCTGACATTTTCAGATGCCTGGTCGATGACATAAACCTACACATATCAGACTGTATTTACTTCAGCAGAAACATACTTCATTCTCAGCACCTGGACTGTAAACAATGGGATAGTGATCCTCAAAAGCTGAGAGTAAGTTTGACACCCAGCAGTCAACATTCCACATCAAATTTCAGTCAGGCAGAACCCCCAATCTGCTTGCAATTCTGCCTTGGGACAAAATTTCCTGGCAACTAAAGAAAATATTCTGGGGGCCCTTCTTATTAACTCACCTATGTCTGGGGCTTCTTGATCTTATTCTAGATCCAGTAAGGAATGGACAAGTTTTAAAAAATGTATCCCACTGTGAAATGCTCCTCACATTTACCTGAGACATACAATCCCATGCATTCCTTTTGTGCACCTCTAGATCTAAACTTGCATGAACAACTCACTCTGTGGAACACATCAGGGTGATGATAGAGCCAGGATTCTTCATAACAGTTCTGCTGCCAACGACACCAGTGATTAATATTTCGGTTGCGTTACTCAAGTAATCTATGTTTGAAGGCTTTGAGTTATGTGATAGGCAGACACATTTTGCTGCCAGATTTTTGGTTCTGAATTGCCGATACATTGAAGGCAGCTTTAGGTAGGCCTGAGTGCGCCAATCTCTGGGTAAACAGAAATATTCCAGTAGACAGAATTAATCCACAGGCATCTATCTCTGGCTAAAAGCCCTTTCAAGGCTGTTATGAACTCACATGTTGATTTTATGCCAGTTGGCTTCTTCACATGGAATTTTCACTGCCACAAAGTGTCCATTTCTTCACCTGGATACACAAGGAGACAGGGTTATAACAATCTAAGGGTTTTTTAATGGCACATCATCACAACGCAATGGTATCTGAGTGTTCTTTTGGCTGTTGCAATGTCAGATCATGCCAGCAAGTGGAGTATATTAGGAATGCCTGTTGCAAATAATTGGGGATTCTCTAATGAGCTGGAAGCTCTTAATGCAGTATCAGCAACATGCCTCCCCCTTCCTGTCAATGAGAAATACATAGTTAAGTAATAGGGGAGGAAATAACAAATTAAAACTATGCCTCTTCTTACATGTCCTAATGAGTGTATCCATTTCAGCTAGTTCCCAAATTGCTTATCGCTATCTCAGTATGTTTTAAATAACAACGGCAAGAATAATCTTCCGGTGGGTATCCCATATATATAAATCAACAGTTGTGTAATCGTACCCTGTATGAATTTCCTATGGAAAGTAATTTCAGCTTGGGGGTTTCAGCTCACAAGGTAAAAGTGAAGCTAATGCCCTGCCATTTTAAAATGGTATGTTTTATGCATGCAGTCCTACCCACTGAAAACAAGAGGGCTTACAGTGGTACCTCGGGTTACAAACACTTCGGGTTACAGACTCTGCTAACCTGGAAGTAGTACCTCAGGTTAAGAACTTTACCTCAGGATAAGAACAGAAATCGTGTGCCGGCGGCAAGGCAGCAGTGGGAAGCCCCATTAACTAAAGTGATACCTCGGGTTAAGAACGGTTTCAGGTTAAGAACGGACCTCCAGAAAGAATTAAGTTTGTAATTGTGCTGGGCCCGGGGGTAACCCATGAAATGCAGTCCAGGACTGGTCCAGAATCCAAAGGTTCCACTAGGAGTCAGTCCGACAGGGCCAAGGCAGGACATGATGCAGGATACCAGGCAAGGACAGGTACAGGATCTCAGGCAGGATCTAGCATACAGCAATGTTGCTCCCACAACCTGGGGCAGGGTCCGACAGCCTTTTATCTTTGTCGGGGTAGCGGCCGGTCCTGATCCCCTGGCGACTCACCTCCCTGTTTCGCCTGAAGATGAGCATTCCTCCTGCAAGTACTCAGTACTCCTACTCTCAGACCTTAGTCTCTGCAGCTCAGGAGATGTCGGTGGGTTACTAGACCAGGGGCCGCCTCAGCCTCTCCTGACCCAACTGGTAGTGGAGCAGCTGTAAGTGATGGCCCAGCTGAAGACAACGAGGTAATCCCCTCATCTGGAGCCAGGGCAGGCTCAGGCCCCTGACTTGGCCCAGCTGGTGTTTGTTGCAGGGGAACCTGTGCAGACTGGGACTCTTCAGGATCAGGCCCCAGACTGGGTTCAGATGATGCCTGAGGCAAAGGATCCTGTGCAGACTGAGACTCCTTTGGTTCTGAGTCTGAGCCCAAGTCCCAGGCCATCACAGTAACCAGAGGTATCACTGTATTTTTTTTTTAGTAAATAGGAATAGTATTGCATCTAACTGCATGGCTAACTCCCTTCCACCCCATGGCCTGCATAAATAGAAGGCTGGCATGGTGACCTTTCCTGTCACCACGCTGCAAAGACTGAGGGAGCGCAGCAGATTTTTATAGCATGCAGCGACGTTGGCTTGGCTCTCTTCCCTCACCTGATTCCCAAGCTCAGGGAGCTGCTGGGCAGTGACAATAGTAGCTTGCCTTAAATGCCTCTTCTGCCCACATGGCACAATGAGTTGGGATAGTGACTGATGCACAGGTATCCTGGCTGAAGTCATGTGGCACCTGTCAGCTGTCTCCAGAAATTGAGGAGTTGCTCTGGATATGACCTACATCATTTCACTTAGGGCTTTACCATTTACAGTGGTACCTCGGGGTACAGACGCTTCAGGTTACAGACTCCTCTAACCCAGAAATAGTACCTCAGGTTAAGAACTTTGCTTCAGGGTGAGAACAGAAATTGCATGGTGGCAGCGGGAGGTCCCATTAGCTAAAGTGGTGCTTCAGGTTAAGAACAGTTTCAGGTTAAGAACAGACCTCCGGAACGAATTAAGTTCTTAACCCGAGGTACCACTGTATTTTAAACTGTTTTTTTAAAAGCCCTTTGGCCTTCAAATCTTGCATGATTCGAT
Organism: Podarcis erhardii; assembly: GCF_964252035.2. Taxonomy (NCBI): domain Eukaryota; kingdom Metazoa; phylum Chordata; class Lepidosauria; order Squamata; family Lacertidae; genus Podarcis; species Podarcis erhardii. Next base: position 14,149,902 of record NC_138513.1, on the reverse strand, counting down.
ATAAAGTATGAAAGCCAGTCCCTCTAAGGATAGATGCATTCCCCACATTCTGTTTGTTTATTGCTCCATAGGTTCACTCTGCCTGGACTTCTCCTTAATTCAAGTATAAGTAAAAGAACTTTTAAAATTAATTGCAGAATTCAGTCTCAATATTATGTATGTATGATTGCATCATTTTGTTGGTAGGGCGGTGTGACATTTTACTGATGTGCACGAGTGCGTTGGCAAAACATCTGAGCAAATAATATAATAACATCAAGATTGCCTTTTTATTGTTTTATCTGTGCATCCATGCACATGAATAGCTGACATGGTTACCATTGTGTTGCTGCTGCTGTTGCTGCTGTTGCATTTTGAAATTGAGGAGACTTTTCTTTCCCTCTTCCATTTCAGCACAACTCATCCTCTGTAATAATAATAATAATAATAATAATAATTTATTATTTATACCCCGCCCATCTGGCTGAGTTTCCCCAGCCACTCTGGGCGGCTCCCAATCAGTATTAAAAACAATACAGCATTACATATTAAAAACATCCCTGAACAGGGCTGCCTTATGATGTCTTCTGAACGTCAGGTAATTCTTTATCTCTTTGACATCTGATGGGAGGGCGTTCCACAGGGCGGGCGCCACTACCGAGAAGGCCCTCTGTCTGTAAGCCACCCCTCTGCATTTCACATGGAGAATGTGCCTCCCCCCACCCTCTTCCACTGTTATCAATTGGGCTTAGCATGACTGCTTCATTCCCCTCCAAATACGCAGGAGAGACAAACATCAGCAATGCAGCAGAGCCCTCCCACAACTCGCTTCAAAATTGCCCTTTAAAACGAACTTGAGTTTTAAGGCTGAAGGCTGAAAAGAGCAAGGTTTAAAAAGAAATTATGCCAAATTGGCCGTCACCTTTTAATTTCCACTGGAAGGATTTCCACATTGCAGAGCAATCAACATAAATAGCATTAATTGGCGTGCTTGCTAGAAGCCCTCTGAAGAGCATTAACGGTCCATCACTTTAGGACCATAATGCGGTAACAGAAGGACCCCTGCAGTTTTGATAGTCAGCCCAGTGCCAGATCTCCAAGAGAAATGTGTCTCCTCAGAGAATTCTTTTTAACAAAAAGAAAGAGCAGTTTAAAACCTCTGCTCCTTACATCATGCAGAATTATTTATTGAAATTATAACACTGCATTTATGAATCTGCATTAATTGAGGCCACATCCTCACCATACATTGAAAGCACTATTATACCACAGCCATCTCCCCACCCCCACCCTGAATCCTGGGAACTGTAGTTTTTCAGGGGTGCTGAGGGTTGTTAGGAATTCTTATTCCCCTAAGAGAGCTACAGTTTTCATCGTGGTTTAATAAGCAACTGCTCTTCCTAGGGAACTCAACATGATGGCATTGACCTACAAAGCATTATGTGGCTTAGGACTCCAGTACCTCATGGACCATATGAACTGACCTAGATTTTGTGATCATCATCTGATGCCCTTCTTTGTGTGCCTCCTCCAGGGGAGGCAACACAAGACTGGGACCTTTATTGGTAGTCCCCCACTTTTAATATCCTCTCTCCAGGGGGGCATACCTGATTTCATAGTGTTAGGTGTCAGGCAAATACCTGAATAGGTCTGGAAATCTGGGTCAATCGATGCACCAACTTTGGCATATACTCCAATTCCAATATCCCGAGAACCACCTCATACAAAAATACATCTTCCCTGTATCCTGCCACTCAGGTTTCAAGAATCCCAGAGAGATGCTGCCAGTTGGCATAATCAAGGAATGGGGGCCCTACAGCTCACCACATATTTCTGGGCTCCAACTCGCATCAGCCTCCATCAGTATGGTAAATGGCCAGGAATGATGGGAGCTGTAGTCCAATAATGACCAGAGGGCTGTAGGCTCCCCATTGCTGCTGTACCCAGCTAGGTGGATCAGGATAAAGCCTCTTCATAGGCTCAACTTCAGTGTCTACTCATCCTGTACAACAGAATACAGAATACAGGTGTAAAACAGAATACAGGCAACTCCCCACTAACATGGGGTAATTTTCTGGGCCCCCGCACCCATAAGTGAAATTGCACAAATTGGGGAGCATTCTCTAAACACCTGCTCTCTCTTCAATCCATACAAAAAAAAAAAAATTGTATTCAGAAATATCCACAACTAGAACTGAACCTCTAATCCGTTTTTCCAAGTCAACGAATAGGTTAAGGAAAGATGATAATATGAAAATTCATATTCCTTGTGATTGCATGGAACCACAAAACAGATTTAAGGAATCTTTGTTTTGGTGGAGAGAGTGTGTGCATTCTATCTGACCATATTTTCACAGCAGATTGAGACACTTGGAATGGATTCTACAATTCATTGTGGACATCTGCAGCTAGCACACTTCCAGACCCCTCTGAATTTTCTCTTAGGACTTCAGCACAACAGGGAGACTGTGAGATGACTTTTCCCTTACTACACCTGATATCTCATGCATGTAAAGTAGGGACCTACTGTAGCCCAGATGCATCAGAGCAGCAAAGTGGGTGTAGCAGGGCCTTCAAAGTAATAGGTTCTGGACTCCTTCCAGAAACATTTCCACCCCAACAAGAGCCTATAGTTCTAGCCCAAAGCTATTTGGGGAAGAGCTCCAACCAACCTCTCATTTTATGTGTAGAAAACTCTTTTTAAAAAAGAATTTCAGTAAACAGATTCAAATCCCACCTTTTAGAATGCTCACTCTCCCAGGAAGCTATACCAAGAAATCAATAAAACACTGTAATAAGATTGCAAGTTATTAAAACAATAAAATAAATCAGCAATCACTTTATAAAACATGAAAATAACAGCAGCAGATAATGCCATTATTAAAATCAGAGCTGTAAAATCATCTGCATATTTCCTTCTCATTTGCAGCTAAATTAAAAATATAGATAATGCTGCAGAGCTCTCTTCTGCAATTCTTAAAGTGGAAAAAAACCCCCAACCTGTATTCTAATGACAGATCGATGATGGATTTCTAAAAATTCTGCTGACTCAAGATACTGCTGTTTCTTACCAGAATCTAATTAGTAAGGCACTGAAACGATATCATCCATTGAATATATATATATATATATATATATATATATATATATATATATATGCAGGTTTTGGTGTCCTCGGGTGTCTTCCCGTGTAAAAGTTGGGGTGTCTAGGCGACGTTTCGACGAGGTCTCACTCGTCATCTTCAGGCTGGTGCTTTCGGTTACTGGTCTCACTCGTCATCTTCAGGCTGGTGCTTTCGGCTTCTTGTTACTGGTTCGGCTTCTTGTTACTGGTGCTTTCGGCTTCTTGTTACTGGTGCTTTCGGCTTCTTGTTACCGAAAGCACCAGCCTGAAGATGACGAGTGAGACCTCGTCGAAACGTCGCCTAGACACCCCAACTTTTACACGGGAAGACACCCGAGGACACCAAAACCTGCATTCCTGTACCCGTGAAAATCTACGAAAGCATATATATATATATATATATATATATGGCATTAATGTTCTGGTCTGGCTGTGTACCTTTAGAGAATGTCCCCTATAAGGCAACAGGAACCCACAGTTCATCAAAAACATTATTGCATGATAAAATGAGAGGGTGAGTTTCATTGTTGCTTTCCTTCCAAATTAAATGAAGGTAAGTGAAACATGGGTGTCCTCTGCTTCATCTTCTTTTAAATTTAATAATGTCACTGCCTTAGGAGCCATCAATCTTTGTGAGGCATTGACTCTGGACTGAACTCCTCAGGGATAATCTTGGCTATCAGGTGTAAAGTACAATAATTAACACCACTCTGCATGAACATGGAGGCCAGGCTTCTGGGTAGTGATTCCAAGGGAGAAGTGTTGTCAAAATGGCACCAAATAGCTTACTTCCTATTTATACTGAATACAATGAATGCACTGCCTTTGAGATTAGTGCATTTGGAGATGGGCAAAGGCTTGTTGAAGGAACTTGGTATTCTCAAGAGGCGGGGGAAATACAAATGCTCTAATACCATGATCTACTGACTCCAGAGTGAATGCTCTGATAGACAGATGGGGTTGAATGGGGTTTGACACAGGAACAGACTATCCCAGGCAAGGACAGCTCATCCTGATTCACCACCTGAGGCAAAACAGGAAGGTACTCACTGATCCCCCCCCCATTCATCGAAACTTAGCTCACGAGGGCTGTGCTGCAGTGGCTTTCAGTGAGATTTCATGTAACACTCCCACAAGCTCCACAAAATCTTGCAAGAGTTGCACAAGATCTTGTGGTATCTCATCCCAGTACATTTCCGAGCACAATTCAAAGTGTTGGTGCTGACCTTTAAAGCCCTAAATGGCCTTGGCCCAGTATATCTGAAGGAGCATCTCCACCCCCATCATTCAGCCCAGACACTGAGGTCCAGCTCCAAGGGCCTTCTGGCGGTTCCCTCACTGCAAAAAGTGAAGCTAAAGGGAACCAAGCAGAGGGCCTTCTTGGTAGTGGTGCCCACCCTGTGGAACACCCTTCCATCAGATGTCAAGGAAATAAACAACTATCTGACGTTTAGAAGATATCTGAAGGCAGCCCTGTTTAGGAAAGATTTTTATGATTGATGTTTTATTGTGCTTTTAATTCTGTTGTGAGCCACCAAGAGTTGCTGGGGAAACCCAGCCAGAAGGGCGAGATATAAATAATAAATTATTATCATTATTATCATAATCATCCTCTGATTTAGATGTCTGAAAAAGTTCTGGATTTGCTGTTTAAAGCAGAGCAATGTAGGGTGTGGTTTTTTTAAACACTTTTACCTTTTTGATTCCCCCACCCCACTTTTGGGCTTAACAAAATAATTAAAAACAAAAACAAGAATCCATAGTTCTTCAGTAGGCAGTATTTTTGATGGTTTCACTTCTTGCAAAGCCAATGGGCCAAGAGAAACATAGAGATATATGAAGACAGATAAATATAAGTTTGGAAACCACAGACCAGCACAAGGCTTTCTGGGATCCTTGATCTGTGTCAGGGTGGTGGTGCTTACTGACATAATGCTTTGACTTGGGACAGCAAGAAGACCTCCAAATCACTTCAATTCACTTTGCTATTTGCCCCCCCCCCCCGAACTGATGCACACTCTAATATTCACCTGTACCCACTGCATGATACCTGGCAATCTCCTCCTGTGGGTTCTTGTCTTCTCTGCATTTGGAGTGGTCCTTTTCTAGGGTCTGCAGTCATAGCCAATTTCATTTCTTTTTCCGATAAGCAGCTGTGACCACTCGCAGTCCCAAAGGAGTGGCAGATGGGAGCTGTTTCAAGAATGCGGACTATGTTCCTTCCAGAATTTCATAAGTGTATGCAGTAACACATACACAAACCCACCCACACAAACCCACAGCTCAGGTGACAAGACCATCTCTTTTATGTAAGAAAGAAAGAATATGAACAAGCCTCTTGCGACCACAATTCACATTCCATATGCACCGTTCTGATTTACAGATTCCAACCTCCCCATTCTGTAGGGTTCTTGGAAGTCTTTGATCTCCCAGTGCCTGGAGGGGGTTGCAATAGCTTTTATAGTAATAAAAGAAAACAGAATAAGAAAAAAATCAGCACTCAGCATAACAAAAACGATTTCCCCGATACCTTGTGGAAACAAATGAAGCCACTATGTTGCTGGTATATTTGTAACTGATAATCTCAGGCTCATTCTTTGATGCTGCAGGCATCTCTCCTCTTGGTTAATTAATTACTTTTGGAAGAGTTTGCACTGTTCTCCAAAAAGGACATCCTCAAATGGGGAAAGACGGGTATGTGTTTTGATTCCTTTGGTATTTAGAAAGCATGCTTTGCATTCCTGAGGTGTCCCAGGGAAAAAGGCAAATGGGTGCGGGAAATGATAATATTTGCTTTTGCTATGCAAGGGTTCATTTAAGGCTCTCCATCCACATAGTTCCACTACATAGGTGACCAGCAGCAGTGTTTTTTTATGTCATGGAAGAATGCATCCACCCACCTATCCTCCAATAGACCAGTGACTTCACTTATGAAGTGGGCATACCACACTTGTTGTTGTTTAGTCATTTAGTCGTGTCCGACTCTTCGTGACCCCATGGACCAGAGCACGCCAGGCACTCCTGTTTTCCACTGCCTCCCGCAGTTTGGTCAAACTCATGTTGGTAGCTCCGAGAACACTGTCCAACCATCTTGTCCTCTTTCCCAACATCAGGGTCTTTTCCAGGGAGTCTTCTCTTCTTTTCTCATGAGGTGGCCAAAGTATTGGAGCCTCAGCTTCAGGATCTGTCCTTCCAGTGAGCACTCAGGGCTGATTTCCTTCAGAATGGATAGGTTTGATCTTCTTGCAGTCCATGGGACTCTCAAGAGTCTCCTCCAGCACCATAATTCAGAAGCATCAATTCTTCGGCGATCAGCCTCCTTTATGGTCCAGCTCTCACTTCCATACATCACTACCAGGAAAACCATAACTTTAGCTATACGGACCTTTCTCGGCAAGGTGATGTCTCTGCTTTTTAAGATGCTGTCTACTGCCTTGTCATGGGGAAGGGGCTTGAATAACTCAGAGAAGCTATGAGCTATGCCGTGCAGGCCACCCAAGATGGACAGGTCATAGTGGAGAGTTTTGACTAAACGTGATCCACCTGGAGCAGGAACTGGCAAGCCATTCCAGTATCCCTGCCAAGAAAACTCCATGGATAAAGACAGCAGGCATACCACACTGTTGATGCCAAATATGGTTGGAAGAACAGCATGAATCCAGAACTGGCATGATTGGCCATTAGCATGAGGTGCCTACATTTAAAGTGTGATTACAACACCTTGGGACTCACCAGCAACTCACCGTAATGCAATATGTTTTGCATTGTGCTATGAGGTTTCGGGGGGGGGGGGAGGGAGGCAGGGGGTTAGCTTGCCTGAAACCTTCTTCCCTTTTCAAACCTGCAATGCTGTGTCTGCTGGGGGTAGAATGTATAAAGCAGACATGGCCAAACTTGGCCCTCCAGCTGTTTTGGGACTACAACTCCCAAACAGGATCAGTGGTTAGGGATGATGGGAATTGTAGTCCCAAAACAGCAGGAGGGCCAAGTTTGGCCATGCCTGGAAAGGGAAACTTGCCCGAGCAGTTCCTTTGTTAAGGTAAATGTCTTAGCCAGTGCTTTTTTCCTGGGGGGATGCAGGGGTACACATATCCCTAAACATTTTGTGAATCTTTGTACTTTTGTCCATTTACTGTATTTATTTTCCCTGATCTGAACTATAAAATGGTGATTTACAATAACCACAATTAAGTGAAGGCGTTTTCCGGGAATTGATGGGCGAACATTTTCCCCACCCCGCTCACCTGGCTGTTAGGTAGAGGAACATTCACCAGAATTGTGGTGTATGTGAGCTGGAAGCTGGAGATAGAGACTTGTTTACTTTGTGCTGGACTTTGGGGACTCCCCTGGAAACCTAATGGGGAAACAAAATCTGTTGGGGTGTTAATGCTGTGAGCCCCTCTATCCTATGCTCAGGTTGTATATATGTGCATGTAAGCTATATATCCTAAAGCCACTGCAGTCTCCAGTGACCTTCATTCCAAGGAAACCAAATCTTGTAAACACTGGTACCCCTGGAGTTTCCTGCATCTCAGAGATTGGGGTGGTGCATAACACTATTATTTTCACTAATGTGTGCGCTGGATAATTTGACTTGACCTGTTAGTAAGCTGCATGCTTACTTAAATGTTTATATGTGTTAAATGAACTGTTAAATGGTGATTATTACTTTTTTTAAGTGTTGCAGTGATATTATATGTCTTATGTATTCTTATTATATTTAGACTTTGATTTTTGTGTGAGTACTTTGAGCACATATGTACCTGTGGAAAATGAGGTGTATATAGATAGATAGATAGATCAACAATTAATAACTTTATTTTGTTACTATTTATTAATATAACTTGCAGCACTATCCCCTAATACATACAATTTATACACCCTTTTTAACTTCAGAGAACTCCTCAGTGCAAAATTAAGAGAAGTGGAAATGCTGAATGATGGCTGTTTTTCAGTTCACACACTGTTTTGGGAAATGTGAATCGGACAGATTAGCATTCAAATGTGAACCATTCTGACTTCCTCCTGCGTCCCTAAGATCAAACTCCTAACGATGCAGAAAGGCCCATTTTCTCCACAAATGAGAAGAGAATGGACATCTCAGCAGGATGTGGTGCTTTATCCCAGCCACCATTACTTGAGCTCAGCTGGCTGCGTGCAGACGTCACCGAAATGTAATCTTGGCTTAAATGCAAATTTTTGGTGTTATTTATTTGCATACAATGGGATGGAACAGACTTATAAATGAACATGAAATGAGCACAGGCCAGGAAGAGACTGATCTGTCCACCCCTGCAAGCAGTTCAGCACTACAATAAGTAAGAAATTCTACCCAGATCCAACCTAATCTGATAGATTTTAAGCACAGCCCCTTAAGCAGCTCCCACTGCCTCAGGATTCTCATTTATTTTGGACTTTTCTTTAAGATAACTGCACCCAAGCTGGCTTCATTTGATCCCTTCAGAGGTTTGCAACTCATCTTAGCTCTTGTGCCTTTCTCTGTTCCTTTTCCCTCCTACATCTATAAAATATTTTATTGATGCCACGTTAGATCTGAGCAAAAGCAGTTTGCGCCTTTCTGATAAAACCAGTGATTTATGGCGAAGAATCAAAAGTTTATTAATCATCGGAGCTCGGGATATGAAATAATTTTTCAACTTGTCCAGCTTTGCCTGTCCAGTTAAATTTGCCCATCAATTGTGAGTGAAGGCGTAAACATGGCCTGAAGTGTAAATCTGTCTGCAGATACAGTTTTAATTTGCTTCTGCAATGCCCAGACAGTGAATTATGAATTTTCATTTTACCATGACTTCTCTTGGTGGTATCATGACCAAAGATCTCAGGAAATAATCCAAGACCAATATATGAAAAGTGCATTGAAAGGGAACCAAAGGTTCATTTAGTTCAGCCAATCTACCTAGATCAGGGATGAGGGACATGTGGACCTCCGGAAGTTGTCGAATGCCCAACTCCCATCAGCCTCAGCCAGCATAGCCAATGGTCAGGGATGATGGAAGCCAGAGTCCAACAACATCTGGAGAGCTGAAGCACTCCTGACAGTTGAACTGAGAGGATGACAAAAGCCCTAGCTCAAAAGGGAGAAGTTCACAACAAGACCCCCCCTTCCCATACCAGCACGCCACCTCCCAGAAAAAGTGGGAGGTGTCTCAAGTAGACATATCACTGGTTTCTTCTGTAGGATCTTACATGACTGAAACAGCATGAGGAGAATATGGGCGTCTGAGAACAATATGAATTTTAATAAAATTATTAAAATAGCATTGACCTCATATGATGCACTACAGTATCACACTAGTGGCTTGTGTTCAGTTGCTTTACCACTAGAATCCCCAAATCCTTTTGAGAATTCCCACTGACCAGGTTCCCCATCTTATATGTGTGTATTGAGTGAGTGTGATTGTTTAAATAATAGAAGTATTCCTATTTTGTTATTTTATCCCACAATTTTATTCCAAAGAGCTGGTGCACATACCTGGTCTCCACCCACAGAATTTTATCCTCACAATAATCCTATGAAGTAAAAGGTAAAGGTAAAGGGACCCCTGACTGTTAGGTCCAGTCGTGGACGACTCTGGGGTTGCGGCACTCATCTCGCTTTATTGGCTGAGGGAGCCGGCATACAGCTTCCAGGCCATGTGGCCAGCATGACTAAGCCGCTTCTGGTGAACCACAGCAGCGCACGGAAATGCCATTTACCTTCCCGCCAGAGTGGTACCTATTTATCTACTTGCACTTTGACATGCTTTCAAACTGCTAGGTTGGCAGGAGCAGGGACCGAGCAACAGGAGGTCACCCCGTCGCAGGGATTCGAACCGCGACCTTCTGATCGGCAAGTCCTAGGCTCTGTGGTTTAACCCACAGTGCCACCCCTGTCCCTCCTATGAAGTAGGCTAGACTAAAACCCTACAAGGTAACTTAGAATAAGGTTATGTTCATGTGCCTCGTGGGAGCAAGGCTGGTCTTCTTAGTGTGTTATTCAGAGTCCAACATGCTCACTGGAACACTTCATACTAGATCTCACAAAAACCTACTCTTCTCACCACAAAGCACATGTCTCTTGCACAAGATTCACAGTAGGCATTAAATAAGTCTTGGTTTATAAACTATGTCTTCCCCCCAATTCCAAAGCGCTCTATCTCTCTCTGATGTACTAGAAATCAATTTATATCTGCAGAGCAAGAATCCTTTTCAAGTGAACTCATTCTCTTAATAATTCCCGTAGGCAAAAGACAAACACCATTATCCACCTGCTTTCCAAAGTGACAGTTTTAATGGGAGAAAAGGCCATTAGTACCTAATCCAATCCAAGAAATGATTTGGCTATTGTAAAATGGGGACGAAGAGAATCAATTAGGCATATTACTTCACACCGATTGAATTAAGGATTTTTTTTCTAGGCTAGGAAATCTGGATTACGCTCTTCTAATGACAACTCAGATTTACCGTCAATTCCTCCATACAGGAAAAAGAAAAGAAGGAAAATTAAATTTCTGCCAAAATAATTATTTAAAGAGGCATTGAAGAATTTGTTCTTTAGCATTGTCACAAGCATTCCTTTTTTTAAAAAAAAAAAATCCACTGAGGGTAACTGACATTTAGTTTTTCTTTTTTAAGAATTTTGATTAGAGTTGGATAGATCAGTCTATTTCCAATCAGCATTCATTTTGTATACGTTTACCTATAAACCCTTTTCATTCTATTTCTGCATTAATAATGATAACAACAACACGAAATCACAGCTATATATGGATTCATAAGCAAAGCATGTTAATCAACACTAATCTTACTCAGAATTGACCTATTGAAATCTGTTTGTTCTGTGGCTTAGTAAGATATCACATTTTTAAAAGGATTTAATCTCAAAATACATACTTTTAAAATGGATTTTTATATACGTTTGGGGTGTGTAGTTTGTTTGTTGTTTTGCCAAGAACTGCATCATAACCAAAAGCTGATGGACAGTTAAGTTATTATTTCCACATTAGCCTGGAAGGTATGGATCAAGTCATTTCTCATCACATTGTGCAAATATTTTTTCAAGTAGTCTTAATTCAGATTGTTTAAATAGCCAACATGATGGCCTCTAGATGATGTTGGACTACAATTCCCAGCAGCCAAAATAGCATGGATAATGGGCAGAAGGGATGATAGTCATAATTCAGCAAAATATGGAGGAATCCACATTGACCACCCCCAGATTAACTGATATAGGTTTGGCTCCAAAGGTACCACCCACCAACTAATCTCTTTTGCTGACAGAAAGACTGGTTCCAGCATAGCATTGCCTGAAACAAAATGATTCCAAGTCCAGAGTAGTTCTCATTGTGCCAACTTTTGCAAAAATGTCCGTACAAGTCCAGGGGACTGTGGAGAGTTTTAATCTAGTGCCTCTGTCTAAAATATGGGTGGAAAACCTCAGACCCAAGAGCTAAATAATCATGTCTTCAAGCCACACCCTCACCAGTCCTGCTATGAACTTTCCTCAAGTGCTCTTGTTTGCTAGAATGGAGTAGTGTGGTGTGGTATGTGTTGGAACCTCTCAATGTTATGTGACAGGAATGTGGCCTACTTTACAAAGGTGAGCATCACATCCATTGCTCCACCAACTTTTGCATCTAACTATGCCTACCCAGTGCAGGCCTGAAGCTGAGAAAAGAGAGCATAAAAAGGCCCATCTGGTACATTGTTTTAATAACATAACATACGAAGAGCCTGCTGGATCAGGCCATTGGCCCATCTAGTCCAGCATCCTGATTTCTCATTGGCCAACCAGATGCCTGTGAGAAACCCACATGCAGGATCTGAGCAGAAAAGCTTTCTCCTTTCCTGCAGTTTCCAGCAATGGGTATTCAGAACCATTAGTGTCTCTGGCTATGGGCACCCGCATGGCCCCACAGTATGCCAACATCTACATGGCAGATTTAGAACAACGTTTCCTAAACTCCTACCCACTCAAACCTCTCTTGTACCTGCGATACATTGAAGATATTTTTATCATCTGGACACATGGTCAACAGACCCTGGACACCTTCCACCAGAAATTCAATGATTTTCACCCCACAATCAACCTAACAATGAATCAATGTATGCAAGAAATACATTTTTTGGACACTACTATAAAAATACAGGATGGGCGCATAGACACCACCTTATACTGTAAACCAACCGACCGACAAACATATCTACATGCCTCTAGCTACCATCCCAAACATACCAAACAGTCCATTGTATATAGCCAGGCACTACGTTACAGCCGCATCTGTTCCAATTCTACAGACAGAGACTCTCACCTAAGAGATCTACAGCAAACCTTTTTAGAACTAAAATACCCAGCAGATGAAGTTAGACAACAGATCAACAGAGCCAGACTGATACCCAGAGAGAACTTGCTGCAAGACAGACCCAAAAAAGAAAATAACAGAACACCTCTAGTCATCACATACAGCTCCCAAGTTAAAACAGTACAACGCATCATCAGAGATCTACAACCTCTCCTGGACAATGACAGTTCTCTTTCTCAAGCTCTGGGAGGAAGACCTTTCATTGCCTACAGACAGCCACCCAATCTTAAACAACTCCTAACCCACAATAATACTACAACCAGACTTAACATGGACACTGGCACCAGAGCCTGCAATAAACCCAGATGCCAACTTTGCTGCCACATACACCCGGACAACACCATTACTGGCCCCAACAACATCACACATACCATCTCGGGACTATTTAATTGCTCATCGTCTAACATTGTGTATGCCATCAAATGCCAACAGTGTCCTTCAGCTCTCTATATTGGACAAACAGGCCAAACCTTACGCCAAAGGATAAACGGACATAAATCTGACATCAGGAATCACAAGACAGAGAAACCAGTAGGAGAACACTTCAATCTCCCAGGACATTCTATACAAGATCTCAAAGTAGCTGTTCTATTACAAAGGAATTTCAGAAATAGACTGGAAAGAGAAGCTGCTGAATTGCAACTTATTACCAAACTTAAAACCATGGAGAGACCTGGTCTGAACAAAGACATTGGATTCTTATCTCATTATACATGACAAAGCCATTTTTCACCTTCTCACCCCTTGCTTTTTCCTGTAAGACCTATTGCAGTCGTTAAGAGTCGTCAACAGGCTCATCACAGCTATCTGCCAATCACCCAATCCCACCACCCTTCTGAGTAATACCCCTCCCCACCTTCTCACTATATAGAAGGGTCTGGTGACTTCTGTTTCAGTGTATCTGAAGAAGTGTGCATGCACACGAAAGCTCATACCAAGAACTAACTTAGTTGGTCTTTAAGGTGCTACTGGAAGGAATTTTTTTATTTTGTTTTGACTATGGCAGACCAACACGGCTACCTATCTGTATCTGGCTATGGGGGCAGAGCATAGTCTTCATGGCTAATAGCTATTGAAAGCCTTATCCTCTATGAGTTTGTGCAATCCTATTTTAAAACCATCCAAGTGGCAGCCATCACTGCCTCTGTGATAGTTCAAATACATACAGTGAGGGGGGGGGGAGTATTTGTTCCTCTGCTAAATTTGCCCTATCAACCAGCCAGATGTCAGGCTACCTGGCATCTTCACTGTACGTACCGAGCTGAGATTAGAAGCACCTGCTGTAAGGGAGAGGTCTTACCTGTAATCTCCAGACCTTAATCCTATGAAAAATCTCTGGAGGGAGCTGAAGGTTCGAGTAGCTACACATCAGCCTTGAAATCTTACTGACTTTTAGAGGATCTGCAAAGAAGAGTGGGACAAAATACCTCCTGAGATGTGTGCAAACCTGGTGGCCACTTACAAGAAATGTCTGACCTCTATAATTGCCAACAAGGGTTATGCCACCAAGTACTAAGTCATCTTTTGCAAAGAGATTTTCACTCATTATAATGCACATCAATCTCTGACTTTTGGCTTCTGGGTTTCTGGGGGTTTTCCTGTTATTCTGTCTCTCACCATTACAATTATGGACTGGTCATTTCTTCGTCAGAGGGCAAATGGGCAAATTTAGCAGGGGATCAAATACTTTCCCCCCTCACTGTACTGTGTGAAGAAGTACTTTTTTAAAAATAAAAATAAAAATCTGTCCAGAATCTTCCAACATTCAGCTTCACTGTTTGTCCACAAATCCTAGTGTTTTCTCTGTCCATTTTCTCTGTGCCATGCATTATTTTATAGACTTCTATTATGTCACCTATTACTCACCTTTTCTTTAAACTAAGAAGTCCCAAGTGCTGCAAGCTTTCCTCATAGGGGATTCTTTTTGTTCCCGCAGGTGCGTATAGGACGCCTGTGAGCAAGAAATGCACATGCAAGGATTCTCCCGCATTTCACCACTTGTGTTAAATTTCATTTGGTTAGAAAGCATGTGTGCTATACCTACAAACTCACTATTTATAATCTCCCTTGGAGCCACTATTATAAAAAACCTAATTAAAGAGTTCCTAAAATGTGCACTGCAGTCTAGGTCAGGTAAATACATAATCAGGGAGTTATTAATGGAGCTGCAATTAATTAATATGCTTCCATTGGAGCCATTAAAGCTGATTAATGTTCTGGCATACAAAAAGAAACTGTAGTTAACAAATCAATGACCCAGTAGACCATCTCGTATCCCGTGGAGCTGTTGCGCTGCACCATATCAAAGCCTCATTAGAGAATTTTTAATGTACTGATTATTCTCCCCCAACAGTCATTAGTTGGTCTGGGATGATGTCTCATGTGCATACAGAAGTTGTGGGAAACAGCCACGCGCCCTGAGTCTCAGCCTCCTCTCAATTTTATAGTTGTAAATCAGTGGGAAATGCCATTTAAGGCAACGACTGTGCCATTGTGAAGAGAAGGAAGAGACGGGCTTAGACGACAACATTGATCACGCTTCTCCAAGAGTTCTGAGCCAAAAAAAGGGGAGGGACAGAACTTATTTCACAGATGTTTTCATGAAACAATACATGCCTTTTCAGCAATACCCTGCACAAGGGGAATGAGATCCAGACCAGGGAGCACTCCCAAAGCCCAGCACCCTCTTGAACTGGGAATGGATGAACCTGCAAATTTCAGCTTCTATTGTTTTCTCATTTATTTCCATTGGACTCTTCCAACTACTTAAACAGAGGGCCAGTCTTATGTATTTTAGGATGTATGGTCACCCTGGGTTATTTCTAAGTCCTATTTAGGGTAGACCCATTCAGTTAATAGTCCTAAGTAAGCCATGTACATTAACATCAATGGGTCTACTCTGAACAGGATTCGCATTGGTGACAACTCCTTACTTGTAAGCTCTACAAAAACCCCAGCACATTTTGGACTGCTAGTCCTATTGTTAATTTTGATATTTTTTAAAAGTTTTTGTAGTTTGAAGTTATAGCAAGTTCTTTTTTAAAAAATCACAGATTATTTGGAGGTGGGTATTTGTGGGTTTGTGTACAAATAGCTGGGTATTCAAGATAGGCTTTCTTGGATCCAACAGGCACAATTTTATAGCTTATTTAGTAGCATGTGCTACTAAATCTTCTTAGGAATTAGCCAGGCATTTTTGTTTGCTTATTTTCAGTACAGTGTTCCAACTACTTTTTGCATGGCGTGTGATGCAGAGTTTGAACATTTCCACCCCCCCTTTTTTTCTTAGGGAGCTTAGATAAACGTTAAGTGGAGGATTTATGGCATACTGCCAACCTACAATCACTGCAGAACAAGGCTTATCCCGTCATTTGATTGATAGGGAGTGAAGGTTTAATAGTATTATCTTAGATTAGGAAAGCTAAATCCACTTTTGGAGTAGTTTAGCGTAATCTAGAAAAAATGTGCCTTTTCCCACATTATAAATGGCCAAACATCAGGCAAGGATATGCCATGGCAGTCAGTGGGGTGCTTTGCACAAACATGCTTTTTATAGGCTTCTGGAAAGCAAACAATTTTGTTTAAAACTCCAGGGTACACCATCCTTTCCACATTAAGCAGGATGAGGGCTGCTAGGAACATATTCGACATATTCGACAGTGGAATTTGCTGCCAAGGAGTGTGGTGGAGTCTCCTTCTTTGGAGGTCTTTAAGCAGAGGCTTGACAACCATATGTCAGGAGTGCTCTGATGGTGTTTCCTGCTTGGCAGGGGGTTGGACTCGATGGCCTTGTGGTCTCTTCCAACTCTATGATTCTATGATTCTATGATTCTATGATATCAATAACTTAGAGAGAGGTTCTCAAGCATATGAGAAGCAAGAAATAGCTTTTTATAATTCCATTGTATTCTTGATCAGGCTCTCAGTATTTTGATCCTTACGGTCATGAGGGTGGCTCATTAACTGCTTCTCTGATATACCTTGAATTGACTGAACTAAACTTCCCTTTGGGGAAAAAACATACTGTCACCTGAATAAATATTTACCTGAGACTCTGGAGAATGGCTGCAGTCAGAAGAGATTATCATGTAGTATATTGTCAGGGACTGGACTGAGGAGGAATGGTGGGGACTGCACCCCGTCCTCCTGAACCTTCCCGAGAAGAGGAAGACAGTATAGATTCACAACAGTGGTCTGCAGAAGGTCATAGTTTAGAGGCTGCAGAGGGGAGAAATATTGGGAGGGGAGCAGCAGGAAGAAGAAGTACCAGGGGAGAGACAGCTGACAGGCTCAGTGTCTTTGGAAAGCATTCCTAACCCTCCTCTCTCAGGACTAGACAGGCATTGAGAGTAGTAGAACAGAAAGCTCAGAGGCAGAAAATACAGATCAGCCGACGCAGGGATAATGTATAATAGGAGAGATGGAGGGGGTAGGACTTTACTCAGAGCAATGCCATCATCTAGGGAAGACTGCATTCCTTTGCCTCTCACTCTGTAAATTTTGAATAAAAGACTTGGTAAGAACTCTTCTTGTTATCTGCTTCTTGGCTGCCACCGTGGGAGGGATCAGATTCCCTGAAGCCTGGCAGATATGGACAAATAGTCTGACTTTGTACAAGGCAGCTTTCTAGAATTCTATTGATATTAAGTGGTGAAATAGGCCATACATTGGCTGTTTCTAAGGTTAGGCTTATATTGGAATAGGAGAAACTAAGGGAGGGCTGGGTACTTGTGGTCCTCCTAGTGTTGTTGAACTACAGCTCCCATCATCCCTGGTGGCTTAGGATGATGGGAGTTGGAATCAAGCAGCACCTAAAGGAGGAATAGAGATAGAACTGCATGAAAAATGAAGCAACAAACATATGATTCCAGTGGTAGAGAAAAGGGCAGCTGAGGAATCCAGTGGGCACAAGAGGTGGTTGAAACCTATGGACAGATGAACAATAAAAGCTAACAGACAGAGGCACTGAGTTGTGCTCAACATGGGTGGGTGGGGCTGTCACGCATGGCATTATACGCACACTGCACTGGTGTGCCAGGCTCAACAGCAATGTTGTGCCCTGTTGCGACCCTGCCGAAGAGCCCAGCACACCTTCCCATCCAGTGCTGGTGCTCTGGGAACATCAGAGGGTACTGGACCATCTGACACTGGTGCTCCGGGCTCATGGAGGAGGTGGATGGTCAGGAAGGCTGACTGTTAGGAGCATCCTGTGCCCCCTTAACATTTCAAGGGGGCAGGGGACACTTTGGCCCCCTGGAGTTGGTGTGTCCAATCAAAGAGGTATGTGAAGGTACAGGGACAATGTAACAGAGAAAATAGCACTGAGAAATCAAAGATGAGTCTATTGGGGATTGGCAAGAAGCATGATCATGGTTGAGGAAGGCCTAATTGGCCCCAATACATCAAGTGGATGGGGCAAATTCACATAAAGGGAAGATGGCATTTTGATGTTAGCCAAAATTCCTGAATCATGATTCCCACCCCTACCCCCAGCATTTTGGTGCCCATTTCTCCTAACATACACATTTTTGTAAGCAATTTACCTAATAGACACAATTCTGCAAAGAAATTCTCCCATTGCATTGCATTTTTGTATGCTATTTTCACAAATATATATATTTTTACACACACTTTATCCCCCTGTATTCATTTTTGCATGCATTACTTGGCTGGATAGCTGCATTGCAAAAGTCAAAGAAGTGTGAATTTTGAAGGAATGCTGTGTTTCAGTTCTCATGCTGTTTAGCAAAGTTTCAATTACATAGGTTCACCCTGAAGCGCAAACTGAATTAAAGTTCTTCCTCCTTCCTTACCATTCACAGTCCTTTCTCCTTTGACTGTTTATCCCCCTCCCACTTTTGCCATATTTGATTTCCCATATTGCCCTCCCTCCTCCCCTCTCTCTGTTCTTCAGATAAATTGTGGAAAGAGATGGCCCCAGATGGATGGAGTGCCGTTGCAGAAGAGTGGCAGGAATGGTAGAAAAAAATAGTTTAAAACAAGAGAGAAAGAAGAGAAAGGCTTTTAAAGAGCCTCTGGCTGGCTGTCTCTCATTGCTAAATATATAGAAGTCTCCCACCCTGAAAGTACCCCAGCAAAACATCTGAACGTCTCCACCCAGCATGATAACCCCTTCTTCATCTCCACCCCACCTGTGAATGCAATGAAGAAGTTTGTCTGGGAACGTTTAGACCTACCCTAGCATTTGATCCTCTCAAACTTCTAAGATTTGAAAGAGCGAAGGGCCATGGCATTGGAAACCACACCACCCACTGCACTGTGTAGCCTTTCATCAAATGTTTGAGAACTTCTGTTGATGTGCTTTTGGGCCACTCCTCCTTTGACATTTTTATCATTTTCCCCGGGACTCGCCTTGTTATTCTGAGAGTATATGTTAGGAGTGTTTTTTTATTATTATCTAACCATATGAACTCCTCCTCTTGTTTCCATCAAAAGCTGGAAAAAAGTTCTACTCTGTGTAAAATGCCAGAGCTATTAAGGAGGGGGGAAATTATTCAGAATCCATAATAGCCTCCAAATGGTTACTATTGTTTTTAGTTGATTTGCATATCATTTAAGCCCCTTTCTGCCTGAAAACATCCAAGGGTGGTGCATAGCCTGTAGAACAGCATAAAATGAAGAAGCAAACCAATAATGGCTGTGGTATTCTTCACTAGCTCAGAATTCCAGGCCATCTTCAATGGCAGCCCCATCTAGGAAGCCATTAGTAGGTTAGAAAGAAAGGAAATGAATCGCAGTATGCTAGGATACCAGCAATTCTTTGTCTTGTTTGAAGAGTGTTGTTTCGTGGTGGTGCATACTAGAGACTATTGTTCCTTTCCAGCAGCTCCAAGAGCTCTGATGTGCTCACAGAGTTCAAGGACTTTCAGATGCGAAGGGATGCACATTCAGAATGGCTTTGTCTGTTAAAGTAAATAAGGAAGCCTGAATATGCTGCAGCTCCAAGTATGTAACTGGAGCACCACCTTTCAAAGTTCACTCGAAACTACCCTCAAATATGTGGGCTGAGGAAGCATCCTTGAACTTTCATTGTTGATCCTCCCTGCTGTTTTGGCCCAAGCTGCTTTGCATGCAAGTAGAAAAGCAACAGAATGAAATTTCATAAGAGATCACTTGTATTTGGTCTTCTTGTCTGTGCGTATGAAGCTACCTCATACAAAGCTACCTCAGTATTGATTGCTCTGACTTGAAGAACATCTCCAAGGCTCCAGGCAAATAACTTTTTCAGCCATGCACCCCTAAATGTTGTTGTCTTTGGCATCTGTCTGTCTCAGGAGACAATGAAGGAGTGCGCCTTCAGGGATGAAGTCAAACCCTTGGAGAGTTACAGCACCTGCTATGGCTGTAGAGACTGACAAAGGAGAAACATGTTTCGTTGCAGCTGGGACAGATGAAGGCATCTGGTTTCACTGTTGCAGATGCACCATGGTGTTTCTTCTCTCTGCTCTTCTCCCAGTAGCCATTCCTCCTCTGGTCACTGCTGTGGATATATGACCTGACTGCATGCCCAGGCACTGCTTTCATCTCCAAGGGATTCCCACACGGTAGGGTTGAAGTTGCCAGCCTTCATGTCTTGTAACACAGAGTTGGTCTGCCAATAGGCCTGGTACCTAAAGCCAGCTTCCCGTAGAGCATGTCCTTGGAGATCCTGCCATCTTCTATTCTGTGGATATGACAATGCCAGCATAGATATCACTTAGACAGGAGTGTGGACAACATGTTGCGAATGTGGGCTTGGGAGAGCACAGCTTTGTTTGAAACTCTGTCTTGTCATGTGATACCCAATCACACAGTGGAACTTGCTTGTACAGTGGTACCTCGAGTTACAAACACCTTGGGTTACAAACATCTCGGGTTACAGGCTCTGCTAACCTGGAAGTAGTACCTTGGGTTAAGTATGAGAACAGAAATTGTGAGGTGGCGGTGTGGCAGCAGTGGGAGGCCCCATTAGCTAAAGTGGTACTTCAGGTTAAGAACAGTTTCAGGTTAAGAATGGACCTCTGGAACAAATTAAGCTCGTAACCAGAGGTACCACTGTAAATATATATACTGTGTGTCTTGTTTGAAGAGTGTGGTTTCATAGTGGTGCTTCATAGAGATATCTATTTATCTATCTATCATCTTACTATCATCTATCTATCTATCATCTATCTATATCATCTATCTATCTATATCTATAATTTCTTCTTCTTTGGGTGTTGTAAATCATTAAGCTGTAACACATTGCTGACCATATTTCTACAGAGTTTGTTTTTAGATATAGTTAAACAAACAAACAAACATACAAACAAACAAACAAACTATTCCACATGTTCCTTTACCAGTTTCAACTGAGATTAATGCTACAATGAGTTAATGAGTTAAAAGTAGGAAGCATGTCAAGGGTTCATACCAATAAAATGCACCAGTCACAAGATTTGGCTTGGATCCTAATTCAGCACTTCAGAAAGCAGACCACCTTTGCTTCAAAGCACTTTAGAGGCTGCCTGGTTCTGTTTAGGATGCTTCAGAGGTGATTCCACTTCATGGACAAACCCTGAATTTTTCTGAAGCAACCCTACTGCAAATTTTATTTTATTTTTAGTTAGGACTTGTCAGAATATTTTGCACATCCAAAAACACTTTTAAAGCAGGCCACATGATGAACCTGTGGTGTGGCACCCAAGAATGTCCTGGCAAGCATGTATGAGCAGAAAGTTGAACATATTTTCAGAGCATTGTGTTGTGTTCCTTCCTTTTCTGTGATTAACATTATGTAAGTAGCTAATGTTTGTTTTCGCCACTTCTGCTTAATGGGCCATGGCAGTGTAAATAGGGCTCCCAACGATGAGAAAAATGTCTAGAATGTCAGTAATCACAGCCCTGCCTCTGCTTTTAGATTGAGCTTCTGATGTACCGACAGCTTATTAAATCTCTGGAAGGTCCAACAGTTGGGGCAACAGCAGTGAGAAGTGTTGAATTTATATACTGAGCACACAAGATGGTATCACCATTCCATTTTGGATGAATTAATCCTAGAGGACTATCACATCCCATTTTAGTACAATTAGGGATGCACAGATGATGCTTCACTTTCAATGTTTGCTTTGAAAGGAGCGCATTTGATGCAACAAAACAAAGAAATGAGTGAGATCAAACCGTGTCCACCTGCATGCACGAGAGAAACTCTGCTAATGCAATGGGACTTCTGTCTTTTCTCCTTTTCAGTGTAAAAACGTTATAAAAACGATACAACAAGCCTATATACAATCTTCCAACTCAGTGCTTAGCCAAACACCAATTCAGTTCAGAACAAAAAAAACCCCAAAGATATAAATATCAAAAAGCAATGAGATGACATTAAAATACAACCCATTCTCTGCTCCAGCAGCCAAGAGATGGGGAACTGGTTCAGATATGGGAAACCTGTGACCCTCCAGATGAGCTGGTTCAATTCTAAGTTTGTGCCTATTCTGTAGAAAAGAAACAGTAGAATAACTAGGCATGGATGATATGGATATAAATGGGCCAAGGCTGAAAAATGGGCATGAAAGACTAAATGCTATGAATATAATATTGGATCATCCAATGTTTTCTTTTCAATATAAAGAAATTAAGCATACTTTCAGTATTATTATTATTATTATTATTATTTTAAAGGTGTTCTTGGATGTCAGCAGAGTTCTGGCACAGATTTTCCTGGCCATAGAATCATAGAATCATAGAATCATAGAGTTGGAAGAGACCACAAGGGCCATCGAGTCCAACCCCCTGCCAAGCAGGAAACACCATCAGAGCACTCCTGACATATGGTTGTCAAGCCTCTGCTTAAAGACCTCCAAAGAAGGAGACTCCACCACACTCCTTGGCAGCAAATTCCACTGTCGAACAGATCTTACTGTCAGGAAGTTCTTCCTAATGTTTAGGTGGAATCTTTTTTCTTGTAGTTTGGAACCATTGCTCCGTGTCCGCTTCTCTGGAGCAGCAGAAAACAACCTTTCTCCCTCCTCTATGTGACATCCTTTTATATATTTGAACATGGCTATCATATCACCCCTTAACCTCCTCTTCTCCAAGCTAAACATGCCCAGCTCCCTTAGCCGTTCTTCATAAGGCATCGTTTCCAGGCCTTTGACCATTTTGGTTGCCCTCCTCTGGACACGTTCCAGTTTGTCAGTGTCCTTCTTGAACTGTGGTGCCCAGAACTGGACACAGTACTCCAGGTGAGGTCTGACCAGAGCAGAATACAGTGGCAATGATTATTACAACACTAAAAGAATAGAATTCTTATATTTTTTTACTAATAATCAGTCCCCCCAAAAAACCCTTTTTTAAAATAATAACATATATAGGTTGATGATTGCCATCCCTTTCAGCATTATTATTAAACATTGATGTTTAGCTCCCCACAACGATGTCCCTGAAAAGCCAGGGGCTCCTCAATTCATATAATTAAATGAAAAAAACCAGCCCTCCTTCTATCATCCAAGCAAGGTCCCAAAATATTTCTGTCCGACCAGAAATTAGGGATGAAAGGAGTGTTGGCTAATCAGTGTGACTGGCTCATTCTTTGTACAGCAGATTAAAGCCTGGATTCTTAATCAGATTTTAATTGCAGATAAGGCCACTGAATGCTGCTGGCTTCACCTGGAGAAGAAAACAACTAAGGTCACATCCACACCATACATTTAAGGCACTCTTTTGCCACTTCAGGGACATGGGTGGCGCTGTGGGTTAAACCACAGAGCCTAGGACTTGCCGATCAGAAGGTTGGCAGTTCGAATCCCCGCAATGGGGTGAGCTCCCGTTGCTTGGTCCCTGCTCCTGCCAACCTAGCAGTTCAAAAGCACGTCAAAGTGCAAGTAGCTAAATAGGTACCACTCTGGCGGGAAGGTCAATGGCGTTTCCGTGCGCTGCTCTGGTTTGCCAGAAGCGGCTTAGTCATGCTGGCCACATGACCTGGAAGCTGTACGCCAGCTCCCTCGGCCAATATAGCGAGATGAGCGGCGCAACCCCAGAGTTGGTCATCACTGGACCTGGTCAGGGGTCCCTTTATCTTTACTATGCCACTTCATGGCTTCCCCCAAAGAATTCTGGGAACTGTAGTTTGTGAATGAAAGTTGCTGAGAGTTACTGGAGAGCTATCATTATCACAGAGCTACAATTCCTAATGTATGGTGTGCATGTAACCTAATATCCCTTGAGTTGAGGAGAATAGTCACAGCAGAGCTGCTGTATGCTTTTCAATCAGAGGCAAAGGGGCAGCACATACCATTTCGCCACTTGAGTGAAAATGGTAAATGCCAGCTTGCCCTGCCACCACCACATGCCCTGCCACATCCACCAATAGTGGAGAAGTGGTTTTGCCATTGACAACAATTTCAGGCAAGATTGCAACAATTTTGGGTGAGATCTCACTATCTTGCTCAGTGTCAGTGCTTATGGCGGCGGCACTACATCACTACTGGTGGAGAAGGTGGGGTAGGCAGGGCACCCCACTGTTTTACTGCCTGAGGCAGCAGTATCAACCTGCCAAATGGCTGGGCCGACTCTGCAGAGGTGGCTAAGCTTTTTCATCTCAAGGGCTGCATTCACTCTCGGTCACCCTTTCAGGGGTCACATGACAGCAAGGGGTGTGGCCAAAAGTGGGCGTGGTCACCCATTCAGGATGCAAACTCTCACAGCATCAACACACAGAAATGCATACAGATCAGCCGAGGAAGGTTTTTTTCTACCCCTCCCTGCTCATCACATGATTGAAATGATGACCAGGGAGGGAGAGACTTGTGTCTCCAACAGAGTCCCAAGCTAGGCAGAGAAATGTAAAGATTTCTACTCACCAATTTTTGTTTATTTATTCTCCTTTTTGCTGCTGCTGCCAGAATTCCCTAGGTGTTTGGAGGGCCCAGGAAAATGTTTTGGGGAGCTGGATCAGGTACCGTATCTAGAATTGGGGTTAGCCTTCCATGTTTTAAATGTTTCTGGCAAAGGCAGAAATTCACTATCACTACATTCCTATGCCAGGACTGTACCTGTAATCCAGCTGGGAGGCTTTTAGCATTTGTGTGCAACATTTTCCTTCTCTGACAGTGACTCCAAGCTATAGACTTAAACAGTACAATCCTATGCATGTCTACTCAGAAGTAAGCCTCAGCCTTAAAGAGTTGTCTGCACAGCAAGGACTCCCAAATGAACTGTGTGTTAAAGATTCAATAAACAGCATGAAAATTGTAGAAGAGGTTAGCAATACACTTAATCTATATTTCAAAGAAAATCAAATCCCAAGTTACTCAGGGCACCTAGTATTGATTCTTGGAATAGGGAGATCTTAAAAACAAGCAAAGATCATTTCATCTTTTGGAAGCCTGGACAGCTTTTAAAGAAATGCTTATTTGAGGCTTTTCAGGTCAAATAACTCATTAACCAAGAATATCAAGCAAAGTTTATTTTATTTTATTTTCTAAAAAAGTTTGCTTTCCTTGAGGTTGCAGTAAATGAAAGAGCCAAAGTGGCCTAAATTCCAGTTCCTGGATATTTTTGGGAAGGTTCATATCCCACATGCTTTTATGACTGAAAAATAAATAAATAGATGCTTTGCAAAAACCAGGCAGCTTTACAAGCCTCAGAAAGAAAGAAAAAACCCAGCTGTTTGAAATCCAAAGTGAGCGTGGAAGCTCTGTGAGGTACTGGGGCTGATATAGCATGTTCTCCTTCATGGAGAGCACGTGTTGCTGTGGGGGCCGCCAGGACACTCCAAAGTTGGGGGCGGGCTAATTGATCATTGGCCACTGATGCGATTGGGCTTCCCTTGTTGTTGGGAAGAAGTTAATGTTGCCATTTGTTGATTGACAGCCAGAAATGCTAAAACTCCTTGCACAAGGCTAGGTCTTCCTCTTTTTGCCCGTGCATCGGAATTCCCGTCCCCCCCCCCCCATATTTAGGGTTGTTCGCTTTGACCTTGCTATGCCTGTCTTGGGGTCATCTGCTCTTGGGGCAGGAGTTTTGTCCATCTTAGGAATTTTGTCCATCTGGCTGATTGGCTGGGGCCATTTGATTTTTGCCTACTGCGTAGCAAATCGTCACAACTTGTAAGGTTGCGGTTAGGCATTGGTTTATGGTTTGGTTGCTTGAGGGGCATGGATTGGCTGTGCCTGCCCCTCTAATGCTGCTGCTGCAAGGGATTCCATTAAAGGAATCGGGGGCTAACTTTTGCTTGTCCACCCTGTCAAGGGGGCTTGGGCCACTGCAAGAGCTCCTGGCTGCATTTGGGGAGGGCTGAGGGCAGGTTCCCTGCTCCGTCGCTACCCCCAAGTGTATTCCCCTATTCTGACTTTCTCAGGCGTGCGGAATGTCAGTCTGTCCCCCACGGTGGGGGCAGAGAGCCACAATCAGTGCCTAAGAAACCACTCATATGTTTGTATTTTAATAAAGTTGTGGCCAAAATTACGCCAAAAACCTTAAACAAAAAAATTAGTGTGATGTATGAGTTATTGGGGTGGCCCTGGGGACCTCAACATGCAAATCACCAGCTAAACATTGTGATATACAGTGGTACCTCAGGTTAAGAACTTAAGTCATTCTGAAGGTCCGTTCTTAACCTGAAACTGTTCTTAACCTGAGGTACCACTTTAGCTAATAGGGCCTCCCACTGCCGCCGCACCATCATCATGCGATTTCTGTTCTCATCCTGAAGCAAAGTTCTTAACCCGAGGTACTATTTCTGGGTTAGCGGCATCTGTAACCTGAAGCGTCTGTAACCTGAAGTGTCTGTAACCCGAGGTACCACTGTATTGATATATCACAATGTCTGAAATAAGGATGGATCTATGAGGAGGCATTGGCTGGCTTTACAGTTTTCCCCACTGTGATTTAAATCATGAAACTGGTATCACAATATGGACTTAGACTAGTTTTGGATGATATATTGCCCAGCCCTAACACACATAATGATTTGTAATATATTGCCAGGTTAAAAGTTATGAAACCAATATCACAATGTGTACTTCAAACTGGTTTTGGGTAATATATAGATATATCGTCCAGCCCTAATAAGCCCATTTGTTTACAGATATAACATGGCCACTCTTTCTGTGGCATCGTTTAGCCAAGGTGGTACCCTCTGGATGTTTTGGACTAAAATGTGGAGCAATATGATTCCCCCGCAACCGCCCTTCTTTTAGCTCCTTCCCCCAGGTGGTTATGTAATTATTTCCAATATTTATTAGCCGCTTTTCACCATAAATACTCCTAAAGCAATTTTGCAGAACAATGAATGAGCAATGCATCAGTCAAACAATATAGTGTTTAAAAGAACAAAATGCACAAGTAGTAATATAAAATAGATCTAAATGCCCGCTGGAATAGAGAGGTCTATGTCCAGTGATCTCAGCTGGGAGGGAGTTCTTGCTACATTAGTCCTGGCCGAAGCTAACAGCTTCTTAATGCTTAGGACTTAACTCAACGTGACAAGGAAGATCTGTGACCAGGAGCTCCAGAAGATAATTGCATGGTAGTTAACCCTTCCTGCTTTGCCATTTTTGCAGCGGGGGGGGGGGGGGCTTAAATTGGAGGAGGAACCCAGCACAGGGAGATCAATTTAACCCCCTTGTCTAAGGCCAAGGTTCTGATACCACGTTCTCCACTCCCCTAGATGCTCTAAACTTTTCCTAAAATCTCAGGGGGCCATAAGCTCAGATAACCTGCAGCATGTCTGGTCACACCTAAGAGAGTATTGCCAGTTAGGAATCCTAGTAGCACAACCAATTGACTTTTCATCTGATAACCCACAGTTTTTGAGAGTTCAGCTACCGGTGCCTAGTGGCACATGCTGTTACCAACTTTTATGTATAAAAAAAGAATGATTGAATAAGTTCATTTATCCCTCTCACCCCTATTTAATATTTTAAGTAGAATTCCATCTCCCTTAGTGTTAATTGCAGTGCGTCAGAGCTGTGTTCTCCACATTTTCTCACTATAAGGAAATGTTCCCAGAACCTGTAGTGTAGAAAATGTATTGGCTTGTGGGTTTTATTTTTGTTGTTAATAGCACACCTTTCAGTTTCGATGTCAATCATGATGCCGGGAGCAATTCATCTTGACTGTCTTTCCCCTCAAAAGCAAGCGCTGTGCTTGATGGGGGCGATCTTTCTCATTCCAGCAGAAACATGCCCAGTTAAACTGTAGTTCATTCCTCAGTATAATGGATGTGTCATTTATCAGATGGATCAGAGGAGGGTGTTTTCCCCCCTACCCCTCCTCTCCAATCAGAAGAGTTTTGCTTTGATTGCACTTTTCACTTGAAGTTTGCCGACTTAACAACGCTGAACCTCCTTTGTGTTGATTTGAAAAATTATCCTGGTCTTCCTACAAAACAGATGCAATTCTGAGAACAGATGAAGATTTCTGGAAAGTCCAGCGTACTTTTGAAATATCGTCTTGATTTGTAATTCTGACTTTGGTCCTTAACCTCTGAAATTAGATTCTTTTCTCTCTCTCTTTTTCCCGGAAACAGGAGGAAAAATGGACTTACGCGTGCAGGAAAAAAAACTATTAAATGTACCCTGAAATTCAAGGCTTGCAAATAGTTGAATTTGTTTTATTCAACCTTTTGTGGCCTGCCATAAATTAGTTGGATTTTGAGGTTAATTGCATATTTCTCTGGACTGTTTGCACAGTTAGTTTATCTTGTTGGTGTGTTATTTGGATGTATGATGGAATTGTTTCAGTTACAAGTGGAACTTCCTTAATAGTCATACCTAGCATTTATATAGCACTTAGGCCAAAGGTAAAAGTAAAGGACCCCTGACAGTTAACTGCAGTCACAGATGACTCTGGGGTTGCGGTGCTCATCTCGTTTTACAGGCCGAGGGAGCTGGTGTTTGTCCACAGACAGTTTTTCAGGATCTTGTGGCGCAGGACTAAGCCGCTTCTGGCGCAACAGAACACCAAAACCAGAGCAGCGCACAGAAACGCCGTTTACCTTCCCACTGGAGCAGTACCTATTTATCTACCTGCACTTTTGGCATGCTTTTGAACTGCTAGGTTGGCAGGAGCCAGGACCGAGCAACAGGAGCTCACCCTGTCACGGGGATTCGAACCGCTGACCTTCTGCTCGGCAAGCCCAAGAGGCTCAGTGGTTTAGACCACAGCGCCACCCGCATCCCTTTAGCACTTAGGCTACACAGAGTTAAAAACACTATATAGCAGAACTGTGCTGAAACTCTGTGTGTGTATACACACAGTTTGAAAAGCATCAGCAGGAGCAGACATAATCCTGATTCCTACTCTCTTCAGTTTTCTTTACCATGTGAATAGGGTTACAGACCTTGGGTGATAATTCATAGGTGCTTCGGGCAGGCACAAAACTAGGCTTTATTTCACCTGGGTCAAAGACCCAGCTTGCTCCCTCCCCCAGGCTGGGAGCATCAATGGTGCTCCTCTGGAGGCTTTACCTGGGATAAAAAACCTGGCTAGCCTGCCCCTCCTGGTAGCTACAACACTGCTTAGGGGCTTAAATGACAGACTGGGTGGACTGTCTGGGTGGATAGCATAGAAATACATTAGAAGAAGGTGATTTAAACACCAGGCTTAAATCTGAAGGGACCCTCAGCAAAATGATCTCCTCCTACATTGATGGACACCTGCCTGTGGCCTTCCGCAGCGGGGGCAGCAACAAGTGGCCATTGAAATTTCCCATAATGCTTGGAGCCTAGAGCACTTGGTGTAGCATCACTTTGGATGCCACTGTTAGTTAAGCCCTGGGGCAGCAGGGTGAGGGTGTAAGGTGCTGTCACTGAGTTATTTCAGGTCTCCCCTTTCTGACACTGGTTTTTCCATTTCTGGTTTAGCTCTGCAACTCCAACCCGACATTGTTGGAAGTGCCTGTACATTTGTGCCCTTAGGGAAAAGCAGCTTAGAAAACAAATGTGTAGTACATGAATGCCTGTGTAAAATAATATGAGAGCTAACTAATTTTTCAGCTTTGGGGACTTGAGTACTGATTGCATCATTGCAAATAAAATTAATGGGTGGTAAGTTTTCCAGCAATTATGATTAGCCCCACACACCATTTTATGGAGTCTAGGCACAGCCCTGCTTATAAATCCCAGACTTCGGTAATGGATCAGTGCAATACAATCTTTTGAAATGAACTCATAAACTAATAGAAAGTGCTACATATTGGCGGCAGTCCTTTCATCTAAAACAAATATCAGTTTTAGATGATTGTAATTGAAATTGTGAATATTTAACAAGGGGGGGGGGAGCTAGTGAGCTATGTTTAATGGTTTGACTAAAGTGCATTCATTTTTGTTAGTAATGTAAGGCTAATGTTTATTGTAAAGTTAATAGGCAAATCAGTCATCAATTATTACCAGTGACCAGTTCTCATTAGAGCTGGTATTTCCAGCACTACGAGTTACCCATAAGATGTTCATTTATACTGATCATGAGCTGAAGGGGTGGGCCACCTCTTTAGTACAAGGGCTACAGCCGACATTTATCATAAGCTGGAACAGCATCTGCTGAATTGCAGTTTTCAAATGCTTTAGAAAACAACAGCAACCTAGCATTGGTATCATTTGCACAACAGCAGAATTTGCTTGTTAATGTCATGACACGGTGGGTGTAAAATAAATGAAAGAATTACACTGTTACTACGTGTTTCAGCACTTATATAGTTAACTTCAGATGTAAACAGCGGCAACAGCAAGAACACTTGTTCTTCACTGTATCAAGCCAGTTATGGAAGGCTTTTTCCTGGGAAGGATGCCCAGGCCTACTCTGCTGACATTTCAGCACCAGATTAACACCTACCTGTTTGTGCAGGTTTTTTCAAGTTTCTAATATCAGTTTTGCTTTCAGTGTCTTATTCCTGGTAAACCCATTACCGTTTCTTTCCTCTGACCCCTCCCCACCTGCCCTGGCACTGATCATCCTCAAAGACTTGTCAATTCACCCCAAGTGGGGAGCTATGCCTGTCTGGATTTTATGCTCCCGCAACTGTTTTCTCCCAACCTTATCTCTTTGTTCTGTCCATCTTTCCTTACTCCTTCAACATGCAAATATTCCACCTTGGATATTTAAATGAAATGCAACCCCCCCACACCCATAACCCACTCCCTAAAGCACACACCTCACTCTACTCCACTTTAACCTTTTTCTGAAATATAATTATTCACCTCTTTGTGAGTTGCCATTGAAGTCAGGACTTGGCACACTGTCTTAGGGAAGGTGTTTCTCAAAGTGGGCATTGGTACCAAAAAGGCTCTGTTTATAGTGGATACCCACTGAGCTTCATTCAGCAACAACACTACATAAGACTTTAAGCATTACACATACATTTCATTTAGTATTAAGAGAACAAATCTTAGACTTATGAACTTCCACTGCCCTCTCTTTCTCTAGCAAGGTCATCAGAAGATCAGAAGATTTTGTTTTACATATTTATCTAATTAAATTCACTCATTATGTATGAAGATGGCTAATCTCACCTACAGTTTAGAGCAAATGTGATCAACTTGTGACCACAACTTCTGTCTTTCCTGACCATTGATCACGCTAACTGGGGCTGATGGGAGTCCAATAGCATCTGGAGGGCCACACATTAGCCACCTTTGGTTTAGGAAAACCAGCCACCTTCAAACCATAGTTTATGATCCTGCCTTTCTCCCTAAGCTATAGTTAATACTAATCACAGTTTGGGGTTTGGACAT
This sequence comes from Podarcis erhardii, assembly GCF_964252035.2. Taxonomy (NCBI): domain Eukaryota; kingdom Metazoa; phylum Chordata; class Lepidosauria; order Squamata; family Lacertidae; genus Podarcis; species Podarcis erhardii. The sequence continues at coordinate 14,118,724 of NC_138513.1, read as the reverse complement.
TCGAAGAAACCTGGGTTAATTGAAAATGGAAAGAGCTTCCAATCTCTTCCTTGCAGGAATCTGGAAGAGGAGAGGAGTCTTGTATAAGTAGCAATAAACTAGCACTCGCCATAATGCTTTTGAGTCCCATGGCCTGCAAGAAGATCAAACGTATCCATTCTTAAGGAAATCAGCCCTGAGTGCTCACTGGAAGGACAGATCCTGAAGCTGAGGCTCCAATACTTTGCCCACCTCATGAGAAGAGAAGACTCCCTGGAAAAGACCCTGATGTTGGGAAAGATGGAGGGCACAAGGAGAAGTGGACGACAGAGGACGAGATGGTTGGATAGTGTTCTTGAAGCTACCAGCATGAGTTTGACCAAACTGCGGGAGGCAGTGGAAGACAGAAGTGCCTGGCGTGCTCTGGTCCATGGGGTCACGAAGAGTCGGACACGACTAAACGACTAAACAACAACAAAGCACTCCCGAACCTTCATTATCCAACCTGGAACCCTCTAGATATTTTGGGATTAAGCTCCCATCACCCCAACCATTGGCCATGCTGGCTGAGGCTGATGTTCTACAACATCTAGAGCAGAGCTTTCCAAACTGTGTGTCGTGATATGTTAGTGTGTCGGTTTCTGTGTGTAGGTGTGTCACGTGAATGTTCCCCACACTCCTCTCAGGGCTAGGAAGGGCTTTAGTTTAACCTCCGGTTTGCTAGTAAAACTGAATTACTGTGTCCCAAAATGATGCATGTCTAAAAAGTATGTCACCAACATGAAAAGTTTGGAATGCTCTGATCTGGAGAGTACCAGGTTGGGAAAGCCTCCACTAAACCACAGTTTAGCATTATGACCAAACCAATTCAGAAGTCACAACACAATAGAATGTGTGGCAATTTTTCTAACTCTGAAGCTACAGTCATCACAGCTGCATTTGCTTCCATTCTCTGGCACTCCAGATGTCTCTGAAAGCAAGGTAACAATCCACCAATATTTTGTCTTGGAAGATGTATGGCCGAGAGACTTTGCTAACACCATTAACCATTTAAGTTTCTCTGTTTCATGGTTTGAGGCAGTGTTCCTCCAGTTCCTTTGAATTGCATTCTGGTATTCTGAAGGGTGATGTGAAAGTGACTCCATTTTGTTCCTGTCCCCATCACACTGATTTAAAGAATTTTGATCCCTTTAATTTGCGTCAGCACATTGACCAGATGTCCTTGAATCCCATTTACGAAAGCCCACATTTTGGCGACTGCTCAATAATTTATATGAACTTCGCTCTGCAGACTTTTATATTTGGTGACTTACAGAATCATTTTTTATTGATATGGGACTTTTAATTAAATATTTAAAAACCCTCCTGCAATCGCACATTGATTTACTTCAACATGTATGGTAATCGATAGGTTGGGCATTAATACGCAAATTGGACATTATGGCAAATGGACACGACTATCATGGCAGTTGCTATCCTCTTCAGCAAACTTTGAAGAGGGTCAATTTGATGTGGATATCCGTAACTTAAATTTGACATGTCTTTCAGACCTGCTTTCCATTTAATGTAAGCCATTTTGGTCCACATGTGGAGTGGCCAAGTGACCCCACTTAGGTCAGTTATTGGGGATTTGCGGGTAGGGTTGGGAAGATTTGGGGAGTCAGGAGGTGCAACCTAGTAGATTAGGGCCTGGAATCAATGGGGGAATGGTACTTCACCCAAGCTCAGCATGTGAAGGAGAAGATTCCAAATTAATTGGTTAAATATCTGATGTTTGGAAGACATTAGGGGTCGGCCCAAGCAAAAATTTCAAAAAGAATTGGAAAAATATAGAGAATACCTTAAAAAGCAGTGCCCTCAAATTAACACTTGAACTTGTTTTGATTAACTTATGCAAAATAAATTATGGTATAAAAGCTAAAAACAGAAAGAAAAAGAGGTAATAATGAACTAAGAAGGAGACAGTTAACCAAAAATGAAAAGCGAACTGTGTTGAGGATAAAGGAAGTCAACTGGAAGAAGAAGTGAAGTATTATATATATATATATATATATATATATATATATATATTTGCTTTCGTAGATTTTCACGGGTACAGGAATGCAGGTTTTGGTGTCCTTTTACACGGGAAGACACCCGAGGACACCAAAACCTGCATATATATATATATATATATATATATATATATATATATATTATTATATATATTATATAGAATGAAATAGTCAACTATAGAGAGAGAGAGAGTTGACTATATATATATATATATATATATATATATATATATATAGTTGACTATTTCATTCTATATAAGGTTCTGTATGTTATTATGTTTTATTTGTATTTCTTTGTGGGGGGTTTTACTGTGCATTATTTTTATGTTTAGTTTTATGTGTGTGTGTGTACGTGTTGTAAAATAAACCTAATGTATTTTTTTTAAAAAAAACTGATGTTTGGTGTAAAATTCTGATTTCAGAACCAGAACAGTGTCATGTGCAGTGCCGGATTACCATATAAGCAGAGTAGGTACTGTCTTATAGGCTCCACGCCTTTTAGGGGGCCCATGACAATGGATCAAAATTGATTTATTAAAATTGTTGGTTGGTGAAATAAAAAATGTATTAGAAGACTATTTGTGAGCCCCCCACCCCCGAGATTTCAACTGCCTGGGGGCCTTCACAGAGTTTAATCCGGCACTGGCCATGTGTGTGTTTGCCAAGCAGTCTTAGCAAGGAGGCAACGCTACTCTCCCTCCAGACACTATTTCAGAGAGGTCTGCTTAGCTCAGTCATTTCCATGGAAACACAGCTATCAAATCTGAATCCTGCACAACCCCATTGAGCCTCTTTCCTCTCAATTATTTTGTGTGCATAATTAACTTCTGAAAACAGCGGCTATTTTAAAAGATCTCTGATCAGCACTGTAAATGGCTTGGTGCAAACAGGGTAGAAAGTGGAAATGCATCACCCGTCCAGTGATTCTCTCCTTTGAGGTGTCACAAAAGGCAGCTTTAAAGGAAAATTGTCGAGATGAGCTGCCACCGAAAATGCAGTTTGTCTGTGAGAATGTGGCAGTATATTTGGGCTCTTCAAGCGGATGGGATGTGAATCGGGGGGGGGGGGGAGAGAAAAATAATAATACACAAAACTAAACCAAAAAGAAATTATCTACAATGTGCATTGCATTATATGCAATGTATACAAGTATCGCTGCAGCTGGGAGGTGTAGCTTTATCATGAATGAGCATGATTGTGAAAAGTGTTCCTTCCTTGGAAAGGTAACCAATTAGTTAAAAACAAGCTTTGGGGTAGAAAATTGGGTAACAGATGTGTTAGTGCTCGTTTTGCTAGGGGAACATCAGGGTGAATCTATAATGGCGTGCATTGTTGGGTGTGTGTGACTCAACTGTTTCCTTGCTACACTCAACAGTGAATAAGCAAAACAAGATTTTGGCACTCTGACATTTCACTTTGGTGTAATAAAGGAAGTGTCCCTTTTGTCCTTTTGCATCGAGGCCATTTCAGGAATTTAAAATGTTTCATGGCAGAGCAAAGTTTCAAAGATATTCTAAGAAGCCTCAGAAGCAAGGCAAAATATGGTCTACAAATAAGCATGCAGGAAAACTCTATATGTTGATAACGCTAAAAATGACTGACCAAATAAAAGGCCATGAATACAATCCTAAAACACACTGATTAGGGAAAGGAGCAATCCTACTGTATTCAATGGGACTTACTTTTGAGGAGACCTACATAGGATTGTACAGTGGTACCTCGGGTTACAGATGCTTCAGGTTACATACGCTTCAGGTTACAGACTCCGCTAACCCAGAAATAGTACCTCGGGTTAAGAACTTTGCTTCAGGATGAGAACAGAAATGGTGCTTCGGCGGCATGGTTGCGGCGGGATGCCCCATTACCTAAAGTGGTGCTTCAGGTTAAGAATAGTTTCAGGTTAAGAACGGACCTCCAGAATGAATTAAGTTCTTAACCCGAGGTACCACTGTAACTCTTCCCATTTTTATCTGGAGGAAGTGCCATTGAATGTGCTTGGTTTTGTTTGAATGGGCAGGATACATATGAGAGGATGGTTCCCGTATTGCACAGACCTCAGGGTACCACCCTTTCTGCATACTCAGCAAACGTACGTTGAACATCCCACAGACCTTCCTGTGACTCAGGATGCCCTCACTGAAGGAATGCAAAACTGGAAAGCTTTCATTCCTGTGGAAGAAAAGGATATGGAAACCAAGGTCTACACCCCATACCAGGCACTGTTGTTATTATGGCTTGTTGAAAACTTAGCTTGCGTTGTGATTTGGGGGACATCATGAATTGCCAACCTGAGCTGCTCCATTTCTACCTGCCCTTACCATGTCTTCTTCATCCTTGGGCTCCCCATGTCATATTGAAAGGTCCACTGTGGGCTTTTATGTGCATGCTCATTGACCACCTCACAAATGGGAATCTGGATAATTCAGTTTTTGATCATGGGATGGCTGCTAAACACATTCAGCTAAAGTTGCTTAGAAGCTCTCTTCAGAGTTTATTTTTCAGTGCAGTAGGGTTAGTGTTATGTACTGAGTTGAATAGAATCCAAAATGCAGCAGTCTGATTGGTACTAGAACAATGCAGCAGTATGATTGGTCTGCAGGAGCTACCCAATCCAGCTCCAAGTGGAAGTGAATCCACGACCTGATTGGCCTACAGGAGAATCCCGGAATTAGCCAATCACGTGCGGCCCATTGTGTAAATAATGTATATAGAGCAGATATTTGGGGAAAACTTTCATTCCTCACTACTATGAGCTGAATAAAGAGCATGAAATCCACACTTGACTCTGAGTATATTTCAGTTAGGGTGGTGTGAGAGGATGGGAACATTCTGGGTGGAACCTGCATGAACCCCCTCCCCAATATCCCCAGAGCTGCACTGATTCAGAAGTAAAGTACACATGTATCATTTTATAGGCACGTATACAGGTAAAATTGTCACTGATGACTCTCATTACCAACAAGTGTGTACATAAAGCAAAACAGGCTTGATTACCAGATGCATTTCAATTTGCTAGTCTTTCTTTAGAAGAGCGCACATATAAATTCCTCTAAAGACACCCGAGCTTTTAGTTATTTTAGTTACGTGTATTGTTTACATATTTGTGGTTAATTATTCTGTGCACAACTGCTCAGTCGTAGCCGTACATTTGGTTTTCTTCAACCTACGATCAAGGCAATAAAACTACAAAAGAATGTGCAATAACTCCAAGTAGAGCAATTTATCCGTCTTCCAGGCTACAAGGGCAGGCAGACATTGACTAGTAATAAATTGCCTCCAAATTCTCACATCCTGTATTACAAAAACAATCACTGAGCCATATATTCCCAAAGGAAAATTGTCAGGCATTTTCTGTTCTTAAAAGATAAGAGAGAAGTATTGTTTGTATTTAATGTTTTACATTTTAAATGATTATAAGTAGCATGTTCTGACTTTCGATGAGCCTATTCTGTACATTTTGAATGTTAGCTCCTGAATGTAGTGCAATTTGCTTTTGGTTAGTTAGGGTTTATATCCCTGATATTCCCCACACCCCTTGATGTTTTATTTCTATTCGGAGGGCTGACAAACTGCTGCGTGCTTTTGGCCAGCACGATCATAATTTAAAGCTTTTAATGAAGCTTTTTTTTAATCACACAAAGCTTGTAAGATATGTTTCCTTTCTACCCAAAATGTTATACAATTCTGGAATGATGTATGATAGATTGGGCAGACAGAAGCATGCAACAATAGTTCAGTGAACACACACATTCACTTCTTCCACCCCTAAATGCCTATAAGGACAGCCATGGTGTCTTGGGCAGAATGCCTTGCTGCAGAGAGGCTTGTAGTGTGTGTACAGTGTCGGGGAAGGGCTGATGCAGGATGAGGGGTGGGCAAAAGAGCAGGTAAATAGGGCTAGAGCTAGCCAATCTCAATGACTGGGAATGCTTGAGAGCATATAAATTGGGCATGTCCAATGGGACTGATAGGACAGGAGACCAACACTAAGTGGAGCCAGGGACAGTGGCAGCCACCTCCTGTCCTAAGGAAAGTGGGTACTGACTGAGATGAGACAGGATGGTGGGGTGGTGCCCCATTTGCCCTAATAGGCCAGCATCCATTGGCTAGGCATCCTGACATCAATCTGGCTTGATGACCAGTGCTCGTACTGAAACAGCATTGGTTGCCCTGATGGATAACCTCTGTCAGAAGGGAGGTGCAGGACAAGGGAGTGCAACCCCATTTCTCCTCCTTGATCCCTCAGCAGCTTTTGACACCATTGGCCATAGTGTTCTTCTGGAACGACCCAGAGGGATAGGAGTTAGGGGAACCATATCACAGTGGACCCTCTCCTGCATGCAGGGTTACCACCAGAATGCAAAAGTAGAAGACCAGGTGGCTTTGAGCTGTGGGCTCCTAGCTGCTGGCTTAGCTCAGTTTGGTAGAGCATGAGACTCTTGATCTCAGAGTTGTGACTTTGAGGCCCACGTTGAATGAAGGACTCCTGGACAACAGCGGGTTGGATTAGATGACCCTCATAGTCCCTTCCAACTCGACAGTCATTCTATGATTCTATCTCCTATGCTATTTAACTTCTATATGAAACCATTGAGAGCTGTCATCTGGAGATTTGGAGCATGGTGCCATCAGTGTGCTGATGACACACAGTTCTATCTTTCCATTCTCTCCGACTCACAAGGGGCTGTGAAGCTGTCTAGAAGACATGAAGGGCTGGATAGGGTCTCATAAACTTATGCTGAATCCTGATAAGATGGAAGCGCTTTGGGTGGTTCCCATGTCTGGGTACAACTTACTTTGGGAGGGGTTGCACTCCCCCTGAACAAACATGTCCATAGTCTGGGAGTATTCCTGGATTCCAGCTTGTCAGTGGAATCTCAAATGGATTCTGTGGCTAGGGGTGCTTATACCCAGCTTAAGCTAGTTTGCCAACTACAGCCATTCCTGGGCAGGAATAGCCTGGCCTCAGTTGTCTATGTTCTAGTGACCTCCTGCTTGGACTACTGTAATGTGACCTGCATGAGACTGCCCTTGAAGAATTTACCAAGGCCACAGCTAGTGGGGCAGCCTGATGGGACCATGTGTCACCAGCCCTAAAATCTTGAAACTGACTGCCAGCGATCTACCAAGCCCAATTCAATGTGCTAGTACTAGTGTACAATGCCCCAAATTGCTTGGATTCTGTTTGTGTTGTGGCCTCTAGCTGATTCCCTGCCGGTGTTGAACCAGGACCAGATCTTCTTAGTGGTGGTTCCTGATTTTGACAGCATCCTCTCAGTAAAGTGCATCTGTCTCCCTCTTCATTGATTTTCAGGAGAAATTTATAAACATTCCTGTTTACTCGGGCATTTGTGGGTTGACTGGCCATGGCAACTGTGAAATTAAAAACTGTGAAGGCATGTGACTGCTTTTAAATGTTTTAAAGTGCTTTTGGATGGTTTTAAATATGTTTTATTTATCTTTAATTGTGCTGTTATAACATGTTGACGTTTGCTGCCATGGGCTCCTTCTGGAGGAAGATCAAGTTAGAAATTAAATAAATAACTTGAATTTATATTGCCGCCCCATAATTCATGTTCTATTCAACAACCAAAATGCAATATAAAATGATAAAAGCTATATAAAAGTAAGCAACACAACTAAATCACAGGTATAAAGGACCAGACCACAAAACATAAATTATTTTGAAAGGTTTGGGAATGCCCTGGGAATCCTTTGATTCAGCCGCCTTCTGATTCTTTGCTTCTTTCTAAATCCTGCCTGTTATTTGAGAAGAGGAGGTGCTATGAACAAAAGATTTCTAGTGTACAGAAAGGGGCCTTCTCTCCCATCACCAAACTAAGGTAGAGATAATTCAATTGATTTGACTCTCAGAAGCTTGAGAATCTCTCTGGCTCTGAAGTCTCAGAGCACCATTATGAGCAGTGACATTTCTTGATGTTCCTCTCCTTCCTTTCTTTTTGGTGTGTGCGGGGGGAAAGTGATCAAAGGAACAAATTCATTACCAACCCTGTCAAAGGTTTGAATCCCTGGTGTATTAAATACAACCTTTTGTGATTACTGAGCCACAGAGGAAACTCATGGGGCGAATGCAACATTTTTTTCCCTTCGGTGTTGCCTACAGTTGGCTACTCTGAAACGCAGTTTCCAACTTAGTAGGTGGGGCTGAAGCACTGCACTAGCTTCCTATCAGGTGAGTTGCTTTTAAATTACAGCTGGTGTGGCTTGATCCAAGGGGATTCTCAACAACCTCTTGTTATCTCATCACACATCCTGGCCTTGGGTCTTTTAGCCAAGGTAGCATCCTATGGAGGCATCCTACTTCTCTGTATTCAGCAGGTGGTAGTAGCTAACAAAGTATTGGACTAGCCTGTTGTGGATTCACTCCCAGGTGTGGCACTAAGATGCCCAGTTAAATTGGTCTTCCTAATGACCCCCAGGGGGTGCCAGGGTACAGAAAGTGGTTAGAATTATCCCCTGGGTGCATCACAGGAAAATAGCCTTCTGGTTTTAAAAGAAAATGGTATGGAAAATGGTGTCTGGCTTATTCTGCTCCAAGGCACAGGATACAGCTAATGTTGACTGAAGAAGTCTCCAGAAATCTGAGACAGAGAGTTTATTTGAATGGAAGGGCAAGGGAAATTACATGTCCAAGCCCTTTTCAGTATTGTTTACGAACTTTAAACTTGCCTTGATAAGAAAAAAAATAATTAAGATAGTGGATTCTCCTGGCCACAAGAGATTTTTAAATATATTTGTCATGGAATCATAAGGCAGAGCCCCCTAAGCCGCACTTGTATATGAGTATAATTTAGATTTGTGACTTTGGTGGAACAGTTCGGTAGCCATCTGTAAAGTATCAATTTAGGAGGCAGAGCTTGAGATAAGACATTCAATTATCTTGAAGTCAGATTTTGCAGCCGTACGTCTGTTCTAGAGGAGGAAAGATGCCACTAACTCATCACTGTCCTATGATGTCAGATTGGCGCCCAATAATGAATTCTTCCCGAGATGGTTTTGTCATATATTACGGGGATTTACTGCTGTTGGGTGAATTGATGCTGGTGAACAGTAACCTCAAAAAAAGATTAACGCTCCACAGGAGCCGTGAGGTGGAACATGAAAAAGAACGGAGCCAATCGCAATGACTGGGAATGCTTGAGAGCATATAAATTGGGCAGATCCTTTGAAAAAAATATTGTGCGTGTCTTCCTTAACGCATCCACAAACAGTCTGCGGTGAACTATGGGAGATGCTTGAAGAATGTTCTTGAAGAGAGTCAGAAGTGTATCATCAATCCTAGTCTGATTCTTTATATTCATATAATATGTAAATATTTCTTCTTTATAGCTCTAGCGATGCTGCTGAATCCAAATTGGATACCATAAATGGTAGGCAAGAATCTAAGCTTGATTGGTGCTAACTGCTAAGCTTGTGAGACAGGAGGACCATAGTTCAGAGGAAGAGTGGAAGAGGACCATAGTTCAGTGCCTTGTGTCTGCAGGTAGGGGTGGGAAAAACTGGTGCCTGAAAGCCTGGAGAGTAACAACCACTCAAAGCAGACAATACTGAGCTTGATGGACCAATGAATGTGACTCAGTATAAGGTGGCTTTCTACATTTCATATGACCTAAGATGTCACCGTTTGTGAAACCTGATCTTTACAACGGCTGTTATTTTATTAAAGTCTTCCTTCTAGGCTTCAAGCTATCAAAATGCCTTTTTGAAAAGAGTCTACTTCGGGCAAAATGGGAAATTTGATTAGCGCTAATGGAAATACAGAGTAAACCTACAGATGTCAGGATTTGAACCACAGTAACCGGGATCAGATTTTGGCCTTTGGTATTTTTCCAAATGCACAGTTCAAATGGTAATTGTCCACAAACCTAATTTAAACATAAAAGGCATTAATTCTGGCCTGGGATTTGAGCATTTTAGAAATAAACTGCGAAAGGTCATTGCAATTAAAGCACAATGTGAAGGGGGAAAGTACTTTAAAAATCATGGATTATATAGTTAAGTCCTTATTAAAAGCTGAGGGTTGTTTTTTTTTTTACCTATGGGCCCGGATATTAAATCTCATGGGAGAGAATACAAAATGTTTGTCCAACCCAGGAGCTTCAGGATACATTTCCTTTCCAGGATACTTTATTTCAGGCAGTGAGGGTGGAGTGCACTAGATATCTCTTGCAGGATATTATCAGCAACACACTATCACAATTCCAATTTCTTTGGGTAAAGTCAAAATAGTTGAACTGTTATGAAAGTGATGGAAATTTATTATGCTGACATGAGCCAATGCTGAGCTTTTGTGTCTAAAGCAACAGAGAGGTTTTCCATGTTCAGACCTCTAAAGGAGCTTTGGAGAGATTGACAATGGTGAGCCTGAAGGAGAGCTGAGCATTAGAAGCCGTTGAATTTCAATTTCCAGATTTTGAAGCATGCCCTTCCCAGCAAAGCAATGAAGACCTGTCTGTTTTGATGAGCTGCCCCCAGGAAAACTAGTTGGGGGACAACAAAAGGTGACCCTCTACAAGAGAAGAAGAGGAGTTTGGATTTGATATCCCGCCTTTCACTCCCTTTAAGGAGTCTCTAGGCGGCTAACATTCCCCTTTTCCCTTCCTCCCCCCAAACAAACACTCTGTGAGGTGAGTGGGGCTGAGAGACTTCCAAGAGGTATGACTAGCCCAAGGTCACCCAGCATCTGCATGTGGAGGAGCGGAGATGCGAACCCGGTTCCCCAGATTACGAGACTACCGCTCTTAACCACTACACCACACTGGCTCTCAGACCCTTGCAGATGGCTTTTGGCCTCTTCCCAAAGGCTAAGCCAACTCTTTGGATCAGTCGAGCAAAGAAACTGTGTCTCCATTTCTCTGCAAGAGGACTGTTCTGTAGAACTGCCCCTGAGAAAATGTGGGATGGGGGCCAAAATCCCACCCTAATAGATTCTCCCATGAGGTGAGCATATGACCCTCTTTTCCCTGTTATTTCATTTTGTTGAGTTTTATTTTCTTACCTTTATACCCCACCTTTCTTCTACCATGCAACCCAAGGTGGTATATATGTGGTTCCCAAACAGTCACGTCCAGGCCCTGACCAGACCCAGACCAACTTGGCTGCAGAAAGGTAGTCCACAAGCACCTTTAGACCACCTGCTATACCTCATGTGTTCTCACAGAATCTTTACTATCTCTCCTAAGAGTCCATCTCCTTTTTTTATGTTCTCCAGTTAAGCTAACTAGGCCAAGTTCTTAGTTCACTTGGGGTTATGGATTGATAAACTCCCTGTATAAAATTCAGTCCCCATTTTCAAACATGATTAAAACCAACAGGTTTTATGGTCTTGTAACTGAAGTCAGAAGGGGGTCTCCTGTTAGCTCCCAAAGTTACAAAAAACACACCAAAAACCAAAAAGCTTTGATAATATCAAAGTCACCAGGAAGGTCAAAGTCATAAAAGTCACAGATGTTTAAAACTGACAGAAAACCAGTGGCTATTAAATGCTCAGGCTTGCGGAGCTGAAGTGGAAGACAGAATGAGAAGCATTAAAACTTTTGAAATGGCCCTGTAACCTTGATATACCTCCCAGAATAACTGCCACTTGTATTTCTGCACAGTTCTTCTCACCACTTTGAGAGTACTCACCTAGTTGGATTTCCCCCCTTTTCTTTCTAATAATCTTTTTACAAGCAGATGCTCACTTTCTCCTCAGGGGAGAAAGGAAAGGTCTGAAATATCTAACAGCTCCACAAGCACACCTTAGAGTGGTAGCCCTGGTGATGGAAGGTTGTCGTCATTGTCCTCTATACTTCTCCATTAATTCCCCTATATTCACTTAATAGGAGCTTTGATTAGCAAGTCTGACCCAAGGCATTTTGCTGCCCGAGGCAAAGGACAAGATGGCATGTTCCACATTCCACACAGAGTCCAAATCTTCTGGCAGTTGAATCTTCACACCATACATTTAAAGCACTATGATACCACTTTAGCCATGACTTCCCCCAAAGAATTCTGGGAGCTGTAATTTGTTAAGAATGCTGATAGTTGCTGGGAGACCATTATTCCCCTCCCAGAGCTTCAGTTTTCAAAGCTGATTATTAAACCACTCTGAGAAGTGGAGCTCCCTGAGAGAATTTCACAGCCTAAACAGAGAGTTTAAAAGCCTAAATAAAAAGGGTGTCCCCCTGACACTAAACTTCTTTGGGAAGCACTCTTCTTACATTCTGGTTTCAAACTGGATGGGGAACTGTGTGCTGAGATTCTTACACTGCAGGGGGGCTGGAATAGATGGCTCTTGGAGTTCTTTGCAACTATGCAATTCTGTGATTCTATGAATGAAGCTATTATCTCCAGCACCAGGTGTTCCCCTGCCATCTGTAGTATTGTCTCCACGCCTCCTCCAGATTTAGTTTAAAGCTCTAGTGATCAGATTTGTGAGACCCTTAGCAAACACATTTTTGCCAACAGCTGTGAGATACAACCCATCACTTGCTAGAAGCCTTTCCTCAAACAATATCATGGTCCAAGGAGCCAAACCTTTCCTGATGACACCACCTGCAGAACCATTAACTTCCAGTATTTTCCCTTCTCTTCCTGGGCCATGATGTTCAACAGGAAGGAATGCTTCCTGAAGGTCTCTGGTTCCATCCCTGGGGACCTGCAGGTAGATGGGTTTCAACCCTGGAGAGCTATTACCAGTTAGAGTAGACATTAGAGTAGACATTAGACAATGTTGAAGTAGATAGGACAATGATTTGACTCAGTGTAAGGTAGCTTCCTGTGCTTTCATTCTTTTGGTTGAAACACACGTACATGAGAACAAAATATCAGTGTTCTCGTTATCTTTTTACACTTCTGATGCCAAGTTGTGTCCACTGATATCAATAAAATATGCCTGCCTGATTGAATAAGGACTGAAGCCTATGTTATCAAGGAACTATTAACTATTTATGTGAAATCAAACCAAACTTGTATGTCTCAAACTCTTTAATAAAATCTTTAATAATAAAAAGTAACATCCTCCAAGACAACAATGCCCATTTACACCACAAAGAACTCATAACCCACCTACTTTCAGCTGCCAGAAACACCATAACCAGACACTGGAGAGACTTGTCAGGAGTAAGCATGGACCAATGGTACCAAATAGTATGGGAAACAGCCCTACTAGAAAAATTAACCAATAAACTGAAACTGACATGGGGACAAACAGAAGAAGACGCCTTTACCCCAGTATGGCTGGGGTAAGATCACCACAGCCAATCACAAACAAACGGCCGCACCCTAGGCCAACCCCAACCTCTCTCACCACCAAAGAAACACAAATGAACAGCAGAAAGCCTGCATGAGCAACGCTGACACCAAACCCTACATACACTAAGCAAAATAGAAACATCGCCCCCCCCCACCCATCTTCTCCCCCTTTCCCCCCCAATGTCTCAACAAATGAAACTGATTTGTAAAAATGTTACATGGAAAAAATATGAGAGACATTACACATACTTCTGTAAAACAAGAAAATCTTTAATAAAATAATAATAATAATAAAATAATAAAAAGTAAACACTGAAAGACATTAATGCACAAGGATAGACTTGACTTCAAAAATGCAAAAACCTATGATGCAGTGTGACTGACGGCAAAGAAGCATGTCATTAGGGGAAACAAAAAATGAGATAATGCTGGATTAACTGATGGGCAAGTGGAACCCATCAAGATTCAGACTGGCACTTAGATTTTCCATGGAAACTTCTGCTTCAAGATTGGAAAAGAAGACTGCAAAATGGGGCTTTTTCCAATGGTTTTTGTACGTTACTAATCTAGTCAATATAGTGATAAGACCCCTAGGCAACAGTATGTAATTATTAAGCCCAATTGGGAACAATTAACATATATTGCTAAATGGTTCTGTACTGAAATATAAGCCTGCACTTGTAACCTCAGGCAAGGCATTCTTTGGGATGGTTAATCATGTCTGACAAAGTTAAAGCACAAATAATAATAAGCAATAGGGCACACTACATGTCAGGGGCAGGAAATGTTTGGGCCTCCAGAAGTTGCTGAACTACAGTTCCCATCAGCCTCAACAAGTGTGGCTGATGGCCAAGGATTATATGAGATGCAGTTCAGCAACATCTGAAGGAACAAAATTTTCCCACCACTGCTACAGGTATGAGAAAGCTAAATGGGAATAGCACACAGTGGTTTAAGAGAATTAAATTCCTACATGTTTGCATTATTGACAAATGCTTTTGTAATTTGATTTTTAGTGCCAATTCCTATGCTACTGATGAGTAGTGTAGTAAAGAGAATATTATGAGAATGTACCTCTGTCCTCATGACATAGAACCCAGTTTGGGTGCATTTTGGGACACTGATTCTGACATGTCCCAATGTGTCTCTTCTAATACCATACTAGGAATTCTGTTCTATTCTTGTTGCGTGTCGAGGTCCCCAATCCATCCCCCAAATAACTCACAATGGACATGTAATTTTTGTTTAAGATTCTTGGCATGATTTTGGCCACAACTTTATTCAATTACAAACAGTGAGTGGTTGTTTAGACATTGGTTAAGACTATCTGCCCCCCCCCCCCCCGGTCTGGGGACAGAACTGACTTCCGGGCACCACCGAAAGCCAGTGTGGGAAAACAAGTCAGGGGAGAATTGGAGCTGAGTCACAGGCCCTCAATTCTCACCCGCCTGCTCCCCGAAGGCTTGTCGGCCCTAGTCCCATTCCAGGGATTGGACGAAAAGATGGCAAGCCCCAGGATTCCTTTAATGGAATTCCCTTTCCGCAGCAACCATGGAGGGGCAGGCCCAACCTATCCTAACCCCTCCTCCACCAAATTTATAACCAATGCCTAACTGCAACCTTACAAGTTGTGGCGATTTGCTACACAGTAGGCAAAAACCACCCAGCCGGCCAATTTGCCAGATGGAAAAATTCCTACCAGGCCCCTGCTCGGAGGCAGACGACCCCATGACAGGCATAGCAAGGTCAACGCAACAACCCCTTACTCTAGGGCGGGTGGGTGGGTGATCCGTTGCACGCAGCAAAGAGAAAGTCCCAAGCTGCGTGCAGAGTATTTAAACATTTTACCCCTCCCACCAAAATTGCAACATAATTTTTACCCCAGCAACCCAGCAAACCAATCACTGCCCCCAGGCCATCTTGGAGAACTTGCCCAGCAACAAAGGGGTGTCTCAGTAGACCCCACCGCAACACGTGCTCTCCATGAAGGAGAACACGCTTTGTGTTATTATTTATTAAATTGGTATACCACCCTTCATCCAAAGATCATAGGGAGGCTTCCAACATAAAAATACAAAATGAGAACCCAAAATACATAATAAAGCAAAAACAAACCAACACCCTCCCCCCCCCCCCACCACAAAGTTGCTTCAGAAGAATGGCACAGACCTTTTGTTTCTGCAAATCTCATCTGTTTCCTGCCAATACAAATGTCTTCTTTTGAGAAAATGGCAGCCTGCTACCCAAGGCTAGTGAGAAGAAAGTACTATTTTCCAGAATGGCTAATAGTTTATGGATGATGTCCTGGGATGGTTCCAGCTGGGAGCAGAGCTCTGTCACTTTCTGTCCTGGTTCTGCCCCATAGTTGGTTACTGCTAGGGATGAGGCAGAATTTGTGTTTACTAATTCACACTTCCCCAAACAATACGTGAACTGAAACACAGCTAGCCTTCAAAATTCTCACTGCTCTGAATTTTGTGATGCTCTTTTCCAAGCAAAATATGAATGAAAGTAAGTTTAGCAGTGGTGCAGGTATTTTAAAAAATGCTTTTCTCTGGAGTCAGTCTATCCAACTCTGAGTGATAAATAAGGATGGAACATTGGCATATTTGTTTCTGGATTTTACATCCTAGAGTTAGACTAGATTGTATTTTGTTTCCCACCAACTCTGTACAACAAACTAAAGTGTGCACATATACACACACACACGAAACACACATGTCACAGCCACCCAGGTGGGTCCCAGCTCACGAGAGACCTTACTCCGTTGTAATTTACTTACAGGAAAAGTTTATTGAAGATAATTGCTTCTTTCACAGTTCAGCATTGTGGCTGTACGTCTGTCACGTTAGACCGCCGAAGTCCCCCTCTGACTCCTCCCCTCCTCCACACCAACTTAATAGCCTGGCTCTAGACCACCTCTTCCTCTCCTTTCTTTTCCGCAGGGTCTTTCTGCCCCCCTGGGTTCTCTCTTTCCGGGATTCGCCTGAGGCTGAATCCTCTGCCGCCTCCTGCCCCCTCCTTCTGGCTTTGGGGCCGGGCTCCTCCTCTGAGCTTTCCCCACTTCCGCGCGCCTCTATGTTTGAACTTGGCGCGCGTACGTTGCTTTTGACCTTTCCTTCGTCCTCTATACTGCCCCCTGTTCCACTCTCTACCCTTTCCGGCTGAACACCTTGCTCCAACCCCCTCTCTCTGTTTTCTCCTGTTCCTCCTCCCTCCGAGAGGCTGACAACTCCACCCCCTTTACTCCGTTCCGGCTGAGACCCCTCTGACAGCGTCTGTGCTTCATTGGGCTTTCTCCCCTCCTTCCCTGACTTTTCACAGCTTCTCTCTTCTCCTGCTTTTCGCCTGATCATGCTAGCTCCCTTTTGGGAATCCTCTGACTCACTGCTTAGGCTCATAGATTCCCTTCGAATTCCGTCATCTTCTTCCTCGTCTCTCTCTCCCTCCTCCCACTCGCTTTCCGTCTCCTCTGCCATCTCCTCACTTCTCCCAGAAACCCTGACATCCATCCCCCCCTCGAAGCCCCCCCTTCCCCCCTCCCGGTCGCTGGGTGCAGGTTGAGGGAAATGTGGTTCTTCCTGGGTCGGTTCAGGATACCGGGTGTCCACGTCAATCTTCTCCTCTGGCAGCTCCGTATACGTGTGTTCGAACTCGGGTTCCCCCCCTGAAGGCATCACAGTCTCTTCCTCCCTCACTGCTTCTCCTGGCGCTGCCTGCCAAGGACCTATCATCCACCTCTGACTCCATACCTCCCTTGGCTGATCCACCCACCAATAAGGGTTTGTCTCTCCCCCCCCCAGGCGGGGATCCCTGGTCGGGCTTGTTTTGGGCGTAGAGCCCTCGGGCGAGGAGAAACCCCCGAACGTGCTGCCCGACAAAGTGGGCGTGAAAAGCCAATCATCAAAATACTCCTCGGGCATGGGTTTGTGCGGAAAAATTGCATGAAACTCCTCCTTCAACAGGGGTTCGTCCAAAGCGTAACCCGGCACCCAGCTATTTGCAGAGACTGGAGTGCCTTCCCTGGCGAGAAAATATTCAACTCCCTCCTCCCCCCACCGTGAATCCAGTATCTCTGTGACCTCATTAAGAGGTTCTGGTCTTGGCGACTCCCCTCTCTCAGGCGCCCTTCTACGTGGCTCTGGAGGTGCTCCTGACTCTTGAAACCTGTGTGGGGCTTTGTAGGGAGTGAGCACCGACCTATGAAAGACCGGGTGCACCCTGGAGCCCTCCGGAAGGGCTAGGCGAAAAGCCACCGGATTGATCTTAGCCTCAACTTGATATGGTCCTAGCTGCCTGTGTTCTAACTTCTTTTTGGCCAACGACCTGGCCGGCATCGCGTGGGCTGCTAACCATACCCAGTCCCCAACCTGAATGTCTTCCCCCGCCCTTCTGTGTTTGTCGGCTTGCACCTTATACGCCTGCTTTGCCAGCTCCAAATGTCTCCGCAGCTCCTCGTGCACCTCTTGCAACTCTGCTGCAAACTGGTCGGCATTTTGAGGTCCCCCCCCTTCAGGTGCTGTAAAGCTCGGGAAGGTTCTGGGATGACGTCCATAGTTCGCGAAGAAAGGCGTCACCCCGGTGGATGCGTGCTTCGTGTTGTTGTAGGCGAACTCAGCCATCGGCAGGTAGTCCACCCACGCCGCGGGTCGCTGGTTGGCGTAACACCGTAGGTACTGCTGCATGATCGCGTTGACCCTCTCCGCTTGACCGTTGGTCTGTGGATGCCTCGCCGACGTCAGGTTGATCTTGACGTGCAAGATACCCAGAAGCTTCCGCCAGAAAGTGGAAACAAATTGGCGCCCCCTGTCGGACAAGACGGACTGCGGTAGTCCATGCACTCTGAAGACGTGATCGATGAAGAGCTTTGCGGTCTGTTCTGCCGTCGCCACCTTGGCACAAGGAATGAAGTGCGCCATCTTGGTGAACAAGTCCACAACCACTAACACCGCCGTCTTACCTCTGGAGCTGGGCAGGTCTGTAACAAAGTCCAACGCTACCCTCTCCCACGGTTGCTGCGGTGTCTCCAGCGGTTCTAACAATCCCGCCTGCTTCTGATGCACTGGTTTGGACCTCTGGCAGATATCGCACCTGGCTACGTAGTCCGCCACCTCTCCTCTCATCTGGGGCCACCAAAAGTCCCTTGCCACCAACTCCATCGTCTTCTCTTTGCCGAAATGGCCCGCACTCGGGGCATCGTGCAATTGTTGCAAAACCGTGGCGCGAAGCTCGTCGGTGGGTACGTAAAGGGCGCCCTTGCGAGTCAAAAGTCCATCCTGCAACTGAAACTCATTGTTGTCAGGCGACCCTCTGCGGAGCTCCTCCATCTTGGATTGTGCAAACTGATCCTCTTGCAGCGCGCGTCGCACCGCGTCCAGGTCGACTGCGATGGTAGCGCACGTCCACGCCTGCGGTGCGAAAATGTACTTCGCTGCGATTGGAGCTACTTCCTCCAGGTATTGAGGCTTTCGGGACAGCGCGTCTGCTATAACATTGGAGTCTCCAGGGATGTATTCTATTTTGAAATCGAAATCCGCAAAGAATTCCGCCCAGCGCATGTGTCGTTGGGTTTGCAATTTAGCCGTCCGCCAATACTCCAAGTTCTTGTGATCCGTGCGGACCTGCACCGTGTGCTTGGCTCCTATCAAGAAGTGTCGCCACGCTTTGAAAGCTGCATGAATGGCCAACAACTCCCTGTCCCATATGGTGTAGTTGCGCTCCGTCTTGCTGAGCTTCCGGGAGTAGAATGCACCCGGTCTCCAGTTGCCTTGCGAATCCTCTTGCAAGAGGACGGCCCCAACTGCTCTGTCTGATGCATCTGTCTCTACCCGCATGGGCCTGCCAGGATTCACGTGCAGCAGCTGCTCCTCGGAGGCGAAAAGGCTTTTAAGCTTCCGAAAGGATCGCTCTGCTTGTTCGGTCCAGACGAACTTCTTCTTCTTGGAACTGAGGGTGTCAGTGATTGCCGCCGTCGCGTTTGCAAAACCTTTAATAAACTTGCGATAAAAATTGGCAAAGCCGATGAACCTCTGGACCTCCTTCCGATTTCGAGGGCTTTTCCAGTCCAACAGCGCTTGGACTTTAGTCTTGTCCATGGCCAGTCCCTCGTCGGACAGCTTGTAGCCAAGGAAATCTACCTCTCTCACATCAAACTGGCACTTCTCCAACTTGGCGTACAGCCTGTGTTCCTTCAGCCTCTGCAGAACTTCCTTCACGTCCTTATCGTGATCCTCTGGCGATTCCGAGAAAATCAGGATATCGTCGAGAAAACAGACACACTTCTTGTAGAGGAGACCTGCCAGGACGTGATGCATGAATGCTTGGAAAACATGGCTGCCATTTTGTAGACCGAAGGGCATAACTCTGTATTCGTACGTGCCCAAAGGAGTGAACATGGCCGTCTTCCACTCGTCGCCCTTCCTGATGCGGATGAGGTTGTAAGCTCCACGTAAATCCAGCTTGGTAAAAATCTTCCCCCTCCTGACTGTAGCCAAAAGGTCGTCAATTTTGGGCATGGGGAAGGCCTTGGGCTTAGTTAGTCTGTTTATGAACCGGTAGTCCACAATGAGCCTCTTCTGGGGCGTGTCTTTCTTTTTCACAAAGAAAACAGGACTGCCTCCCGCTGCTTTAGATTCCTGGATGAATCCGCGCTTGAGGTTGTGTTCTATGAACTCCCGAAGCTCTTGCAGCTCGTCTTCCGACATGGAGTACAGCTTGGCAGTTGGCAACTGCGCGCCTGGCACTAAGTCAATCGCGCAGTCGTAAGGTCTGTGAGGCGGCAATTTGTCAGCTTCCTTTTCGCAGAAAACCTCCAAGAACTCCGCGTACTTGTGAGGAACCGCTTGCACCATACTCAGATGCAGCTGCTGTTCGGCTTCTCCTCCTTGATCGGTTTGGATGCAATTCTGGGCGCAATACGATGAACAAAAGGTGATCTGCCTCTGGTACCAAGCAACCGCGGGACTGTGCCTGTCCAGCCAACTCATGCCCAACACGATGGGCGTGTCCGATAAGTGGGTGACATTGAAACTAATAAGCTCTCGATGGTCTCCAATTTGCATCATCATGGGAGGGGTTTGCTGCACCACTTGCCCCCCCAGCAACTTCCTGCCGTCTACCGTGACCACGTTCAGAGGCGTCGTTGCAGGCAGGAGCGCTATGTTATGCTGCTTGACGAACTGTAATCCCACGAAATCGGCGTTGCTTCCCGAATCGATGGTTGTTGGAACCTCGAGAAGTCGCCCATCAGGCAGCTGGAGTGTTGCTGTGAGTAAAACTGCTGGTTTGGGAGGTAAAGGGTCCATGCGGTGCAAGGATGCTGGGGACTTCTCTACAGATCCGCCTGGCTGAGCCCCAGTAGCTCTGCTTCCAGCCAGGCACTGCAGTTTCCCTGAAGCTGCTCCTCTGATTGCACCTCTGCTGTCACAGTTGCTAGTGCTGCAGTGTGCTTCTGGAGCCTCTGGGGGCACTCTTTCGCCATATGGTGTGCACTGTCGCAGATGTAACACTTCCTGGTCCCTCTAGGAGGCTTCGCTTTGGCTGCAGCAGGGATGGGGCTCTGGGATGGCTTGTGAGCCCTAGCACCACCAATCTCCATTGGCTCTTCGCCTTCCTTCCCCATTGGTGAGGGGTGCGCACGGCTGAAATCCCTGTGCACAAAAGGGAGAGCTTTTGCTTGCGCGCGCGCTTGGGGCCCCCCCTCCTCGTGCCACGGACGTCCCTCAAGTCGAATTCCTATAGCCAAAGCCCGTTGCACCACGTCTTCCAGGGTCTGGGGTCTGTCCCCCCTTGCGATCTCATCCTTGACGGAGGGGCTCAATCCCTCCCAAAAAAGATCCCTGACCGGTAGACTGTCCTTCGGCCAATCTAAGGCGGTGAGCAATGCAAAAAATTTAGAATGATATTGGCGTACAGTGGCTCTCCCCTGCCTCAGCCCGTGCATCTGCCGGCGCGCAATGTCCTTATCCACAGAGGATTGAAAACAAGCATCCATTGCCTTGATAAACGCATCTGCATTGCGACGGGCTGGTCCATCTTCGCGCCACAGATTGCGTAGCCAAGCCCTGGCCTCCCCATGCAGGTGCGAAACAATAAATCCCACTCTCTCCTCCTCATCTCTAAAATCATGACGGAATAAATGCAGTGCATACACGACATCTGCCCTGAAGTTGGGATAGTCTTGCAAGTTGCCATTAAAATGCGAAACTAGGGCACCCCCCCTCCTTCCAAGCGCAATGCCCTCCGCTCTGGAGCCCGGGGTCCCCGCCTTGTCCGCATTTTCCCACCTTGCTTGCAAATCCTGGCAGGCTTTCTCCAAGTCAGCATTCTTCTTCTGCGAAGCAATGACTGCCGTTGTGAGAGTGGTAATCTGATCCCGGAGTGCAGCCAGCTGTTCCTCAGCACTCATGGCTGCCCCGTTCGTGAGCTTCGCAAAAAAAAATTTTTGCTTTCAGAGGGAGGGGGACTTTCTGTCCCCCTGGGTTCTCTCTTTCCGGGATTCGCCTGAGGCTGAATCCTCTGCCGCCTCCTGCCCCCTCCTTCTGGCTTTGGGGCCGGGCTCCTCCTCTGAGCTTTCCCCACTTCCGCGCGCCTCTATGTTTGAACTTGGCGCGCGTACGTTGCTTTTGACCTTTCCTTCGTCCTCTATACTGCCCCCTGTTCCACTCTCTACCCTTTCCGGCTGAACACCTTGCTCCAACCCCCTCTCTCTGTTTTCTCCTGTTCCTCCTCCCTCCGAGAGGCTGACAACTCCACCCCCTTTACTCCGTTCCGGCTGAGACCCCTCTGACAGCGTCTGTGCTTCATTGGGCTTTCTCCCCTCCTTCCCTGACTTTTCACAGCTTCTCTCTTCTCCTGCTTTTCGCCTGATCATGCTAGCTCCCTTTTGGGAATCCTCTGACTCACTGCTTAGGCTCATAGATTCCCTTCGAATTCCGTCATCTTCTTCCTCGTCTCTCTCTCCCTCCTCCCACTCGCTTTCCGTCTCCTCTGCCATCTCCTCACTTCTCCCAGAAACCCTGACAACACATAAACCACATGTCATGTTAAAATAAACATGGGTTATTCACAATGAACCTTATATAAAGCAGGCCACTCTGTGAACCATATCTTGTCCCTCCAAACAAAATTGCTGTAGTTAGTGAAAACAACACTACATTTCTAATACTGGCTCCTTAATTACCAGGTCCTCCATTCGCATGTGATAATTTGATGAAAATTATCATTTCTATGTAATTACTCAGACATTCTGCCTCTCAGTACAATGTTACAATGTACTTGAAAATGTGCATTGATCCATTAAAACCCTTCAGTTGAGAGGCATTGAGCTTTTAACTTCTATCTTCCTAATGGTAGGAACAGCTTCTTCATGGCAAACAGCTTCTATGTCGTGTGGGGTGGGGAGAAGAACCGGCCACTTTCCAGTACTTGTTGGACTCCAACTCCCATCAGCCTCAGCTAGCAAGGTCATGGAAAGGGAAAACATTCTTTATTCAATGAGGCTTTTATGAGGAGATTTAAAAACCTGTCTTTTTCTGTTTTGGATCTGAAATAATTTTGATATATGTAATTGTTTTTTATATGCTTTCATTTGTCAGTGTTTCTAGTGTTAAATGAAAGGAAACAAACAAAACATTAAGGAAGGAATGGGCCTGACTCTCTTCTCCTAGGCTTAATAATAGTGATAATAAAACACTATAGTGTAATAAAGAAGTGCTGTAGCTTCCCTTGTAGGGCCTAGACGCAATCTGATTCCATTTAATACCACAGCTTACTTTCCTGCCAAGAATTTAGCAGAAATTTTCAGGAGGTTATGCAGGGCATGACATGAAATGAGTGAGTGAATACCTGAGACCCAGCCAATTTCTAGCAAAACAAACTCAAGAGGATAGCGAAGCCACCTTTGTTATGCTTCCTAACATTTGCATGAAGCAGGCAGTGATCTGTCTGAGCCGACCTGTCAGTCACTGGCAGAGGTCGGTCACGATCCATGACACGGGACGCTTCCTGTTCGGAATTCAGTTCCTTTCCCACAGAGATAGGAATCGTCTTAAGAGCTTCACCAATGGCACCAGTGCTGAGACAATGAAACTTGCCTTGGACTGCATAGATCATGTGCTGTGTAGGAGTTTGCCTGGCAAAGCACCAGATGTGCTTGCTATGGAGTGGAATTGGAGGGAAGCCAAAGGAATAAACAGTTTCTAAAAAATGTGGTTCCTTTGCAGTGGGGTGGGGTGGGAATGTGATCACATATTCTTCCTCGTGGCACAGTAACAGCAAACAAGATTCAGAAACTGGAGCAGGGAAGGGAAGGAGAAGATCAGGCATAGGCAAACTCGGCCCTCCAGATGTTTTGGGACTACAACTCCCATCATCCCTAGCTAACAGGACCAGTGGTCAGGGATGATGGGAGTTATAGTCCCAAAACATCAGGAGGGCCGAGTTTGCCTATGCCTGGAGAAGATGGACACCGTTACATTCCAGACAAGTAAGGTTCCTGGAGGAAGCAAGATGTCCTTGGCTTCGATAAAGCCTTCTCTTCTTCCTGTGACTATTGTTGTTGAACATTATACAGTTCAGGGGTGGGGAGCCTTTTTCAGTCTGAGGGCCCCATCCCTTCATGGTGAAAATTCTGGGGGCTGTATGCTGCTGGTGGTTGAGGAAATGGGTATGATTTTTATCTTTGTACAGCAGACCCTCCAAGTGCCCCTATTTTCCAGGGACAGTCCTGCATTTACAGAAGCTTTCCTGGTTTCCGATTTGACCCCAGAATGTCCTGCTTTTAATGCCAAAAACCTTAAACTAAAATCTATGTCTATTGTGTCTTCATTTGCGGGTGGTTTTGGGGGTCTTCACACGCAATCTACAGTATATATTAAAATACGCATTTTGAGATTATTATTTTTAGAAATTCACATATGAATGGTATTGGGGTAAAACATGCTAGAATGAGATGGGCTGGATATAAGCAGTCACCCCACATGAAGCTCATTCCACGGCCGGCCTGCCACAGTTCCGAATATTTTCTTAACAAATGGCATCCTGTTTCTGAGGCTGACTTAGAAGTCCCCAACGTGAGTGTGGAGATTGCAATGTTTTACAAAGCAGAAATCTTTGCCCCGCATTCAGAAGGAGATAATGCCAGGGTTTGCACATAGCCTTTGCCACCACATGGTAATTCTTTTTTTGGGGGTAGTCTGCTGGTTGCCTAGGAAACAGCTTTCAGATCGAACTCCAACGGCGACACTATTGAAACAGATTTTCAGAATTCCTGGGGATAGTCACATGGGATCGTTGGAATAAAGAGCCAGATGCTCTCTGACTATAGTGCTAAACATAAGATGGCGTGGAGGTAATAACATTATTGTTGTTGTTGTTGCAAATCACAAACATTTGAAGTTGGGGTTTCTGGACAATCAAATGTTCTCAATATAGGGCTGCCTTAAGAGGATGTTACAATGGAGGGAATGGGAATGGAAACGACTGTAGATAGAGAAATGTGTCTCTGCTGCCCTTTTGTACTAGATGCAACAGCACAAAGTCATTTCTCTGCTATGAGAGGTGGGCAGTGTAAACAACAGGTGTAGCCATCACCATTTCCAGCAAATC
This sequence comes from Podarcis erhardii, assembly GCF_964252035.2. Taxonomy (NCBI): domain Eukaryota; kingdom Metazoa; phylum Chordata; class Lepidosauria; order Squamata; family Lacertidae; genus Podarcis; species Podarcis erhardii. The sequence continues at coordinate 14,093,828 of NC_138513.1, read as the reverse complement.
ATTATCATGTTTTTGTCCGGTTATAAGTAGATGTCCATAATCCCAGCGCACAATCCACTCATGCGACGCAGTTTAATTTGTCAATTATTTCAAGCAGACCACCAAGCGTACAACTCAGAGTAAGGCCACATTTGCACAAGCAGCTGTAATTAACTACCTTTTGCTCAGAGTAGATCCCATGGCTATTAATTTCAGTGGGTCTGCTCTGAATAAACAAAAGTTCAATACAACCCTGTATATTTAAAGCACTGCTATAGCATTTTGAACAGCCATGGCTTTCCCCAAATAATCCTGGGAACTGAAATTTGTTAAAGGCAGGGCTGTAGCTAGGGGGTGGTGAGGTGGGCCCCACCAAGGGCACAGACGAAGGGGGCCCCTAAAATTGGCTGCTGAGACCCTCCGCTGGAAGGTCACTGCTCTCTCTCTCTCTCTCTCTCTCTCTCTCTCTCTCTCTCTCTCTCTCCTTTCTCACACCCTCCTTCAAAGGTGCCAACTTGAATAAAATATATGGGGGGAGGGCAGGTAAGCACCACCCTGTATAATCGACCACAAGATGGAGCACACACACACTATTTGAATGGTAATGTCCATTAACAGAGCGGGGGGTGACCTCCTCAAATACTTTAGGGGGCGTGAAGGAACCTTGGCTCCAAGGAGTTGGCTCCCATGCCCTTCTCCCTATTAAAGTGAGGTGCTCTCCACTTTATGCAATTTCATTTATGCAGGCAGGGGCCCAGAACATAACCCACACATAAGTGGGGAGACGCCTATATACCGTCATCTAGGTCAGCCTTCCCCATCTTGGTATCTTCCTTCAATCAGAATTCAGTACAAAAAAGAATCCATTACAATGTGAACTGAGTGAGGAATTGAATGGGTGTGAGGGGTTGGGGTTGGGGTTGGAGGAGAGGCAGAAAAAAGACCTAATTTGTTCGTGGCTAGGGGGCGCAATCTGGACGGCTCTTCCAGGGGCGCAAGATCACCAAGCTATGGCTCTGGTTAAAGGCCTCACTGATCACAGCTGGGGAAACGCTTTTCTCCTCAGAGGTTTCTGAATTCCTCTGGGCAATGCCCCTTCTGTAGTCAGACCCACATGGAAACGATTATCTTTACTATAGCATCATTTCCATGGTGTTCTGGCACAGAAAAAGGAAGATGGCTGAGCAGAATTCAGGAAGTTGTGAAGAAGGAAAACCTCACCAATGGTGATCAGTGGCTGGTAAGGCTTTCTAAATTTGTATAAAGCTTCTATTTTCTTAGGTTCAGACCCCACCCAGCCTTTGCAATTTGAATACCATGAGATTGTCCTACCTTACAGGGCTGATGTAAGGATTCCTGCTGTCGTATACATGATGCAGTTTTTATAACTGAAATGGACTCTGTAAGTGCTAAGTATACCTCACTGCAGTTGAAGACTAGGTTGCATTCCCTAAACCCTCTTATTTTATAACACCAAGTGTAATAGAAAGTAAAATAAAATTAATGTTGACAGGCCCTTAAGTGTAGGAAATCAAACTCTCAAGATCAGGAAGTTCCAAAAGTTTATTTTCCTAACATAGCAGTAACTTGGCTCTGTTCTTCACCTTCCTCCCCCCCTCGCCAATTTAAATGTAAACCTCAATGCATTACTGTATATTTTTTAAAACATATGTCATAACCTGTACAGCATATGCAATATGGCTAACCTCACTTTTGGAATTTCCTGATTTGAATTGTTTGATTCTTCTCTCTCTCTCTTGTAAAAAAGCTGTAATGTGTGAACATTGTGTACAAATCTTGCATTAGATTATCTTTCTACTAGCCCATCGTTCTGGAAATCTGCATTTCAACATCGCGTCATCAGAAATCAGTAATATGGCCAAACAAAATATTTCCCGAATTCTCTGATGCTCACAATCTTGGGTATTTGTCAAGAAGAAGAAGTAAGGGACAAGATCTAATAAATGAAATGAATAAGCCATAAAGAACATATGGCATAAAGGTTTCAACAAAGAAAGACCTGTTTGGGGGGAGTTGAGATTTTTAAACCTCTCCCTATGACATGCTTAGAGATGGGCATGGATATCCAGGTGGGATAACCTAGCTCCTCTAAGATGAAGGCTCCAGGGGAAAATTCAACCCCCTGGCTGGCAATCGTGGAACTTAACTGCATCCGTAGCCTCATTGCTATGGGTAAAAGGTGTGGGGATGAGGCAAGAAAAATAATCTTTGCTATGCTAGCTCAAATCGATGAAAAGTTACCATTACATGATGGTGGTAGTACCAGCTCACAAACCAGTAGCTCCTGTGCCAGCACACTCTTACCCTTAGTCCCCCAAATATCCCATTTTGAAGGTAAATTCAGCATTGGGCTAGTCTTTTCTTTTGGGATCCCCTCCCAGCTGCCAGCAGAGCCAGGGTGGTGTAGTGGTTAAGAGCGGTGGCCTCGTAATCTGGTGAACCGGGTTCGCGTCTCCGCTCCTCCACATGCAGCTGCTGGGTGACCTTGGGCTAGTCACACTTCTTTGAAGTTTCTCAGCCCCACTCACCTCACAGAGTGTTTGTTGTCGGGGAGGAAGGGAAAGGAGAGTGTTAGCCGCTTTGAGACTCCTTCGGGTAGTGATAAAGCGGGATATCAAATCCAAACACTTCTTCTTCTTCCCTGTCAGCAGACACCAGCAGATCTGAGCAGGTCTCCACCCCATCCAAGCCCCCTACAGCATAGCAGACTAGGGCTATGGATTGCTTTTTGGACTCTTTCTGGTTCGTCACAAATCCATTCTCTTTGTAGGGAGGCACAGGTTTTAAGAGGTTCTCATAAAATACCTACAACTCTGCATAGTGTGTCTTCAGAGCCTGGTAGTGTCCTGTTGTCTACCATCTCAGACATGATGGACTCAGACTCTGCTCACTTTCCCACTCTGACACTCTCACCATATAGGTATCATTTTCAACATCCAAACATGGCTCTCCGCCTTCTCCTCCACTAAGCCTAGGTGCCCACATCTGTGTTCCTTGGACCTCTCCAGTGTTCCCTCAGTTGTGGCATTCCTCAGAAAAGTAGCTCCTAACTTTTTCTGAACAAATGGGACTTCCAAGCAAGAACTTGCTATCTGACCTTGACACAGAGCAGCTGTGATTACTCATCCCACTACATTCCATGGTGGTTGATCAAAGACGGTGGCCTACTGGTAGAACCTCAACTGAGTTTCCAGGAGCACCTTAAAGACCAACTAAGTTAGTTCTAGGTATGAACTTTCGTGTGCATGCACACTTCTTCAGATACCACACTTCTTCAGATCTTCAGAACTGAAGAAGTGTGCATGCACACGAAAGCTCATACCTAGAACTAACTTAGTTGGTCTTTAAGGTGCTACTGGAAGGAATTTTTTTATTTTGTTATGACTATGGCAGACCAACACGGCTACCTATCTGTAACTGAGTTTCCAGGCTGCAGGCCGCTGATTGTCTCTGTGTCCGGACCACACTGTCAGATGTAAGCCAGCCATGGCATGAAGTCTGGTGCAGAAAAAACTTCCTCTGCAGCAGGTCTAGGGGGCTCTTGTCAAGGAACCCCTTGATGGAGAATGAAACCTCAGCAGATGCCAACTTCTGACACCAGTCCTGCACTCCAGCACTGGATTTGTAAACTAGCCTGAGATGGATAATCACATGGCAAACATATCATCTAGTCCAAGCCTTACTTCCTTGTAAGTGTGGATATGATTATGACCTCAGAGCCTGCATCTTGTGAGTTGCTGCCTGAGAGCAGAACGGGGCTGCACAGTGCTTTTTGAAATGAAACCATCTGTTCTATGGGCAACATGTGGGCAAATGAGTGCAAACTGGGGAATTGTTTTTTCTTTCTTTCAATTTGCAGTTTAGCACCAGTGAAATTAATTATTGAGACAAAAAACATCATTTTGCAATTAGCAACTGGGCTTGAGATTTCAGCGTAATATTGTGGATCAAAACCGCATTTCCGCAATAAAACACTGAATAATGTTTACATCAGCACTCACATATAAAAGCTCCTGCTGTCTTTTCAGTAAACAATGGGTCGGATCCAGAGTTCCTGCAAACAGAATTCAGCTCATGGGATGCTCCTGCTAGAGGAAGGAGAGGAGATGCTTGCCAAATCTTCTTTCTGCAGCTCCATGTGTTCAGAGAAAAATTGCTCTAGAGGTAGGGCTGGGGGAGAAATGTGATTCAGTTCCCATTTAAAGTCCCCAATCCACACTTTCTGATACCATACATGAAACCATTGTTTGAAACACAGCCATCCTTCAAAAATCACATTTCTCTCGGAGGACTTCCGGAGGCGGCACGAACGACAATGGCGGTCCTTCTCGCGCTGTGAGGAGGAAGCTCTACAGAATCGGGTCGTCCGCTACGGCAAAGCGGAGACCCACGCTGGAAAACCCCAGGCAGCAAGAGCCTGGGGACGTGGGACTCGGCGGGTGCCAGAAGCGACCCTTGAAACGTTGAAGAGACCCCGTAAGGAGCCTCGGATCGTGGAGGGGGTTGCAGCGCTGTGAGTCGATCGCTACTCTGTAGAGTGAAGCCGCGCAGCTGCTGTCGGTGAGCGCTGACCTTTTTTCCTCAAAATATTCGGAACAGAAAAGCAACAACCCGTGAGTAAGGAGGGACTTTTCACAATTGGAGTCTAAATTAATCGAAATTTGGCTGAAAGCAGAGAGATGTTAAAAGGAAGTCCGTCTTCCGCTGCTACTTAAATTTCAAAGCAAAAAGAGCTGGAGGAGTGGAGCCACTGAAGAGGCTTTTTAAACTATCTGATTTGAGCACCCATTGAAGCTGCTTTTAGGCAAAGTAAGGACTTAACTTATTTATTGGATTTATCTTTTACTTGGACTGTGTTAATCTTCTGCTTTGGGAACTACAAATTTTGACTGAGAAGCCCAGGTACTTGGGCTGCCTGAACAGCAGAACTGTCAGTTTGCAGACTTGGCTATTGTGTATTTGGACTTGCAACATTTTAGAGCACTTTTAGACTTGCTACTTTGAAATACCAGTTGGCACTTGTCAGAAACAATGTTATGCTGTTAACACCAACTCTGCTAAACACTAGTTACTGAAGGTCTTTGGACATTAAATTTGACTTTATTGATCTTATTTGATTTGACTTTGATTTGACTTCTTCGCTCAAGACATTACAAGCTCCCTCTAGAGGATTTTGGATTTACAGCAGTGACACTATTTTACTTTCTCTTTCCTTTCCTCCTATATGACTGTTTGCTCTTGGGCTGTGGCATTCTCATGGGAACAACTTAGCTTGACCTTGACTCTTAGATAAAATTGGAATGAGCGGCACAAGAAAAAGGGGAGCAAGAACCAGACAAACAACTTTAACCTCAGCTTTACAGACACGTAGATCATCTGTACCTACTCTGCCGTTAGCAGGGGAAGAAGAAATTGTGTCTACTCTGCCGTTGGCAGGGGAAGAAGAAACTGAGCAGTTACAGTTGGAAGATATGGCCTCAGGAGCAACTGCTTCAATTTTAGAGAAAATTTATGAAAAATTTGAGTCTTTGGATAAAAGAGTAGAATCTTTGGACAAGAAAGCGGATGAACAAACAGCCAAAATTGACCAAAATACAGCTTGTCTAAACAAAATAACTGGACAGGTGGCACAGAACGTACAAGCAATTGGGCAGTTAACTGAGGCCACTGCAGAGAATCGTAAACTGGCTGAGGCTACTAGCCAAAAAGTTGAAAATTTAGAACAAGAGGTAAAACCACTCTGCAAACAAGTCGGAGAACAACAGATGTATTTGTCTATGATAGAATTGCGGAACCGTGAAAACAATTTAAGGCTAAGGTCAATACCAGAAGCTGAAGAAGGAAACTTAGTTGAGTTTCTGACTAAAGAATTTTCCAAGTTCTGGCTTATACAGGAAGAAAAGGATTTTAAAATTGTATCGGCTTTCAGACTTGGAAGATTTGCAAAGAAAGATAAGCCCAGAGACTGTTTGATAACTTTGAGATCGAAGGAGGAAAGGGACAAGATCTTGGGTTTACACTACGAAAAGTCACTGGACATTTTGGACAGAAGAGCTGAAATTTACAAAGACATCCCGAAACAACTGCTGGACCTTAGATCCGCCTATCTTGAATTGGTCAGATTGTTAAGGAGTAACTCAATTATTTTTAGGTGGGAATTTCCTCAGGGATTATCTTTCACCTTCAGAGGGAAGAAAGTCAAGATTAAAACACTTGAAGACAGAGATAAATTTCTGATTGCCTACGGAGAGGACCTTCAGAAAGGAATTGAAACACCTTTGGGGCCTGGAGCATCTGCTGTACCCCTTTCCTTGGAACCTGAAGATCCAGAGAAAAAAATACCACCCCTAGAGAAATAACAGATTTGTTCAGGATGTCTCTGCAACTGTTGAGCTGGAATATTAATGGGTGCAACTCCCCGGAAAAAAGGAGGAAGTTATTTTATATATTGAAAAAAGAACAATTGGACATTATTTGTTTGCAAGAAACACACGTGACCAGGCTCCATAAAAAAGTGCTAATAAACAAAAGATTAGGCCAAGAATTTATTTCTTCGGACCGGGTGAAGAAAAGAGGAGTGGTGATTTATGCAAAGGAGAGCCTGTCACCCAAACTTTTATTCAAAGACGAGCAAGGAAGAATTTTGGCAGTTGAGATACAATATCAAGGAGAGAAGTTTTTGATATTAGGAATCTACACACCAAATGAAGGGAAATCGGAATTTTATAAGAAGTTGCATGAGAGTGTCCTGGACTATCTGGACTATGACAACATCATTATGATGGGAGATATGAATGGCGTGGTATCAACTAACATGGATAAGTCACAAAATCAAAATCTTACAAAAGATGGCAGACTACCCAAGACTTTTTTTGAATTGATTGACAATATGGACTTGATTGACATTTGGAGGACAAAGAACCCCTTGGGAAGAGAAGGAACATTCTTTTCTGAAGCCCAACTGACATGGACGAGAATCGACCAAATATGGATATGGCCGAAGTATTGGGAAATATTAGAAAAAGATGGAGATAACTGGAAATTGCAGTCAGGAGAAAATGAAAGACAAAGTGCGAGATTGGTTACATTATGCTCAGATTAAAGAAGTTTTTAAACTTGATAAAAAGTTAGGATTCCAGGTGGAAAAATCGAAGTTAGAAACGGAACTGTTAGAGCCTAAGACTAAGGTACTCTCAAGAATGTATAACTTGCTGCTAAAATGGAACACACAAGATGAAATGGTTAAATCGGCTATGATAAAGTGGGCACAGGACATTGGGTATAATACTATGTTTGAGGACTGGGAAAAGTTATGGACTACTGGGCTGAATTTCACTGCATGTAATGCTTTGAAAGAAAATGTAATGAAAATGATATATAGATGGTACATGACCCCAGTCAAACTTGCAGAAATATACCACTTGTCTGATAATAAGTGTTGGAAATGTAAGGAAAATGAAGGAACGTTCTTTCACCTTTGGTGGACTTGCCCCAAAGTGAAGGCTTTCTGGGAAATGATATATAATGAGCTGAAAAAGGTATTTAAGTATACCTTCCTTAAGAAACCAGAGGCCTTCCTTTTGGGTATTGTTGGCCAAGGGGTGTTAAAGAAGGATCGAACATTTTTTATGTATGCAACAACAGCAGCAAGGATACTCGTTGCCAAGCATTGGAAAACTCAAGATATACCCACACTGGAAGAATGGCAGATGCAACTGATAGACTATATGGAATTGGCCGAGATGACGGGCAGAATCCGAGACCTGGGAGAGGAGACGGTGGAAGAAGACTGGAAAAAAATTAAGATTTATTTGCAAAAATATTGTAAATTGTATGAATGTTAAGCAGGATGCTTGATCATAAACAATTTGGCACCATCGGAACAGATGAAGTGAATTATGAAGATAAGTTAAATTTATGAAAAAATTATTTTTTTTAGATAACTATTAGGCTAAGCTTATTGTTTTAATAGAGTGAAATAAATATATCTAAAATTTAAGATATAACATTGGAAAACTAGATTGTAAGGTGGGGACAAGGTGATAAATTTGCTGGATTAATTTTTATAAATTTGGAACGCAGGAGCGGGAGATGTGAGGAAGTCCAAAGAGGATAAGAAAATATGTTATAAAATGTGATATTTTTGTATGTTTTGTTTTGTGTGTTGTAACAAAAAAACCCTTAATAAATATTATAAAAAAACACACCAAAAATCACATTTCTCTTGATTTTGCTACGCAGTTCTCCAGCAAAGTAAAATGTGAAAATAAAGTAAAATGTGAAAATAAAAATGCATTGTATTGGGGGAAAGGCCTTGCAAAGTGTGCATTTAAAGCAAAAATGCACACAGAATTACGTATATATTCGGAGGATCTTGTTAGTGAATTTTTATGAGGATTTTTTTTTTTTAAGTCACAAACTAATGTGGAAATGTGAAGAACTGAATTTAAGATTGGAAAAAATGAGAAACTGTGTGAAAGCTCAGGGCCACATTCAGTAGCAGAGCATTTGCTTGGCATGCAGAAGGTTCCATGTTCAACCCCCAGTATCAGTAGGTAGGGCTGGAAGAAACTTCTCCTGCCTGAAACTATGGAGATCCACTATCAGTCAGTGTAGCAAGTAATAAGCCAGTTGAAACAATGGTCTGACTATTCTGTACTTAAAAATGGAAAGAGTAATGCTAGTGGTCAACAAAAAATGAGGTTTGAAGACTTTCTCAAGGCAAATCTTAAAAAATGTAGTATAAACACAGACAACTGGCCTGCGAGTGTTCCAATTAGAGAACAGCCTTTACCAAAGGTGTCATGGACTTTGAAGACGTTCTAACTCAGGACGAGAGGGAGAAACATGCCATGAGGAAGGCACATTTGGCAAACCCTCACCGTGATCAACTCCCACCAGGAAACCTATGTCCCCACTGTGGAAGGATGTGTGGATCCAGAACTGGCCTCCACAGTCACATAAGACTGTGTTTATGGAAGACAATCTTACTCAGCTATGAGTGATTGAAGAAGGAGGAGGAGGAGGAGGAGGCCAGCTTCCTATGTTCCTAACCAAAACTGACAGGAATCACCCAGGCCTATCTGGAGGGTTGGGAAATCCTGCTGGAACAGTTTGGGAGGTGGTGCTGAGGACTGCAGGGGAAAGAGGAATATTTGAAAGCATCTTCCTCCTTTCTCCATAGGGATCCTCTACTGGATCTCAGTCCTTTCTGTGAACAGAAGGAGCCCTTCCAGTCTCAGAATGACAAGTCTGGATCCAAGCCACTACATAGAATCATGGAGTTGGAAGGGATCCCAAGTGTCCTCTAGACCAACCCCCTGCAATGCAGAAATCTCAACTAAAGCATCCATGACAGATGGTCATCCAACCTCTGCTTAAAAATCTCCAAGGAAAGAGAGTCCACCACCTTCCAAGGATGTCTATTCCTCTGTTGAACAGCTCTTATTAATAGAAAGTTCTCCCTAATGTTTAGTTGGAATATCCTTTCTTGTAATTTGAATCCATTGCTTCAGGTCCTACTTTCTGGAGGAGGAGAAAACAAACTTGCTCCATCTCACATGTGACAGCCATTTAAATATGTGAAGATGCCTATCGTATGGAACACATATAAGCAGATAGGCCAGAATATTGCTAAGGATGAGACAAGGAGGCAATTTGTTTGCGGGTGCAAGTGTAAAATAAGCTAGAAAAGGATTTAATTGCAGTTTTTTCATTTTTCAGTTTCAAAGAATCACCTTTACTGCTATTCAGATATGGCCCTTTTCTATTTCATTCCTTTTTAAAAACCCAATCTATAGCAGCATGCAAATCAACAATGCTATAGTTAGCAAAGATCAGTTCTCATAAAATATACTACGTTTTAAAAGAAATTATTCTTAGGTGTTTTTCTAAAAAAAAGAAATTGCTAGGTAACAAGCAAAACTGAGTTTCAGATGGCCCTTAAACTTGGGTTTACCCTATCATGCTGTTTTGCATGACAATAAGGATGCATCAACTCATAATGTGCAGTTCATGAATTTTAACCAAGGGCAGTATGTTGATAGAATTTAAATTTTAAACCAAAGACAGAAGGATGGCAACATGTTGAGTTATATGGCAGAATCCCAGCATCCATGGCTGAGACTAGGCCTTTGGCTTTGTCCACATTCTCACAATTCACTTGTAATTTGCAATATTAAATAGTGCTGTGCAACTGATTTGCCCAAATAATGAACTGGATCAGGGTGATTTGTGCTGAATCTAGATTGGATTGAAGTACCTACAAATCACATGAATGTGAATCGTTTTGCGGAGATTTGTGCCAAGCTGGAGCTCAAAGAAGTCTATTAGAGAGGCTGTCTCTAAAGTGTTGTCATTATTAATTGCAGTGCCATGTTAGGACAGATTGCAAGGGGGAAGAAAAGTGCTGGATTTTGCTCACTGAGAGCTCTAGATTCCAATTCAGGTCTAGAATCTCATGCAGAGACAATGCTTGAGAGGAGGGATGGTGAATTCCTGAAATGCAGCAGGTTCACACTTTTTTGCAAGTTCTGTCTGTTAGAAAGAACTTGATCTACGACGATTGAAGAATGGAGGATGAAGTTAATGGACTATGCCGAACTAGATAAACTAACAGGAAGAATTCAAAACGGACGGGACCAGAAATTCATGGAAGACTGGAGTAAATTTATGGACTATTTGAAAAGTATTTGTGAAGATCAGATGACATTTGTAGGTTTGCAAGAAGTTCTGTGAGGAGTATTATTGGAAGTATTGCAAAAACAGATAGGGGAAGGATAATTTGTTAAGAGACTTAAAGGCAATACAAAGTTAAGAAATGTCTAAGAAGTAGATAAAACTGTGGATTATCAGAGGTGCTGACTGAAGTAAAAAAAGATTGTATAAGTGATAAGTTTCGTGGTACATTTTATAATTGATATGTTAAAATCAATAAAAAATAATTCAAAAAAAGAAAAAGAAAAAAAAAGAAAAAAAGAAAGAACTTGATCTAATTTGGTGGCTTTTGTTCAGTTTGTGTTTTGTTTCCTTCACAGCACCTGTTGGTTTTCCATCCTTTTTGATCAATTTGAGTCCCACCCTTGTATGAAAAAATAAAATGAAATCATAAGAACATAAGAGGAGACTGCTGAATCAGGCAAGTGGCCCATCTAGTTCAGCATCCGGTTCTCATAGTGGCCAACCAGATATCAGGAGTCCAGGTTCCCAGCTTGATAACACAGTAAGCATAGGTAATTAAAAAGGAGGATTTATTGCAAAAACAAACAGATAGCTCCGGACGACTCTAACAAAGCCTCCGGCATTATTATTCAAGATGACCCTTCTGAAGATCTCTTCCGGTTTCTGCAGAAGATATTGAACTTTCACACCTCATGTCTCTTATTTTGCTTCCTGTCTTACAGCCTTCCCATTTGCCAACTCTTCAGACCTTGAATCAGCTCCAGCCTCTTCCTTTTCCAAAAGACTGTCTGTGTGTCTATTTGCTTCTGTTGGAACTTCCTGAGAGCTTGGCTGTATCCCAGCCTGCTCTCAGCTACTGCCTTATCAGCCTGCCCGTCAAGGTCAGAAAGAGCCGAAGACTGCAGCTGCCAGCACTCCCCTGCCTGACTAACATCTAAGCCTCTCTGTTCCTGGCTACTCTCTGCAGTTGGGTGCAAACTTTTGCTGGGAGCTGGCTCATCCTGACACCAGCTCACAAGAAGGACATGAACAAAACATGGCTCTACCCTCCCCATAGTTTGCAGCAACTGATATTCAGAAGTAGAGTGCTTCTGACAGTGTAGATAGCCATCATGGTTAGCAGCCTTCTTTTGTCTGTTCTAAATCTTCCATCAAGCAAATTCTTCAAGCAAATAATGGATCCTATTGAGGATGACAGCCAAAAGGATACCCGAATCAAAAACTTGCCACTTGCTTACTGCTATAGATGTCTTAATTATCAGGATTTTTAAAAAATCCCTTGGCACCATTTGTCTATTATTTCTTTTAATAAATCAATAAGCTGCAATATTCTAGGGAAGGCGGGAGAGTGTTTTCTCTACTCTGTGATAATTAAGCACAAAATGAAAACTCAAGGAGAAGCAAAACTTGTCAGTTTTGTGCACATTGTATCCTTCTTTTAATTAACTGTTTTTCATTCATTTGATAGTACATGAGGTATTTTCATTACTTATCTGTCTAACTAATATGGATGAATGCTTTATCATTTGGCTGGGAAAATTGCATTTAGCCCCCTTCCCATCTATAAACATGAAAACAATAGGGTCTAGAACATTCATTCCTGGAGTGGCATGAGACTGGATTGGGGAGGGAGCTGATGTGTTTTGAAAATGCATAGCAAGGGGGGGTGCCAATCTGTAGACATCCCATCACAGATGCATGGGCACCTCTTCATGTGACTTGGGCCTTTGCAAAGCCATAGTTCCCAACTGTTCAGAGAGATGCACATGCACACATAGGCACATTGCAAAGTGCGATGGAATATCTGAAATGGGTTCTGCACTCTCATGTCAATGATACTGGATCAAACCAAGGCTTCATCTGGTCCAACATCCTGTTTCCAGCAGTGGATAATCAGAGTCCTACAGCAGGGTGTGACGGCATGGTGATCCTAACCTCAAGGCTGGGCAAATATCTTTTACTAGTTGGAGTGAACAAATGGGTCAATTTTCATTTCTCTCAATTTCTCATTTTTTAAAGTCTTGAATTCAGTTCTCTATATTTCTGCAGCAATCTCCCCTTCCCCTTCCCTGATCTGTGGAAAGTTCCAGGGGTAACACTCCAAAGATCACTGGATATTTCTAAGCATTTGGGTGATATTTGGGTGTATGTATAACTATATAAGCTGATGACAGACGGAGGCAAGCAGCAAACCCACTATCCCATCTCAGATCTTAGAGAAGTAGGGAAAGGAGTCTCGAATGTTGTTAGCCTTCCAGAGCTCAGACTCTCTGTCTCTCTTCATTTGTTATTTTGTTCTCTTTTTAAGCACATAGGCGCACCTTTCTTACTTCCTCCCTTCAGCTGCGTGGCGGTGGGGGAGTAATGAATCACTTTCATCCCCAAATGGCTTTCATCTTCCAGAGGTGTCTCCCCTGTTATTTCCTAGGCAATCTGGACCATTTACCTACAATTTCCCTAACAAACTGTGTGATTGGCTCTCTTGGCTGTTGACTATTATAGAACTTTAAGAAGTCATCTTCATCTCCCTCTGGTCCCAACTCCAGACTCCTTCGCCACAGTAAAATAACAATGATTCCTATAGCAATATAAGGTATCATTCATGCTGTTCTTGTTAACCAGAGATGATTCAAAGTAGTTGTGGAAGAGACTGTTTGACATGCCAATTCAGTTTAGACAGCAAATACAGCTTGCATGCCTAATCCAATCCAAACCACAAAGAGGAGTCTGATTCATTGCTCTGGAGAACAGGATTCCTCCACCCTGCTGGACAGGGACCACATGGAAGCAGCAAAAGTCGCTGACCCTGCTAACATCTTTTCTGCCAAGTCAATCTCAGTTGGGATCATTCCGTAATAGCAAAGAGTGTTTCAGTTCCACGGAACAATTTGAAGGGGAAATTGTCCTCGGTTTCTGCGACTTCGTTTCAACCGCCATGGCAATATTTGTTTCTTCCTCAGTGTTTATTAGCACTTGGTAGCAACTTGGAATTCATAATGGTGTAATAAATCTCAGAGATGATGGCTTTATTCCTTCCCAACGCCTCTGCTGTAAGTCTGTCAAATGTTTCCCAAAATAGCACGGGTGGCTCAGTGCAGCTGTTGAAGCTGTCCTGCTATAGCTCCGCTATTTCATCAGTATGGCATCATTCTTGCCGCCTTAATGAGGTGGAAGTCTTTCTCCACCGCTGGTGCTAAATTCCCATGGAACCTGGTTAACACTCTTCCTACTTTCATAGAAACTATGAATTGAGAGCTACACTTACTGGCTACAAACTCATGCTGCACATCATAAGCCCTTCCTGTCTATGTCAGTTTCCAGTTGCTGCTCCTGTTTTCGTTTCTTGGTTCACAGTCCATTTGCACATGAACCTCGGAAACTTCTCTCCCCCCCCCTTTCATTCTTCAGCAGTTTGCTGGTAAAGGTCTCCAAAGTAGATTAACCCCTTTAATCTACTGTGCTTTGAATGTGTATATACACAGGCTGAAAATTCAGATGCAGCTGTTAAGTTGGATCCTGTTTTTTTTCCTGTCTGCTCTGGTTCCACTTACCTCTGAAACTCTCCCTCTCTCTCTAACTTTCACACTTACTTACATACACACACCTTCGCTATAATCGTGAAACGTAATGCATGGTTCTTTCCCCTCCCTCTTTCACCCTAAATGAATAACATTGGTGTTTTAGATATACCAGATTTCTTCACAAGCCATTTGAGAGATAGAGCAAGGATGAATTACTCCGTACTCTCTTTCCATCTCTTGACAGGCTGACTTGAATCTCATCCTAGCCTCCAGCTGAATTCGTTGTTATTTCACTTATCTCAGAGTCAGTGTGTGAGAGAGACACTTACGTATCTCTAACAGAAGGCTTGAAAATGGAATTCAAAAGGCATCAACGACTCTATCTTCTTTTCTTTCCCTTTTTGGGGGTTTACTTAGTTTTGACTAAAGCTGATGCATCAAGGGTGTCTAAACCAACCTCCCCAAGTTTATCTGTGCCCCCCATTACCCTCCAACTTTGTCACATAAATATATTTCAAAAAAAGGATTTTGACTGCTCGTGATTCTCCTGCTCTGATGCCAGAAGATATTTTGTACTCTTCGTGTGTACATAAATATCTATCTATCATCCATCTATTTATCTATGTCACTGTAGATAGCAACGTTTTGAACTATCTTTGGGTAAACTTTCCTGGTAAGATGAGAGTAGCTAAAATAAGTTTATTACCACTTCAGCAAGGCAGTTTAACAGTCTGCAAAAGATCAGAGATGCTCGAATTTCCACAGTTCCACTCTGTTAGTGTCTGACATTCTGCTAGCATTCGGGTTCCACTTCATTTGAATGTCAGAAAGAATTCTGGAGTTTGGAGTGTTGGTAATAGATTTTGTGAGATCTCCTTCCATTTGTTTCCCCGTGGAAAACTGGTGTGGAGGAAACCACCATACCTTTAAAACATATAAATGAGCATTTATTTCAATCTGGAGTAAAAATATGTGCCATCGCTCAAAGAAACATTTAAAATACCTTAGGGTGCATGGAGTGGTGATGGGGATTACATTTATAAACCACTTCTTCAAATATTTCTCCAAGATGGGTGCAGGTAAAAGTGCAGATAAAACATGACAAAAAACTGATCTGTTTTTGGCATTAAGTAGAAAAGAAGCAAGAAATCCAGTATGCAAAATGAAGCACTTGGGAGATGATAACTGAACCATCAATATTCACGGCACTTTACAGAGTACAAGAGGGCAGGTCTCTGCCCTGAGAAACTGGCAAGCTACTAAAATTCCCCAGAGCATTCTACAGAACCATATCATTTCCTTACCAGAAATTCACTGGCCACCACTTGCAGGAACAAGATACACTAGTATAAAAATATTATCGAGTATATGCTTTCATGTGGGAGAGTTGTGGGACAGGTGAGTCAGCCCTCAAAACATACCTCTTAGAGATAAATGGATTCCAACCTTTTGACTTCTGTCGAAACAAAACAAAATAAATAAACTAAAATAAAATAATTCCTTCCAGTAGCACCTTAGAGACCAACTAATTTAGTTATTGGTATGAGCTTTTGTGTTCATGCACACTTCTTCAGATACTTTTGACTTCTGCTTCAGGAAACCTTTCTAATACAGCAGAACCTCACCATCCACCATAGAATCTGGCAGAAATGGATTCCACATGCATCCCTACTAAAAACACTGAGGTATAAAATGCAAATTTCACAACAGTAGTACAGTAGTACCTCAGGTTACAAACAGACTCTGCTAACCCAGAAGTAATACCTCAGGTTAAGAACTTTGCCCCAGGATGAGAACAGAAATTGCACACTAGCGGTGTGATGGCAGCGGGAGGCCCCATTAGCTAAAGTGGTACCTCACATTAAGAACGGTTTCAGGTTAAGAATGGACCTCTGGAACGAATTAAGTTTGTAACCAGAGGTACCACTGTACAGTACATGAATCTATAGCAGCATGCCTAAACCTGGTGCCTTCCAGATGTTTTAGACAACAACTCCCATCACCCAGATCAAAACACCTGTGGAAGTAGAGTCTAGAGTAAAACATCAACACATGCATTTATGTCCATTTATGGATCTCACTCATTCATATGCCATGCATTCAAGGTTAAGTTTTTGTAAAGTACTGGGATCTCCTTCCTTCAAGGGGTTTCCTCTTTCTCAACTTACTTGTTACTATTCCTTAAGTGGCCACCAGCTTTCAGTGGGGCTCCAATCCCCTTTGCATCCAAATTAAGGGAGTCAGTGCCATAAATGGCGGAATGAGTCCTAAATTCGCAGAAATGTGCTGAGCTCTGAACCGAAAGCTAAACCCGAGTATGTCTAGCTTTGTAAAATAAATAACTGGATTATGACTGCAGAGCAAAGCATGACTGGGATTCTTGGTGGTGAATTCTCAGCTCATAATGCACCGTAGCTTTCCTCTTCATCCAGCAAACCAGATAAAGCCCACCATGACAGGGATTTCTAATCAAACACAATTAGGCAGCCAATGACATATATTAATCCACAGCAGACAAATTAAAGTGGATGAGCCTTTTCCTCTGGGCTCTTGCCGTTTCCAAGGGAAAAGATGGCAAATTGATTCCTAATAGGCCACATATTGTGGCGCGAGGCCTTGGGGGAATATCAAAGACAGAGCTTTCCCTATGAGACAGTAGCCTACTATTATTTCTCTCCTGTTCCATATCCATGCTTAGTAGCTTTAAAAAAATTAAGAAGCAAAACAATCAAGTATTGTAGAAATAGTATCTTCCTGGTTTCATATCTTGCTGACCCCCCTCTTCCCTCTCAAGTGAGGGCAAATGTCTGACAAAGGCAGTGTTCTAGGGATTCTTCTGCCTCAGATACAATTTGCACTTCTAAAAGTAAGTCGGAGCGGAATGTGTTCTGGAAAAATCTTTTCACATGAGATCTGCATATCTATGTTCCATTACCAGGATGATTCAGCAGGTGTATAATGGGGAGGTTCATTCCAAATTGTGTACCAGTTTGAAATCCCCCCCCCCCATCTCTAGCTGAAGAAAAATCTGTCTATCATCTATCAACCTATCTATTTATTTATTTGCTGGTTGGGGGGGGGGTTACCCAAAGGCCTTACAGTTTCACTGCATCATGAGTACTGTAGTCTATTCGAAATCGTGGATCCCAAGATTAAGACTATGAATGATGCATGTGTAATATTAAATGATAAAAATACACAGTTAAAATGGGTGCAGCTGAAATATTTGGAAGTCTGGCACAGGAATTGGTGGAATTTTAGATTTTTGGATGATATTCAACTAAGGCTGCATTTGCACAGCAGTTCATTCTGGTTTCCTGATGTGTTATTTGCTTCCAGAGAAAAACATTTTGCCAATAACATGGAAATCAGTGCTAAGTTTGCATCATATTCTGCTATATTTCTGGAAGCAGATTTTATTTTGTGTGAAAGCTCAAATACAAGGTGGAAATTAGCAGTTAGGGAAACACTGAGAAAGTGGAATAAACTACTATGTGAATGCAACCAAAGTTTTACTCAGAGTAGACCCCTAACAATTCATGAACATGACTCTGTTAGGTTCATTCATTTCAAAATGTCTACTCTGAGTAAAACCTAGTTGAATGCCACCCTATTGCCCTGAATTCTGTTTTAGACCAGGTTTGGCGGTAGCACTTAATCCACATAGAAACACGGAACGCAGCCAGTTCTGAGTCAACATCTCACATGCAAACTGTTTTTCACTCTTATATTAAAATACAGCCTCTTTTCTTCTCTAGCAAAGCAGGAGGTCTACACAAACAAGACTCTTTAGTCTGGAGGAGACTACATGTCTATGTAGCTAAATAGATTAAACACAGTTGCTCAGTTTTGCTTGAAACATTGCAATTCATTAGCTCTCAAACAACTGCTGAGCTCTCATGTTCTTAAAATGGCTAGTGAATCTGAAGTACAGAAAAGTTTGCCTTTTCTGCGTAGGCAAAGTAAAACCTAATTATTTAAAAAGTGGTGTTTATGCTGTTTTTACACAGTGGTTTTATTATGCCAAATAAGGGCTGCATTGCAAACTTCAGAGAAGTGTCAATTGTTAAGGATCACCATGTTTCAGTTCCTGAGATGCGGCAGAAAATGTGAATTAAACAAGTTCTCATCTAAAGACAACCTAATCAAATTTATCTCCCATCCCTACATTATGCTCTAAGCTACCATGGTGGGTTACAGCAATTTAAAATTCAATATTAAAAAGTTTATTTAAAAAAATTACAGTAACAGGAATGGGATAAAAATAACTCCAATCTGCATGAGTGGTGTGAGATTCGAGGGGTTTCAGGGTATGGGTTCCCTTTTGGGAATAAGGCACAGCAAAGACTTCATGATATATGGATTTATTTACACATATATACAATCTAGATGGCTGGATTGCAGAGCAATCACATACTCTGAGTGTCTGGCTTTGCTCATAAGGGCAGCATTAATACAACGGACAGCAAAAAGCCACCCTCTCTTTGTTCCAGTCTGATATCCCTTGGAGTTCTGCCCTTCCTTCTTCTCACTGTTAACTGACTCCAAAGACCTCCCGCCATCCTTCTTCATGCAAAGTTGAAACCTTAGCCTTTGCCTCTCCCTACTAGCACCCAGCAAAGATGCAGGCCCCTCCACTACTCCTTGCCTGACAATCTTACCCTTGATGGACAGAGGCGGAACAAGCTGATCGGGCGCTTGGGGCGGCGTGTGTGATCTGCACCCAGGGGCGGGGCCAGATGGGGCAGGATGCTCCGCTGGACCTCTGAGGAGTCTGCTTGCCTCCTCCCACTCAGTAACCCTACAGCTGAGGGGGAGGTGGCGGGCGGACTGTTTGGGGCAGCACGGAGCCTGCGGGTGCCCAAGCCACCACATAACTCCTAAGAGAGACGTGTTGCTTGGGCAAGCTGCAGGCCCTGCGGTGAGTGCTGCTAGGAATTTTGTCACCCCCCTCAGTGGTGACACCTGGGCCGGACCGCCTCCAGCGCACCCCTCTTCCTTCTCCCCTGTTGATGGGCCACCTCTAGCCTTTGTCCCCTGCTAATGGTCCACCCAGCTAGCTCTGCCAGCTGGCTGGGCTCCTTAGCATAACTAAATCCAAGGGGGTTCTGTGTATGGCAAAGTTTAATCCAACCTTCATTAATTCTAACGTTCGCTAACT
Organism: Podarcis erhardii; assembly: GCF_964252035.2. NCBI lineage: Eukaryota > Metazoa > Chordata > Lepidosauria > Squamata > Lacertidae > Podarcis > Podarcis erhardii. Next base: position 14,074,466 of record NC_138513.1, on the reverse strand, counting down.
CATAACCCATTTAGGAGGATCTAGCCCCACTCCAAACTCATGACATCATATACAGTGGTACCTCGGGTTAAGAACTTAATTCGTTCTGGAGGTCTGTTCTTAACCTAAAACTTTTCTTGACCTGAGGTACCACTTTAGCTAATGGGGCCTCCTGCTGCTGCCACACCACTGCCACACTATTTCTGTTCTCATCCTGAAGCAAAGTTCTTAACCTGAGGTACTATTTCTGGGTTAGCAGAGTCTGTAACCTGAAGTGTCTGTAACACGAGGTACCACTGTATCTGAGGTGTTAAAGGCCGGGATTGATTGATTCTGTCAGCATATGACAGAGATGATATAATGAAGACAACAGACACACCTCTGTGAGGAGGGGATTCCGCATCTTAGGGGGTGCCATAGAGAATGCCTTCTCCCAGGTTGCCACCACCCCAAACATTTGAGGGCTGATCTTAACACCCGAGAGGGTCTGTAGTAGATTATGCACACTGCTGTATCAACATTACTTGGGCAGGGTGTTCTTTCCGATGTGCAGCAGTGCGCACTTATCTGATTCAGCAGGTCTTGTCACTTCTCATTCTCCAGTTCATAAATCCTAGATATTGGCAAGCTCAGTTTGTGGCACAATATGACAGTAATCAAAATGGATGCTGCTTAATGGCGGTGCCATGACAACAACCACTTTAACACAACTTCATTTAAAATATATATACTGGACAAATGTCTTGTAAAACCAGAACACCTCACTTGTTGAACTCTATTATCATTTATGGAGGAAGTGGCAAAATGTAATTACACGGGCAATCTGTTTGCTGTTATCCCTCATTTGCAAGAGCAGAAAGTGGAAGTGTACTGACTATTTTTTCAGAGGGTATTAAAAAGAAGATCAGCATCCAGAGCCAACATGGTTGAAAATGAACCCTTCGCTTGACTGCTTGACTTACAGTCAGTGATACATACACAGACACACATTTTTATATAAAAAAGATCACTCAGAATGTTGTGCCACCTGATCTGATGGGAGACCTTCTAAGACTATATAAAAGTTATCATTACAATACAAACTATCTGTTATCAATGAGTATTGCTAGAAGACCAAACCTTTTGTGGTTGTAATGTGGAATGAAGAGCTAAGAAATGTCTGTCCATAGGGTGCTCACACAAATCAAGAAATCCGTTTTTTTAAAAATGCTCTCACTTGCTATTTTTGTACATATGAGACAAAATTATGCTATAAATATGACCTCCTGTCTGGATATAAAAGTTCAGTCAAAGTTATTAAGCTGGAAACATTCTTTTTTCCCCAAAGACAGTCAAAGTCAGTTTATTTCTGTATCACATTTTTCCAGAAATACATCTGTACTCTAAGTGGCTTGACACACAAAGTGTAAATACAGTACAATAACAATACATAAGGTTTACTATCCCTACTACATAACAATAAAATAATAATAAGCAGCATTTAACAGTGTGTATAATTCATTTAACATATGTCAAAATTTAAGGGAGAAGAAAGCTCCCTGGTAGGTCAATTACAAATATCCAGTAAATTCACATTCAAAAGTAGCTCCAAAGCTGAGTTGAAGGTGATTGGATAGAGCACAGGAAACTGCCCTATACCAAGTCTAATCATTGGTCCATCCAGCTCATTATTGTCTATGCTGACTGGAAGTGGTTCTCCAGGTTTTTCAGAAGGTCTCTCTCTCACACCCATACCTGCAGATGCTACAGAATTAACTTGGGACCTTCTGCTGCATTTTTTCCTCATAAGCATACTTTTCTTTACGTGTTTTGGAGGCTCTGCAATGCTTCACAAATCTACAAAACCTATGTCTGGGATAGGAATTGGGGAGAGATCCACTTCAGATCACCTTTAAAGTCAAATCCAATTATCTCTTCCTGAAACCATCTGAGAACTGAAACTCTGCCATCTTTCGCAATCCACATTTTTCCAGATTTTAAGTTATCCAGCCAAGTAATGTGTATAATGTGATTCTTTGGTTGGCCAGTCTTGTGCCTAGCAGTAGGATAAATGTGTTCTCTTTTTAAAGAAAAAAAATCATTGTGTTGTTTGTCATGTGTTGCAGTTCCTTTTCCTTTTTGAATAAACATTAATGTGCTTCTTCTTCCTTTTTAGTAGCTTAGCATTCCAGTGATGGATTCTGCCAACGACTGTAAGGCTGCACAGAAGGAAATTCACTTTTCTCCTCCAACTCCTACATCTTTAACCTACAGTTCCTTCATACCCACAACAGAAAAAAATTAAGTGGCAATGGGGTTTGTTAGAAGTTTTCGACAGAACCACTAAAAAGTGACCGTGATTGCATTAGTGTCAGAAAAAGGCTTTAGAAACCAATTAAGAAAATAGGGAGGGGGTCTGCTTAAGTACTATTATGTCTCTCTCGCTTAAGAAAAAAGCTTTACACATTTATGTCATGACACTCATAAATAATAAGGATCTGAAAAAGGAAATCCCCCTTTCTAAATTGCCCTCTGAGTTTTCAAGCCAAGGTACTGGTCACAGAGCTGCTGAAACATAAGCTGACGTTGGGAATAAAGGCAGCATCGCCTGACTCATGATCTCATTCGGGTTACTGCTGGAGGAAGAGAAAGGAAGCTTGGATCAACCAAATCATGTTGTAGACAGTCATGTGGAAAAACCATCTGAACAGTATACCTTTCTAGCAATTGTTTTGGAGCTCCCTCAGGTTATATAAAGCAAAGGTAAAAAGGTAAAGGACCCCTGGATGGTTAAGTCCAATCAAAGGCGGGTGGCGCTGTGGTCTAAACCACTGAGCCTCTTGTGTGTGCTGATCGGAAGGTTGGCAGTTCGAATCCCCGCGACGGGGTGAGCTTCCATTGCTCTGTCCCAGCTCCTGCCAACCTAGCAGTTCGAAAGCATGCCAGTGCAAGTAGATAAATAGGTACCGCTCTGGCGGGAAGGTAAACGGCATTTCCGTACGCTCTGGCACTTGTCATGGTCCTCCGTGCACCAGTAGCAGTTTAGTCCTGCTGGCCACATGCCCCGGGAAACTGTCTGTGGACAAACGCCGGCTCTCTCGGCGTGAAAGCGAGATGAGCGCCGCAACGCCATAGTCGCCTTCGACTGGACTTAACTGTCCAGGGGGTCCTTTACCTTACCTTATATAAAGCAAAATCTCAGCATATATGCAGAGTCGTAAGCTGTATACACACATTTTATTTTGGAATCAATAATAATAATAATAATAATAATAATAATAATAATAATAATAATTTATTATTTATACCCCGCCCATCTGGCTGGGCCTCCCCAGCCACTCTGGGCGGCTTCCATAGAAAGCAAAAATACAATAAAATATCACACGTTAAAAACTTCCCTGAACAGGGCTGCCTTAAGATGTCTTCTGAATGTCAGGTAGTTGTTTATCACTTTGACATCTGCTGGAAGGGCGTTCCACAGGGCGGGCGCCACTACTGAGAAGGCCCTCTGCCTGGTTCCCTGTAGCTTTACTTCTCGCAATGAGGGAACTGCCAGAAGGCCCTCGGCGCTGGACCTCAGCGTCCGGGCAGAATGTTGGGGGTGGAGACGCTCCTTCAGGTATACTGGACAGAGGTGGAGTACTTGCTTTTATTACATAGCCCATACACCATAAAGATCTAGTGCATATTTTTTGCCCCTGAAAAAATACTTCTTGGGAAACGAGTTTCATTCTCAGAATGAAAGCTCATGGCAGGTTGTTTCAGCACCACCCCACATGTTCACCAACACGTGGACAGCAGACCAAGCAGGAATGCAGGTCATAGTCTCTTGCTGTAGCGGAAGTTGTATTATATTTCTATTTGAGGCAGGGCATTTTTTATTCTTATACATAAATTAGCATATGGATTTTTTGTTTGTTTGTTTTTTTGCAAATCTGTATCAGCTTTTGCCCTCTTTTCGGGGCGGGGTGTGCATTTCTTCCTTTCCAGCGATGTGTAAGTGGCTGCCCTAAATCCAAATTCTGTGTTTGCTTGACTGTAAGGTGCCCTGGGCAACACAGGTAATGTTGCTCTCTTTCTCTGGATCTGTGTGATTTGCATTGTAGATGTTTTAAATGTTTTATTGGGTTATATAATTTATGATTCATTATGCATCTTGTTGATATATTGTACCCCACTCTGGGATTATTTTAATGAAGAGCAGACTGGATTTTTTTTTTTTTTTTTTAGTTATGCGGATAAAATCCCACTTTTTGAAACGGTGGTAAAAAGAAATACTGTTTTACAGAAAGGTACATGCATCTATTTGTGATTTGCTAAGCAAGTTCCATTATCATTATCATGTCTTGGTTTTCCCTTACTTGGGATTCAAATGCAAGGAGATTTAGCTCTGGGGTTTTTTGTTAAGTAAGTTCTGCAACAGTCTGTGGAGTTTCAACACCCATTCTTACCCCTCCAAAAGTATTTTAAAAATACAAATCTAGTAATAAGTGTTCGGTGTATAGTTATTGCAAAATTTAAATACAACTCTTTAAAATTAATTCATTATTCTAATTCTGAATATTCTTCAAGATCATTGAACAATATTTGAAATTTATTTTTTAAAAAAATAATACGAGTGATATTCAGTTAAGCTTTACTTAGAGTACACTCACTGAAATCAATGAACATGGCAAAGCAAGGTCCATTGATTTCAGTGGGTCTATTCTGAGTAAGACATAGTTGAATACCACAGTACAGTTGCAATTTTGTAAAAATTGCTGGGGATTGCTCCCACTCAAGAGATAGACAGGAACCAAAAACCACTGGTTTAAGAAAAATGTTTCCTTGCACAGCATACAAATATATTGTTGTTGGTGGTGAATAATTTGGCTAAGGTCCACTTTCTACATTCTGCTTTTGAATTGTACACCTCAACCTTGTATTTGCACATTTAAAAAGAACACAGTCCAGCATAGTGTTAGGGATGATTCAACCCATCTGAATCAAAAGGCCTCAACCAGCACAATCTGCTTTCTCTGTGGCCCAGGTGTATACATTAAAAAAAAAAAATGTTTTCAATGTTTTCAGCATGCTGGGATTAGCTGTGGCTCCCTGCCATTTGCATGCATAACTTCAGGAGCATGCCTTTTCTGCCGCACAACATGCGAAGTGGCCCTTAATCTCTGCAAAAGCATTGTGTGCCTAGATCAAAGCGGCAGAGCCACTGTGCGGCGTCTGAGCTGCTGAGCATGATCGAGAGAAGATGTCTGCTATAGTAGTTAAAGCACGGAAGAAGGAGCCAAGAGGCCTGGGTTGGATTACCGGTCCTACGTCACCCTGGGCTTTCTCCCGGCTGCCGTTCGTTTCGGTTTCCGTATCTGCCAGACAAGGGGGCAGAACTTTGGATCTTAGGGGGGTGTTGCGGTGATTAAGTCACTGAAATGTAGGAAGCACTCGGAGGCCTAGACGGAAAGGAGCATGAGAAGGGCCTCAAAGCCGTTTCCAAAAGGGAATGCAATGCCCCACGTTGCTCTTTCCTAATGGGGTTTCGTATGCAGGATAGAAGAGTTTGTGTTTCTGGTATCTGCGTAAAAGGGGAAGACAGAACTTTAGCACTTTTAGCAGGAGGATGAGAGGGAGCCAGACATTTTGCCAAGTTCCTATAAATCATCGCCTTCTGCATGCGGTGTGCTAGAATCCCCCTCTTCTGTCTGCCAAGCCTCAGCTCTGATTTCACAGCCCTGAGAACAGTGTCAAAAGCACTGCTAGCTTTACAGAGATGCATATATATTCTTGATGAGATCTGGCTGGAGTTTGTGATAAGATTTTAACACATTCTCTTCAGTGTTTGTGATACGCGAAGAGGACTTGATTTAGCTAAGTACCAGTGCAGGGTCTGCCCTGCAGAGAAGTTTTGCAACTTCCCTCATTCCTTCTCCCAGCGCAAGAACATGGACCCAATGAGTATGAACTAACATTACAGGGAATATGTGGCCTGTGCCATGTCCCCACAATCCAGCCCCTTGTTTCACACCTCAGTATGCACCAAGGAAGCAGGAAGGACAAGATAGGATCTTGGGAGATGTGCATGGACCCTTCATTCCCTGAAGTACCATCTCATGCTACCTGCAGGTATGATCAGTATTGTGATGGCCTGGGACTTGGGCTCGGACTCTGAACCAGAGGAGACTCATTCTGCAGAGGATACTTTGCCTCAGGCATCATCTGAACCAAGTCTGGGGCCTGATCCTGAAGAGTCCCAGTCTGCCCAGGTTCCCCTGCAACAAACACCAGCTGGGCCGAGTCAGGGGCCTGAGCCTGCCCTGGCTCCAGATGAGGTGATTACCTCGTTACCTTCAGCTGGGCCATCACTTGCAGCTGCTCCACTACTGGTTTGGTCAGGGGAGGCTGAGGCAGCCCATGGGTCTAGTAACCCACCGACATCTCCCGAGCTGCAGAGACTAAGGTCTGAGGGAAGGAGAGATCTGAGTACTCACAGGAGGAATGCTCACCTTCGGGCGAAACAGGGAGGTGAGTCGCTGGGGGATCAGGATCAGTTACTACCCCGACAAAGATAAAAGGCTGTCGGACCCCGCCCCAAGTTGCGGGAGCAATGTTGCTGTATGCTAGAACCTGCCTGAGATCCTGTACCTGTCCTTATCTGGTTTCCTGCCTCGTGTCCTGCCTTGGCCCTGTCGGACTGACCCCCCAGCGGAACCTTCGGATTCTGGACTGGACCTAGACCGCGGTTTTCGGGTTACCCTCGGGCCCAGCATAGTTATCAAAAGTACATAAGAAGAGTCTTCTAGATCAGGCCATTGGCTTATCTAGTCTAGCATCCTGTTTTCACAGTGGTCAATCAAATGCCTGTGTCAAAACCCATGAGCAAGACCCAAGCACCAGAACATTCTCTCATACCCCAGCTTCCAGCAACTGGCATTCAGAAGCATCACTGCCTCTGACCATGGAGGCAGAGCATAGCCATCATGGCTAGTAGCCATGGATAACTTTATCCTCCACAAATTTGTCTAATCCTCTTTTAAGGTCATCCAAATTGGTGGCCATCACTGCCTCCTGTGGGAATGAGCTCCTTAGTTTAACAATATGCAATCATCATTATTTTATTGGCTTGCCGCCTTTCCAAGTGTATTCCTAGGCCAGGTATTGTCAGAGACTGGGCAGAGGAGGAATGGTGGAGACCGCCTCTCCAGCCTGACCCTTCCAGAGAAGAAGACGACAGCTCAGAATTACAACAGGAGTTTGTGGGAGATCACAGCTCAAAGACAGATGAGGGGGAAAGCTGGAGAATAATGGGAGAGGAGGAAAAAGAAACACCAGAGGGGCGACAGCTGATGGACATTAGAAAGTGTTGCAGACTCACCCTCTCCCAGAATCTGGTGAGCATTGAAAGTAGGAGAGCAAAGAGCTCAGAGGCAGAGGGCACTTCTCAGCATGAAGGGAGAGAGGGAGGGGGTGGAGACTCACTTGGAGCAACACTATTATTCCAAGAGACTGCATTTCCAAGCCTCTCTCTGTGAATATTGAATAAAAAGCAGTTGGTAAGAACTCCTGCCAGCCTGCCGTGGGGGTTGGATCCTCTGCCGCCTGACAGGTATATGGAATGTTTGGCCCTCCAGATGTTCCTGAACTACAACTCCGATCCGCCCTAGCCAGTGTGGTCAAGGGCTACGAGTCATAGGAGTTGTAGTTCAACAGCATAATGATGAACGAATGTTCACCACACCTATGCAGTCACATTGTGAGGGTCAGGGAAGACAAGGGTCCACTGAGCCCTGTTGTAGTCCTTGCATGGGTACAGGATTGGGGCACATAATTTGGCAGCTATCACTGGGCAAAGAGGTACTCGTTGAATACAATTTGGTAGCCTCTTGCTTTCTTTGGGGCCTGGAATACAAGGTGCCAAAATTACAAAAGGGAGATACGGTATATGGGATCATTCTTGATCTCAGGTACTGGAAGAACAAAGCACAATTCCATCTCCTGTTATTGTTTTTAACACACATCTTAAAACAGGAGAACTCTTGATCTGATTTGAGCAGCAACTCTGGGAAAAGGAGCCTTTTAAAAACTACTCCCCCTTGCACTATTTCCCCAGTTTAAATTGCCCCCCTGAAGCTATTAGCTCAATGGGGGGGAAATAAAGCTACAAATAAAGATGTGTACCTGCAGCTTTCGGGGCCTAATAGCAGATTTGGAGCAGCCTTTTCATTCTGGTAAACTGTATGAATAAAAGTGTATACACTCCTTCCCCCAGAGTGACTTCTCTGATCAATTACAGAACACCTTTGAATCTCCTTTTACAATAGAAGAAAGAGAGATAGAGACAACTCATGTCACATGCTATTTGCCCCCAAGAAGGAATTGAGCCAGAACGCTACCACCAACTATGGGTCAATTCACAGGATGCCATTTTAGGGGTAGGGTGTATTTTTAGGGGATTGGGTGCACATTATTTGAGGTGGAAACTTACCAGTGTGTCATGGACTGGCTGCACACAGAGGAATGGTGGGAGGCACCAGCTGGGAAATCCTCATGGGAAGAAGGCTCAGGGCCTGGGGATTAGTGGTGAGACAACAATGAGTGGTCTGAGGGAGATGAAGGAGAAGCCTGGAAGAAGGATGTGCCGGAAGCTGAAGAGGTAACAGGGTTTAGTCAGCAGAGAGAGTCAGTCCAGAAGCAGAAGAGGAGGGAGGCCAAGAGGCAGAGATGTGTCAGACTGGTGCAGAAGCCCCCTCCCGCTGTGACACACTCCCCTCCTTCCTGGTCTCCCAGAACCAGAAGAGGTATGAAGAGGGACAAGGAAAGACAGGAATGCTGGAGGATTCTCAGATTGCTTGGGAAAGACACAGGAGAGGAAGAGACTTAGCAGCTGTGGGAAGGCAGGGACCTTTAGTCTCCACAACTGCCTCATAGGGGCAAGATCTACTGAGACAAGTGCTGTGCTTATTAGGCTTGGCGCCCCTGAGCAGAACTCGTTTCCTCTAATAAATAGTTAACTTCACTTACACTGTATGATTTATTGCTGACCCACTCCTGACACCTGCTCCTCTCACGGAATTGATGGACACTGTCTTCAACCCACTTTGAGGGGAAATGGTGGCCACCAAAAAATAAAAATGGAGGACTTCATTTGTGGCTACTGCCCCTCCCTCAGCAATTACATCCATGAAAACAGAACAGTCTGGGGGGAAAGATGGTCTGACAGCCAAACGGAATAAGCTCCCATAAGTTCTCCCTACCCCAAAAAAGTAATTTATCATCCATCCTCAAAATGCAAAAGAGGGTAGATGGTTTCGCCTTTTCTTACTCCCCTCTCCAAAATTTGAACTGAACTGGGGGGGGGGGTTGTTTTGTGTGTGTGTGTGTGTGTTACATTTATATCACACTTCTCCACCACCATGAAGCTGAAAGTGGCATACATAGAGTTCTCTCAGGTGGATATCCAGACAACATCCAGGCTAAGCTTCAGCTACATCATGTGGCCTGAACCCATGTCACCCTCTAGTGTAACCAAGAAACAGAACTCTGGGTTGGGCTATCTAGATGAGGACTGTGAAGACAGGAGCAGTACTGATGCTCAGCCACTAGACTCAGTGGAACCACCTGTGCCAGGGAAGAGGTTTCAGCCCTACCTCACTGGTAGGTATCCCTGGATGCAGCCCATTACTTTCTCCCATATACTGTACTTTTCTTAATATAAGAAACCCCATGGATAAGACACCCCCTAATTTTGGGGACTCGATGGGGGGAGATTGTCCCAAATGGGAGGAATGCCAGAAAAAAGCTCACCCAAATTCCAAGCGCTTGCAATCAAAAGCAACGCAGAAGCCTCCTATTGTATTTCCAATCGACACCAGCCAATCACACGCCCAATTGCCGCAGCAGCGCCCAATCACCAGCGGACATTCTGGCAGCAGCAACCAATCGCAAGCGGACATTGTCGCAGCAGCGCCCAATCGCAAGTGGACATTGCCGCAGCAGCCTATCACCCGTTCTAAAATTATGTGGAGTAGATTGACAGTCACTCTGTAAATCACTCCATAACCTTGTAGTGGGCCATTGCACCAAGCAGGTATCATATCTTGCATAGATAAATGAAAGTCAGTTACAGGCATTGATGGATTGATTGAGCTTCATATCAAGCTCCTTGTTGTAGCAACAGTAGAAGATTTTGTGATGCTCCCCCAGCCCTTCTGCTTAACCAGTGGATGACTCAGACCCACAGACCAAAATAACACCAGACAATTATAGTATTCAGAGCCGTTTATGTGCAATTGACTCAGATCTGAGTTCCAGCCCTGCTCTTGGGCTACCAGCACAGAACTGAGCAGATTCTTAAAAAAAATACCTCAGGGATGAATCACTTTTCTCCAAAGAGTTCTGGAGTGTGATGATTACCATGGAGATAGTCAGCCAGAAGGGAACTAAGGAAGCTGGTGTTTTGACACAAGCAGAGGCGATACATTTGAGTGAGAAAACGACCGTGTATTGAATCAGGCCACGATACGTTAAGTTCCCTCTCTCATGGGCTCTTTTCTTTGCAAAGCTGTGAATTGCTTCAGCACTTCTATGCCTTACTGGTGAGGAAGTTCACAAATAATGGGCTTATAATACAATTTGGCGCTGCTTGCAAAATGCTCGGGTTTTTTCTTACCATGAAATGGGTAGCCTTGCCTTAACCTGAAATTGTCATAACTGATAACAAGAGATATCTCAAGAGGTGCTCTGCTTTTTCAGTGCATTCGTCACACCGTGCTAATGAGGGTGCTGAGAACTTGATTGCTTAAACCCTTTCCTCGGTCTCAACTTAAAACTGCTCTTCCTTCCTGTGAGCAGCACTTAGTCTGCTGCAGCTGACTTCCTGATTCAAGTTCTCCTGGTAATACACACAGTCCCTAGCTCTACTTGGAGCCCAGTTCTAATCTACTAGTATTAGGAATCAGTTCTATATATGAAGGAGAGATGGCTGTGGAGGATGATTGCCACTGGTGGGAAGTATCATAGTTCAGTAGTAGTTTTGCATGCAGAAGAAGGTTCAGTCCCCGGTATCTCCAGGAATATCTGTTGTCTGCAAACCAGTGTAGACCGTACTGAGCTAGATGGATTGGTGGTCAGGTCTAGATTAAAGCAGTTTACCACCTTCTTTGGGAACAGCTCCCACCACCGATGCTACTAAAAATACTGATATCTCGCCCTACGCATTTCAGCACCCAGTCAGGACAGAGGTCAATAAGAAGTCATGATGCACAATGAAGAGGAACAGGATGATGATGATAATAATAATAATAATAATAATAATAATAATAATAATAATAATAATGCATTTTATTTATACCCTGCCCTCCCTGGCCAGAGCCGGGCTCAGGGCAGCTAACACCAGTACAATTACAGTAAAAACATAATGGGGGGGGGGCAACCAATTTAAAATACAGGTTAAAATGCAATTTAAAATGCAGCCTAATTTTAAAAGTAGCCCATAGATCAAAACCATAAGGGGAGGGAAACAAGGGTCAAACTGAGTCCAAACCAAAGGCCAAGCGGAACACCTCTGTCTTGCAGGCCCTGTGGAAAGATGTCAAATCCCACAGGAACCTAGTCTCTTGTGACAGAGCATTCCACCAAGTTGGGGCCAGTACTGAAAAGGCCCTGGCCCTAGTTGAGACCAGTCTAACCACCTTGCGACTTGGGACCTCCAAAATGTTGTCATTTGTGGACCTTAAGGTCCTCTGCGGGGCATACCAGGAGAACTCAGTTCACAAACAACATGGCAAGAATGCACAGATCCCAGAATCATAAAGGTCAATTTGCAACTCTGAACAAATCTTTTTGTAAAAAAAAAATCATACACAGAAACTAAGGAGGATGAAGCTGGCTGCTGGGGCCACCCTGCTGGGGCTGGCTGTAAGTAAGAAGGCAAGCCAGTGTGGGCTGGCTGATGGTAGACTGGGGTTGGTGAGATACTGCTCCATTCGCCCTAATGGACCAGCCTTCACTGGAGTTCAAAATGCCCTTCATGGATCCCAGGTTGTGTGGATGGAAGGGATGTTTCCTCAGAGAGCAGGAGTCCCCTTCCAGCTGATCACTTTGCCAGGCTGATGCCCAACACGATGTGGCTGAAACAAGAAATGAAATCAGACACTTGCCGCATGAAACGAATGTGGAAATGTTATTAAATGCAATTAACTGGTGTGAGAGGCAGAGCAGTTTGGACGCTGGGGCAGCATTGACTGAGGTTTCACTTTAACATGCTCTAGATTAAAGAGAGAGGCTGGCCATTTTAATTTGTACTTGCAGAAGGACATAGATGGAATTACTTCAGTGATGGTTAAATCTATATTCTTGACATTTTTTTTTTTTTGCCTGGTAGCTGTATTTGATGCTTTTTAGGGCTGGATCAAATGTTCTTGCCTCAAAAAAAGTGATGTGGTGATAATCCCAGACCTCTTAATCCGTTTTCCCCCACCTATGGCTGCTCACTATTTTCAGCCATTATTTTCTCCCTCTGCTTCTGCTTCGGAATCCACATTTTTCTGTTTTTCGTTCAGTGATCCCAACCAATCAGGGATTACATGCTGAACCAATTATATTCAGATATGTGCTGGTGCCACTAAGGTCAAATAAAGCTCATTAAGATACAGGGGGGTGTTCACTAGACTGGTAACATGAGTGACTGTAGTCCATAATTTTATACTCATGTCCATCTTTATGAAAACCTTGTCTCTACCCTATGGAATAGAAACATGCGAGAGACTTCTGCTGGTGAATTTTTTATCTTGGTGGCTCAGCCTCCACGCTGGTCTTGGTTTCATTTGCCACAAATTGTTAGTATCATACAGAAATATTATGTAGTGCTTTTGGCCTCTCTTTTCTCTGTGTCATGGACAGAAGGAAGATCAGGTGTGCTTATATTCTAGGCAACCAAGGTACGGTTATATTATTATCAAGCCAAGGTGAAAGAAAACCCTAAGAAATTATAACATATTTGCATCTAAGGCTAATATACTAAAAACAATTAGAATTATGTTTCCACAGTTTATTTGCCACCCCCTACCCTACATCATCCATTGTATATTCCATTTATTTCTGTCATTAAATCCATCTGAGTTATTTCTACTTTCCATAATAGTGGTGATAAATCCATTCTGTAATTCTGACCACTACACTAAGTTGGTGACACTTTTTTATAAGTTTATTTGTTATAAATGATACTTATAAATAAACATTTCAACAAAGAAATTAAAACAAGTCTCACATATCGAACTTCGACTTCCCTCCCCCCCCTTTCAGCAGTTCCATGAATTTACCCTATTTCCCCCCATTCTGCATATCCCAGTTAACTCTATTTATTCTGTTCCTCATCTATTTCATATATGTTTTATATTTTACAGTAATTCTGCTAATGTCTTAATTTGCTTACAATTTGTTTGTAAATATTCAATAAACGATTTCAGGTCTTTGATAAAATGTCTGTTTGTCTTGATTTCTTATCCTTCCGATAAGTTTTGCCATTTCTGCATAGTCCGTTAATTTCTGCAGCCATTCTTCTTTCGTCGGGACTTCTTCTTTCTATTTTTGGGTGAATGTCATTCCTGCGGCAATGGTTGCATACATAAATAAATTTCTATATGGTTTAGGTAACTCTGATCCCATGATTCCCAAGAGAAAAGCTTCTGGTTTTTGTTTTTTTAAAATGTTAACTTAAACATATTTTTCAATTCATTATATATCATTCCCCAGTAAGCTTTAACCACTAAGGTGTTGACACTTAACCCATCTCTTGCTTTTTGAGAGGTGATATCTAACAGCTCTCATCTCCCCAAATTTTCATATTCCAGATATCTCCTGAAGATAGTTTTGCTTCCTGTGCTGGTTTAGGTTTTTGGAACTAAATCGGCCTTCACCAGCTCAGTGTTTTAGACTTAAACTCCCATCAGCTACAGCCAGTATAGCTAACAGTCAAGTATTATGGGATTTGGTAGTTCAAAACTGGAGAACACTAGGTTGGTGAGGCCTATACAAAATTATTATCCATCTTGGGTATTGGGGCAGTTGCTTCTCCTGTGATTTGCACTAAAGGGAAGAAAGGAGATCCAATGGTTTTTAGGAATCTGGAAATTTGATAGGTATATATGATTCCCCCACATGAGGAAATCATATCTATCTGATTCAGGAATTTGCCAGTAACCTATTTAACAAAGTAATCTGGCCCTAAGGGTTAGGGTTGTATTAGGACCTGGGATTGTATTCTATCCTGGGATAACTGCATTATTTGAGAAGGAGATTGGGCCAGATCTGGCCCCTGGGCCTTAGTTTGGCTAAAGGTAAAGGGACCCCTGACCATTAGGTCCCGTCGTGGCCGATTCTGGGGTTGTGGCGCTCATCTCGCTTGATTGGCTGAGGGAGCCGGCGTACAGCTTCCGGGTCATGTGGCCAGCATGACTAAGCAGCTTCTGGCAAACCAGAGCAGTGCACGGAAACGCCGTTTACCTTCCCACTGGAGCAGTACCTATTTATCTACTTGTACTCTGATGTGCTTTCAAACTGCTAGGTTGGCAGGAGCTGGGACCGAACAACAGGACCTCACCCCGTTGCGGGGATTCGAACCGCTGACCTTCTGATCAACAAGTCCTAGGCTCTGTGGTTTAACCCACAGCGCCACCCATGCTTTAAGACTAAGCATCCCAGTATCTTGACTTGGAGGCATCTAGAATCTTTTCTGCCATTTACATCCCCTCCAACATGCTGCTGAGGAAAACCAGGGCATGCATATTTCAAGGTTGAACTCCTGCATGAGTCACATAACTCCCGCAAGAGCATGCCCCCCCCCCAAATGAGCATATTTGGGGGCCGCACTCTTGTGGGAACTGAATCTAGACATCCTGGGATCTAATTGGAAGCCAGGATGGCTTCTGTAATTTTGGGGTGTCCCACTCAAATTGGGACAGTTGCCAAGTATGCCTTTAAAATTTAGCACAACATGGTGGTGTGTAGATCAAAAAGCCACAGTTCTGTAATGCAACAGGTAATGAAATGTAAAAGGAACGTTAGAATCCAGGATAGGAGTACTAGCTTAAGTTAAACTTATGCATTAATCCCCACATCTGAATGCAGTAATTTCCTTAGGTACAACCTTAATTTATTGGACACAGAAAGGGAAAAACAGGCAGTGGCCTAGTCCCAACTGCAGTGGACTCCCAGTTTGCATTGATCCAAAATCTACCTCTGTCCAGTTTCACTTCTGGTTGGCTTGAGTTCCATAACATATATAGGTGTGGCTTTAAAAAGAAAAGAAAGCTGGCCTCAGGTTTGTGCCTCTTGAACAGCACACACCCTCTGGTCATTGCAGTATGTCAAACTAGTTTTATTTATTTTTAAAAAGCATACTCTGCATCAAGCTACTTTTAAAGACACAGGAGCCACAAAAAGAGGGAACAGGTGTTGTAACTATAAAACAAAAAATAAAAGCAACCAAGAAGGAGAAACCCAAAAATTCCCATTTATACATTGCAAATATAGCAGTGATAAAAACTTACTTCCCTGCGAAATTGATGACATCAGAAAGCATGCATTATGAATATAAAGAATGGGGGGGGGGGGAATCAACAGGTGTGGTTTCCCTTATCGCCTTCTCATGACTTCAGCACTCCAATTAACACCTCAGCTGTTAATTGTAGAATGGGATCTGAAGCTGTGCTAGCAGCTTATTTCCTTTCAGTTTATCTCCTGCCTTTCCGCCCATGGTTATTCAGCCTCCCTGGCTTCCAGAACTGAAAAGAGCCAGTGTGGTGTAGTGGTTAAGAGCGGTAGTCTCGTAATCTGGGGAACCGGGTTCGCGTCTCCACTCCTCCACCTGCAGCTGCTGGGTGACCTTGGGCCAGTCACACTTCTCTGAAGTCTCTCAGCCTCACTCACCTCACAGAGTGTTTGTTGTGGGGGAGGAAGGGAAAGGAGAATGTTAACCGCTTTGAGACTCCTTTGTGTAGTGATAAAGCGGGATATCAAATCCAAACTCTTCTTTGGGAGGCGTTGCCTCAAAATGGCTTCTCCTGTGCTTTATTTGAAGCATGAGAAACCAGAGAAGCATGCCACACACCTGAAACTTACAGGCTTTCCCCCCACTTGCAATTAAATAAAAAGTAACAGCTCTCAGGCTCACATTAGAAAGCTTCTTCAGCTTTCTATTCCTGTAGGAAAGCCCAGCTAAGGACTTTGTTGGGTTTTTAGAAAGAGTGAGGACCCAGGAAGCTGCAGAGTTCCAACCACTGGGAACAAGATCTATAGAAGAAAAGAAAAGTTACTCATAAGCATCTCCTCAACCATAAGAAAAGTGTGAGGGGGGAGCACCATGAGAATTTCCCCTTCTCTTCTGAATGCAATTCTTTTTCTCATTGATTGAAGGTGAATTGCCAGAAAGAAATGCTGGGGAAATTTCCAGCGCAGCACTGTATATTATAGCCAATTTTGGATTCCCCATTATAACGAATGGGAAACACAGAGCTTCATTTTATACAGAGCAGCTTGGTACCTCAAAGACAGAAAAAGGATAAAGAGCAACTGAGAAACAGATGGGATTTTTTTAAAAAATGCAAAGATATAAGGCAAATCTTGGGGCCTGAGCATATCTGTAAGAAAAAGTGGAATAAGTTAAAGTGTACTAGACCATAATTCATTCTTAAATCTTACACAACCATTTAAGGTTTATCCAAACTTCTTCTTCCTCCACTGCTTTTCCCTGGGGAAAACCACTCTTTAGTGCTCAGTCAGGTTTTTCACAGATTCTTGTTCTGATTTAGAGCATATAAAAACACTGTGAAAATGCTTTTTTTAAAAAAAGTTTTGAAAAATACTTTGAATTTGGCAAAGCTCACACTCACCATCTAGTGTCACATTTGTATATTGCGCTTTGTAACACATTGAAAATGTTTTATTGCTGAGTCCTGGGTTTTCCCTGTGAAAGGAATGGAGTAAGAGGAAAACTGTGCAGACTCATGCCTAGATAAACCATGTGGACCTAGGCTTTCTGGGCTTGGGACAAGCAGAAGTGAGGATGAGCCCTTAATCACATACAGAATCTTGAGGAAATGTATTTCGGTGTGCAGCAAATGAAAATAATCAGAAATAGATTATCTGACAGCACAGCAGACTAGGAAGAAATGAACAGAGGACAACAAAGGGGCTAGTATTGGCGTAAAAACTTGTTGTGGGGAAATCACTAGAGTCAATTTATACATATTGCACTGGCAAGATGTAATCATGAGAGAGTGTCATTTTTAATGACACTGACACTTTTCATTCTGTCAGCAGACTCTGTAAGAGTGAAATACATGCACTGCATTGTCAGAATTAACACAAAAGCTTCAAAGCTATTGCCATCAAGGAGGTATGGGTGGGGCGGGGGCTAAGAAGGTCATTTTTGTAGATTTTAGGAAATGCCAAGGGCAACTCATTAAGCAAAAGACAAATGTGATTTTCTTTAAACCACAGTCTCTGCTACAAGCGTGTTTGTCATTGTCAGGACATTTTCTTATAAATTCAGCAAAAAAAGCTTTGATGTTGGATCCTGTTCTTACAAACAAGTGCTCACAAAGTATACTTAATGTTATGCACCTGCTTCATCTACTATTTTGCAAAGCTCGTAATCCAAGCGGGGCCTTAGACTATGTGTTTTAGAGTTTTGCTGACTGGGATAAGACACTAGACACATTCTGTAAACTAAATGTAGTCATGAGCACTCACTGCATTCATTGTGAAAATTCTTTCACCTAATGAGCCTCTTTTCCCCAAATTGTAAGATTGCAGCATTTATTTCATCAAAAGAAAAAAAAGAAACATCTATAGCGTTATGGACAAAGAGGGTTTCCACTCAGCCCATGTTCTCTGCATGATTTTTTCCCCAGTGTCCTGTTAATATTGGTTTAAAATAACTGGTGAAACATACTACAAACCATCAGCATAATTCTATTAATTTTTATGCAGAACTGTGTGCAGTGGGACTTGCTCTCTAGTGCAGAGAGGAGGAAGTTGTGCCCTTCCAGATGTGGATGATGGTAGTTGGAGTTCAACAACATCTGGAGGACACAGCACTGCTTGCCTTTTGTACACTACGTTTTGTATCCTGAAACTTAGTATTGCAGGAGCATAACATCTTTGTTCTACAACAGACAACAGAGATCCTATCCTGGAACCTCCTGCAACTCCTCAATTCAAGTTTGCCTTTAGGAATAGATATTAGCATTGGAAATAGTACTTTTGGACATGTGTACTTATTTTTCTGTCAACCTTGTGTCATCTTCGTCTTCCCAAATGAAGGATGTAGGTCTCCTTCCAAAAGTCACCGAATTGCAATGCTCTTCCAATGAGATTAGCTGGAAGGAAGAGTTATCTGGCTCTATATCCTCTGCATGACGTAGGTGATCCACAATTTTCATTTGTTGATAGAAACCATGGAAAAAAGGAGTCAACCTCCCTGAGAGTTTCTACAGATGTTGTTATCCTTTCTGGCCGTAAGTGGACAATCAAGGAACTTCATTCCTGCCCAAGGTACAGAATAAATAGAGAGTTGGCTACTCCAGGATTACTGGAATTATTTCGGGACTTGTGACTGAATTCTGGCTTTGAAATAGAAAAGAAAAAAAAAATCAAGACAGAATCGCCATTGGATTTCTCTTTAAACTGAGTCAAGGCAGATTTAGATATTCCTGTTTGAATGGCACCACTGTGGGGTTTGGAGGCAAGTCACATGCGTTGGGATGACTTTAACAATTGGAAACATAGGAGGCTGCCTTATACAGAATCAAACCACTGGTCCGTCTAGCTCAGTATTGTGTTACACATATATGCCAGTACTGCCATGTTTGTCCAACCCACATATGATCCCTAGAACCTTCCTCAGGCAGAGGGCTGCAAACTTCTGGGGGTAACAGATCAGTGCATGGAGTTAAAGGCAGAAGTGCATGGAACGATAAATGCAGATTTAACCTTTGAACAGCAGGCTAGTGATAAGAGTTCAGGGATGCATTCAAGTCAAGCAAAAGCTCTCAAGGGTGATTCAAAGCACTACTGTTGAGGGTTGTGGCCTGAAAAGACTCCCAAGGGCTGGATAGGGAGGACTGGAGGGCCACATTTGGCCCCTGGGTTTGAGGTTTCCTACTCTGTTTTCTATCAATGTTCTGCCTAAACAGCTAGAAGGTTTATCACTGCATTTCCATTCTTATGCAGGGCCAGATTAAGATCTTTAAAGGCCCTATGCATTGAAAAGAATATAGTGCCCCCTATATGTTATTTAAAATAAAAACAATACTAAACCATAAAATAAAATTTTACTTTTTCTTCTACATTAGTAGGATGCCTTCTGATTTAGGTGGGGATAAGTAATAAAAAGAGAACAAAAAAATAGGGACAGTGTGTATAGTATAGTGTAATGGAGTCTAATAAAGTTCTGATTTTTTCTATAATGGCTATTTTTGATGCTTATAAAAATAATCAAATGTGAAATTCTATTATTTTTTTTAAAACTCATTTTTATGCCTCTGTTTTGCTAATTCACTAAGCATATGCTTAATCTGCCAATCAGGTAACCCAACACTGTCCTCATGTATTTCAGGTGTGCCTAATTCAGCTAAGCACCCGGCCTATTGCCAGTGGAAAAACTTGACACATTCACAATTACTCCGGGATGCTGGATCATGCCCTTATAGCTGTTTTGTGAATCTTCTTCTTGCCTGGCTTGAAGGAAAGTAGGAAAGTATCTGAATGAATCCCTCTCAGTTCCACCCATCACAGCAGTACGTTGTTGTTGTTGTTGTTGTTTGTTTTTTGTTTTTGTGTGTGTGTGTGTATGGACTTTCAAGAGGTAATGCTAAGGATTCCCACTGTGCCACCCAGGAAAAACCAAGGGAGAGAGAAAGGGAGGAGAGAGATCCCAAAGTAGGTAATATCAGCATCATGGAACTCTATTCAGTTCATTAACAGATATGTTGTGTTGGGTCCCCCTCTCCCACCTCAGAAGGTGATAATAGATTCTCCTTTGTTGGAAGTTTTTTAATAGCGGTTGGATGGACATTTGTCAAGGATGCTTTAGTTGTGGTTCCTGCATTGCAAGAGGTTGAGCTAGGAGATATATTCTATTATTCTTTCCTTTTTTTATTTTTAGAACTTTATTTTAAAAGTTTATTTCTTTCCACATTTTTCTATGCAGTGCTTCTGAGTGTCCCCCGGGATTCACATACAGCTCTCCAACGCATTCACCTTCTTAGCTCTGTGTTTTCATTTTCTTCAGTGGCTGCTTTTTGCCTGTTCCTTGGGCCCAAGGAACAGAGGAGTGTCTTGGTCTTCCAGCTTCATCAATCACTACCAGCAAGTAGGAGGTTTGCAGCCTACATGGCTACCTATTTCTTGCTGAATGAGAGATGGATCAGCAGTTTACCTTCTGTTACAACCCAAAAAATACAGTTTACTACTCATGCCAACTATACTATGGAATAGGAACAAAAATGCAATCGTATCCACCTGCTCACTCTATGAACTGAGTGGTGTGATTGTCATCTCCGCTTTCAGTCCAAGGGAGCCAGCATTTGTCTACAGACAGCTTTTCCGGGTCATGTGGCCAGTGTGACTAAACTGCTTCTGGCACAACGGGACACCGTGATGGCAGCCAGAGTGCACGGAAACACTGTTTACCTTCCCACCTCAGCGGTACCTATTTATTTACTCGTGCTGGTATGCTTTCAAACTGCTAGGTTGGCAGGAGCTGGGACAAAGCAATGGGAGCTCATCCCGTCATGCGGATTCAAATTGCCAACCTTGCGATCAGCAAGCCCAAGAAGCTCGGTGCTTTATACCAGGGGTTGGCAAACTACGGCCCGTGGGGGTCATTAAACCACCCCCCAGCCCTTGCCGCCTGCTCGGTCAGTCCCTGAGCGGAGCTAAACTGGCATGCTGTGCCGGTTGCTCCACATGGGGACTGACTTCCGGGACACAGCCACGGCTTCCTGTTGACTGCAGGAAGCTCCTGCAGCCAATAGGAAGCCACAGATGCCTCCTTCTCCCTCGCCATGGCTCCAAAAACCCGTGGGGAAAGAGTGACGGATATGTGCGCATGTGCACGGGTGTGCACGCTCCTGCGAGTGCGCCTGCATGCTCCTGTGCACTGGTGATCCAGCCCACCAGCGGAAAACTTTGCTGACCTCTGCTTTAGACCATAGAGCCACCTCTGGCCCTGCTAGAACAGCCTGCTAGATCAGGCCAGTGGCCCATCTAGTCCAACATCTTGTTCTCATAGTGGCCAACTAGATGACTCTTGGGAAACCCACAAGCATGACCCAAGAACAAGAGCACTCTCTCCTCGTGTGGCTTTCAGCAAGTGGCACTGAGAAGCATTACTGCTTATGACTCTGGGGGCGGAGCATAACTATTCTGGTTAGTAGATACATAATTTGATGATCTCCCTACCCAGTTTGCATGGGGTTTCCTTTGAATTGAAATGAATGGTGTGGACACTGAGATCAATAGCATTGCTTTTCTTGGAAGCTGAACTGCAGTGGAACAGAAGCAGTGCTGCAAGCTATGAAGACGGTATGGATGGGAAATCTGCTGCCTCATTCTCCCAAATGGTTGGTCTGACCCTGCTGGAACCCACTAGCACCACTTTTCCGTTTGTCGGTTCCAGCCAGGTGTTTGCCTTCTAAGCATTTCTGGAATCCTATTGGACAAGTAGCTGAAATGGGGGCACAAAAATGGGACATAGGGAAATGTTGCTTCTACTGCTTCATCCGGGCGCCTGGGCACAGATAAGATACCACAGCCTAAAATAATGATATCAAAACCTCTTTTACCAACAATTTCCTGAGGACTTAGGTACTTCTGCCCAAGGCAATCGCTTGCAACCAGCGTCTGAACACCAGGAGTCAAGTGAAGAAATTCAGGTTTGATAATAATTTTGGAGCCAGAGTGGCTGGGGCAACCTAGTCAGATGAGTGGAGTACAAAATAAAATTATTATAATTATTAGTGCTTTTTTCTGGGGGTACACAAGGGTAGACAGTACTAGCACCTTCCCCTTCCCAAAAATGTTTAAAATGTGGCACTTCCTGTAACAAGTTCATGGTGAGTACTGGCACATTTTCTTCCTTAAAAAGCATGATCATCATCGTCATCTTTTAAAAATTTATTTCGACTTTCAATCTGCTTTAAATTTAAGTACTGTAAATCTACTTAAAATTGCAATAAAGATTGCAAGCTTTTCTACTTTCAGTGTTGTACCTTCATACTGTGCTATCTATCTATCATCTATCTATCTATCTATCTATCTATCTATCTATCTATCATCTATCTATCATCTATCTATCTATATCTATCTATCTATCTATCTATCTATCTATCTATCTATCTATCTATCTATCTCTATCTATCTGCACTATCTATCTATCAATCATCTATCTATCTATCATTATCTATCTATCTATCTATCATCTATCATCTATCTATCTGTATGTATGTTACCAGATGTCCCCGTTTCCTGGGGACAGTCCCTGGATTTACAGCTTTCTCAGCATTCACATGTACATAGCAAACACTAAGTGTCCCTGGATTCATTGAAAAAAATCTGGTAACCTCTCTCTCTCTATATATATATATAATGCACATGTTTACATATCATTTGTAGCTCAGCTCTCAGTGGGACTAATTTTCCAATAAACATGCCTAGGACAGGGCTTCTCATGTCAAGGTTTCAAAGCAGCCCAATCATTTTAAGCAGAGGCATGCCAAAGAAGTGGAGAATAATGCCTGCAATCTGAGACATTTTGTACTCTGTTGGGTGAAGTACCAGAAAACATTCATGTAGGAGCAACTGTTTTGGCAGGGAGAGGACTCCATAACCTCCGATGGCTATTTATGTATTGGGGAGTGGCGGGCCGTTAGCCTTTTGTACAAATTGGAAAGAGCGAAAAAGAGCATGCCGTTCTGGAGCCAAATTTAGTCTGAAAGGGGATTTGTCGACATCGTTTTAATGCTGTTTTGATTTCTTTCTCCTTTTTTTAAGCCTTCAGTTTGGCTTGTTGTAGTTCTCCTTTAGGCGCACAGAGGGAAGAAGACTCTGCCGGAATATTAAATCCGCTGGCTTTTTCTGACTTTTCACTGCCTGCCTTTTGGCATCGTAAATCCTCGCAGAGGGAGGAGGGAGGCAAGGAGGAGAAAAATCCAGAGAGCGTTTGCATGTAATGAAGAGAATATTTTAAACTTGGTAGGGAGTGGAAATGGCGACATTCCCCTCTGTCCTTTCTGAAGCTTGTTGACATGGAATATTTGAAAGACTCTCATGCTATCTGGTTTGATAGAGAGGATAAAATATTTATTGCCTAGCAAGCTTCAGGTTTATGCCTTTCAAGGCTGAAAATACACAAACCTCCTCAGAAAGAAAAAGTTTATAATACTTCTCAGGCATTTTGCCCAGGGTTTTCCTTGTCTCTCTTCTCTCTCTCTCTTTTAATTTCCAGATGGAAACTGCTTGGGGTATTTTTTTTTTGCCCAGTAGAGGTGGATATGTAAAAACAGCAACTGCTTACACATTTCAAAGAATACAGGAAAGTGCATCAAAATAGGGGTTTTTTTAATGCCTCAGCAGAGGGGGAAAGAGTGAATAACCTGAGTGAAGTAGTAAATATAATTCTCCACAGTACTTGTTAACACAGATTTAGGGCTTCCACCTTTTTAAAAAAAAAAAAAAAAAATCCCTGGCTCAATTCCAGCACCTTTTCCTACAGCATAAAAAGGAAACTGAACAGTCAAGGATTTGCTTCTATGCCAGTAGGTTATACATCTTAGAATATCAGACTAGGACTAACAAGAAGACCTAGGTTCAAATTCTTACTCAGCCATGAAACTCACCAGGTCATTATCTCTGCCTAAGCTACCTCACAGACAGAGGATAAAATGAGGGAAGAGAACCATATATACACCCCCTTGAGCTTTTTGGAAAGGAGATGGGAGATATACATGCTCCAGTTTTGTGCTTTTCTGTTCAGAAAGGCCCAGTTAAAGGATGGGAAGAATGAACTGTCTTTATCTTTCCATAATTGTAACTCTGGGGGCTGGGGCTTGATTTTGTCCTGCTGTTTTTCAGAAGGTGAGGGAAATACTGTGTGTGGTAAGCATCCTAGTAACTGAGATGAGCACATGATATGATATGAGCATATGATATTAAGGGGTGATATGATAGCCATGTTCAAATATATAAAAGGATGTCACATAGAGGAGGGAGAAAGGTTGTTTTCTGCTGCTCCAGAGAAGCGGACACGGAGCAATGGTTCCAAACTACAAGAAAGAAGATTCCACCTAAACATTAGGAAGAACTTCCTGACAGTAAGAGCTGTTCGACAGTGGAATTTGCTGCCAAGGAGTGTGGTGGAGTCTCCTTCTTTGGAGGTCTTTAAGCAGAGGCTTGACAACCATATGTCAGGAGTGCTCTGATGGTGTTTCCTGCTTGGCAGGGGGTTGGACTTGATGGCCCTTGTGGTTTCTTCCAACTCTATGATTCTATGATTCTATTCTATGATTCTAGAGCTAGCTTCCAGAAAACTTCATGAAACTCCAGTCAGGCAATATCATGATTCTGCAGGGGGGAAAGCCGGGGGGAGGGGGGAGAGGTTCAAAGCAAAATGGTCTACTTGTAAAATGTTTGCAGCTGCTTGGTCTTTTATTTTACACACACACACACACACACACACACACTGAAAGGTTTGTTTATTAGGACCAATAAAAAAGTTACAAAATAGCAAGCTTTTTCGCATACCCTCCAACATTACTCTGATGAAAATAGCAGCATCCTATTCGATCATCATCATCATCATCATACCTCACCCATCTGACTGGGTTTCCACAGCTACAGCAGCTTCTAACATATATAAAAACATAATAAAACATTTTTTAAAAAAATTTAAAGTTCCCTATGCAGGGCTGCCTTCAGATGGCTCGGGGGTTGGATAACTCCATACCCTCCAACACTTCTCCGATGGAAATATAGACATCCTAAGGAACATTCAGGACATTCTGGGATCAAATTAGAACCCTGGATGGTTTCTGTAAATCCAGGACTGTCCCTTAAAAATAGGAACAATTGGAGGGTCTGCTTTTTCGGAATCTTCTTCAGGCTGGACATTCTGAAAAACAAAAATAGCAAAAAAAAAAGTGAAAGAAAAGTTTCTGTTTTAGCTTTGAAACCACATTTTTGAAACTTTACACCAAAAACATTGGCCACATTAATGACTGTAGAGTAAAATTTCAGGAACGTAGGAAATGTACTTTCGGACTGAAAACAGAAATTCTTCTTTCGTGACTCACAAAATAGGAATGGAAATATGGTATGCGCGTAGGAGGAAGCCTGTTTTGCAAGTTTTTATTGCTCCCCTCCCCACAATAATAATAATACTCAGACCCTGACCTTGTAAGCTTATATGCATGCACAGAAATGCTCAAATTTATACAAAGAGAGAGAGAAATGTCTCCAACTTTAACTATACTGGCACTGAAACTAAGCTCCAATGTTTCTTTAAAAAGCAGATCTGTATGGTACAACCCAAAAGGGTATGACTGGGACTTCTCCTCACTTTACCCTAAGATTCCAGAGTGATTAAGCAGAAACCAGCTCTTTCAGTAGCTCTGGACTCCAAACACAAAATAAAAGCATTGGAATCTGCATTTGGATATGTAAAGCTTAACGCTCCGTTTCTGTTAACCAAGCCAACATTAAGAGGAGGGGGGAGGGTGTGAAATTTGGCATTTTAAACCTGTGTTGTCGGCAAAAACTGGATGTTTTTGAAAGTACAAGTAGTTGTTCTGGTATGTGTGAGTTTCATTCTTGAGAAAATTGTTGCGTTCCCTTCCCTTTTCAGGAATCAAAACAAAACCCTTGGCATGCTTGCAATTACCCTCTCCCCTCCCCCCCCATCCCTTCTTCCTGAAGTGACGTGATGCAATTTTGGCACAAGCTGAGCTATTGTTTCATTGAAACTCCCTGAAAATGTTCCTTGTGCACTAGTAGCAACATACAAGTTGAGGAATCTGGTGGGAATGGCTTGCGGTAGTGACTCCCATTTTCCTTTTAGCTAAACACCAGTGCTTCGGAAATGTCCACAGGATGCATTCTTAATCCTTCTCCTTCCTGTTACCATCGTAGTACCACACCCTCCATTTTCTTGTTTTCCCCTCTTTTTTAAAAAAAGAAATCGAAGTCTGCATTACAGCAGAGTTTACAAAATAACCCTTCCTCCATATCCCTTGCCCCTTGTAAACTATACAACTGCTGGCACTGGTATAAGGACATTCCAATCCGCAGAGAACAAAGACAGTTTGTTTCTCTCTTTCTGAGGTAAACGTACATCAGTGGAATTTTTCCATTCCTTTGCCACTTTGCATCTACTACAGATGGAACATGTTATTGTCATGGTGTTATTGTAATATTGTTTACATGGAAACGTTATATTTTGTTAATCAGTAGATAGGCTGGGTACAGTGCTCCAAAAGGCATTTGTCTTATGCGAGAATACGATGACTACACAAGTAGCCATGTGGAATACACAGATTAAAATATAGAAGTCGTGATTGTAATAATGAGCTACAATAGACCAAATGATGTATTATCATAGGGATAGGTTGGAAATTGCTTCGTGTGTGCCATATTTCATTAAATGTTTAGCCTCTTGTGGTTAGGGTGTTGGACTGAGACCTGGGAGACCAGGGTTCAAATTCCCACTTGGCCCTGAAGCTCACCTTGAGCCAGGCACTGCTTCTCAAATCAACCTCACAGGGTTGTTGTGAAGGTTTAATGAGAAGTGGGAGAACCACCTTGAACTCACTGGAGAAAAAGATAGGATATGAATACAATAAATAAGTATTAAATAAGCACACCTTGTTGTGCCACCCCCTGTTCAAGCCCACCACTTTGGACCAAGAAGGTAGTTTAATTCAAATCCCCAATGCCCTTTTGCTTGATAAAGGTTTGCCTAACCTCCCAGGATTCCTTGTTACCGATTCACATCTCTGGGTTTCCACTTCTAAGTACAGCGCTGATATTCTGCTGCCAGCCACCATACAGAAAACCATATCTCCGACTGTCTTTGTCACAGCCTTGATAGCTTGGCCCAACATGAGACGTGATCTGAGTGAACAAATCTTGATTATAGTAAAGGCTGAACAAAACAAGTTCTTTATCTGGTTTGTTTTGGATACTTCGAACTTCCTAGCATGTGCTTAGAACTCTATCCCCAATGCAAATTCTAATCCTATCCTATTCTACCTACTCTACCTGCTACCCCTCAGCACCCATTCCAGCCCCTCTTCTCCCTCCAGAATCCAACTTACCGTACTTTATATCTTAATATGCAAACTTCTACAAGTCAGTTACAACAACAACAACAACAACAACAACAACAACAACAACAACAACAAACTTCCTCCCTGCCCTACACAGTTTATTGATAATTCTGAAAAGGAGTGAAACAGAAGAAGAGTTTGGATTGGATTGGATTGGATTGGATTTGATATCCCGCCTTTCACTCCCTTTAAGGAGTCTCAAAGTGGCTAACATTCTCCTTTTCCCTTCCTCCCCCACAACAAACACTCTGTGAGGTGAGTGGGGCTGAGAGACTTCAGAGAAGTGTGACTGGCCCAAGGTCACCCAGCAGCTGCAGGTGGAGGAGTGGAGACACGAACCCGGTTCCCCAGATTACGAGACTACCGCTCTTAACCACTGCACCACACTGTAGAAAATATTTGCCCATTTAGAGTATTTTTAATTTAATTTGTATACTGTCCTATACCCAAAGTTCTCAGGGTGGTTCACAGCATAAAAAAAGAGTAAGTACTGGATGCACTGCACTGCCTGCACTCTGATTTAGGACTGTCACTCCTGGCAGCATCATATAGCAAACATCATATAGTTGTCACACTAACTATATGATCTCTGATAATAGAACAACCAGCAGGAAGAGAACAGGAGAGAGCCTTTTCGGGGGGAAAGTTCAGGTATGAGGATTTTTCTGAGAACAGAGTTTTTTTCTTTTCCAGTGAGGGCAGGAGATGACTTTTTAATTTGGAGATATTTTCCCAAACAAGGAAAGAGGAATAAATGAGACGTTTCCTCAGTTCACTCTCCCCCTGCCTCTTTTAACACAGGGTGTGTGGATGGCGATTCTTCTAACCCATGGTTAGAATTTGCAGCAGTCGAAGAAGCTTCAGGGACTGCTGATTCAGCTCTCCCATCTTGCAGTAAATTATATTCTCTAGCAGGATGTATATACGCTGCAAGCATCATCTACAGTTTAGCTGCACAAGCAATGGATTGAATCTGTTTTGCTTTGAGATGGGCGAATCTGCTAATTTCAGTCCTCATATTTCCAATTTAAAGTTCTGTTTGCCACAATTCTGCACTTTAAAAAAAAATCTTCATAAAAATGCCCAGTACTTCAGTGTGCGTATCTCCTAACATACACATTTATGTGCTCAATTCTTTCCCATAATATAATACATTGTAAAAAAACCCAAAAACTTTTCTTCCCATTGGAGGATGGCACCATGAAATTCGGAGGGGTTTGAATTTCAAAGGATAACTACATTTCAATTTGTGAATTGCTACAGGAAGCACCAATTAGGTAGAATTGTGGCAGGTACATCCACATTAAAATGTGAACCCAACTGGATTTCTTCCTCTCTGTCCTACTTCTGCCTTTCCTAATAGATTTGACTGGCATACATTTGTGCTCACTGTTGCTGCCAGAGCAGACATCTAGGGCTAAATGCAGCAGGGCTGCTTTGCCAATAAAATAATACTTGTTCGCACTTTAAGAGGGGGAGGCGTGTGTTAGGGTACTTGAAACTGCCAATTTCAGTTTCTCCCAGTTTCTCATTTTTCCAGTGCTAAATTGAACTCTCCACATTTCCACATCAGGTTTCTTTTTAAAGCGATCGTGAGGATTAATCAGAATTTTAGTGTGAATTTCTCCTAACATGAATATTTTGTCTATTTTGGTGATGTGACTAAAAGGTTCAATAAACCCTTCTTTTGCTCGCTGTTTTTCACCTTGGTTTGTGTTCTTTAAAGGACTTAAGCCTACAGAGGCAGAATCATTAGCTGTATGCCCATCTGCTTGGACCCATGAACACCGATAAAATAACATTTATCACTTAAAACATACAGAGGAGTAAATGAAGACATGTTTTAATATTTTGTAATTCAATTCAATTATCTATGTTTCAATTATCTGTATGTGCTTTTTGTTGTATCAATAATTATTTTTTAATAAAATTCTTATAAACTGTTTATAGGTTTTGCAGTAATCAAATGGGGTGTGTGTGTGTGTGTATTTAAATAAATAAATAAACCATTAAGAACCAATATTAAAAGAGCAGCAGTAGCAAAAGTGATAGTACGTAAAGCCCTAGCTTAACAGGGAATTTCCCATCAGCCTTCCACTCTGCAACTCTTAACACCCATAAGGTCCCACTTCATGCTCACAAAAAATGAGTCCCTCTCAAGGATGATACCCATTAGCAGAATACTGATTTCAGGGTAGCCTTTCTCAGCCTTGGGTCCTCAGATGTGGTTGGACCAGAATTCCCATCATCCATAGCTAGCAGGACCAGTGGTCCAGGATGATGGGAGTTGTTCATTAGCCACCCCTTCCCAATGCCTCACTATCTCCAAACAATGTCCTACATCAAAGAACAGATAGGTAGCCGTGTTGGTCTGCCATAGTCAAAACAAAACAAATTCCTTCCAGTAGCACCTTAAAGACCAACTAAGTCAGTTCTTGGTATGAGCTTTCGTGTGCATGCACACTTCTTCAGATACACAGTGTGTATCTGAAGAAGTGTGCATGCACACGAAAGCTCATACCAAGAACTGACTTAGTTGGTCTTTAAGGTGCTACTGGAAGGAATTTGTTTTGTTTTGACTACATCAAAGAAGGTACTCATCACTATCTCTTCCTCCTAAACTCATCACTATCTCTTCCTCCTAACTGACTAGGACATTAAAGGCTGTTCTCAGCCATCAAAGAGCTTAACAAAAGATAGGGAAAAGGAAGAAACGGGGGCAGGAAGGATGACCGTGTCAGATCACTAATTCCTCAAACTACAAATATCTTCTGGGTAGATTGCCCATACATAGTCCAACAGCATATGGTGGCTCAAGGTTGAGAGAGTCTTCCTTTGAGGGTTGGGTTTGTGGGGGGTCGGGTTTGCCCAGCAGTGAGTGGGCTTTGCAGGCGTCTTCATCATATCACTCAACCTAGGTCCTGCTTAGCCCATCTGTGAATGGGGCAGGGTAACCTCAATCTACTGCAGAGCCCGGCGTGTTGAGAAACAGACTGGCCGCAGTGGGATGCGAAAAAAGCAGAAAATCTTACTGCTTTATATAAAATACAAAAGAACAAACCCTGAATAAATACTTCATCATTTCTGTGAAGATTTTTTTTTAAAACACACACACACAACTGTTTTCCCTCAGTGAGCATCTGGAACCCCCAATGGAGTTTTGGCTCGTTCCCATATGAATTCATTCCAGTAATAATAACACGGCATAATGGCCGTTTCCCATCAGCTCTTTGGAGCATAGCAACAACTTCAGGAAAGAGCAAGTACATTCCTTTGCCAAGCAGAAGCTCCGAAGAAGAATAAAGTCTTCACAGCGTTTGGTTCATGTGGAGAGTGGAATGTTGACCAAGTTCACCGAAGTGATACAAAGAAAGAAGTGTGGGAGGGGAAGGGGAAAAAAACTCACTCTGGACTTAATTAAAATAATTTGTTTTTCTTTGCAAGGGCCTGACAGGCATTTTTTCCCCCCACTGACAAAAAATCTCTCCCAACTAGAGAATGCCAAGTAACGCCTTAGGAAGACAGACGTATCAAACCACCGGCTTGTCATTAGCTGCACAAACAATACACATTTTCTGTCGCGCACACACAGCCAACCTCAGATGTGTAAGATAAGAGCACCCTTGCTTTGGGGTCTGTTTCTCATTACAATATCTCTGCATGCAATGCCGATTTGCCGCCTTGGACAGAACCCACCTGCTTGTGGGAACCAGGGGAAGAGGGAGGCAGAAGAAGGGTCCTGTTTCTTGGCCTCCCTTGGAAAGTCATGGCCAGGTGCACTGTATGTCCACTTGAAGGGCAGGGAAGGGCAGGGAGAGAAAGTATTGGGTAAGTTCCCATACACACAGGAGAGGATAGAACATTCCGAATATTTGTTTTCTCGTATATTCTAATTATCAATGGGTTTAATGTTTGGATGGAATTGTTTATGGTGCATTTTAATTATGTGTGTGTAGTACAGTGGTACCTCGGGTTACATACGCTTCAGGTAACATACACTTCAGGTTACAGACTCCGCTAACCCAGAAATAGTACCTCGGGTTAAGAACTTTGCTTCAGGATGAGAACAGAAATCGTGTTCCGGCGGTGCGACATCAGCAGGAGGCTCCATTACCTAAAGTGGTGCTTCAGGTTAAGAACAGACCTTCGGAATGAATTAAGTACTTAACCTGAGGTACCACTGTAATTGGCTATGATGATGATGATGATGATGATGATGATGATGATGATGATTATTAAAGCATTTATTCAAATGTTACAATACAGCTTTGTCCCCTGCCATAATATCGCAGCATGACAATTATTGAATTAAATTTTATCTCCACTTATGGGTTGGCGCTAGGATACCACCCTTAGCTTGTACTTGTGGTTTATTTCCTTTTCCTAGGTAGCGAGAGGTCATTTTGTGTCAGAATTAGCAAGTGTGGATTTCCTCAAGCGTCTCTCTATAGTAAAAATTAAACTCACATGTCATGGCTCCTAAGGGCTGAGCTGGTAAAGACTAGAATCACAGGGGAGGGTAAGAGCTTCAAAGTGACTATTTTCTGTGATCAATTTCATCTGCATTATTGAAACACTTTGGACAGCTTTGGAAATTGTGAGATATTTCTCCTGAGGAGGAGGTAGAGCCGCCAAATGTGTCTTGAAATTTCACTGAGGCGGGGGGCGGGGAATCAGTTGCAAGATGACTTTGTGTGGAACTTTGTAAACAAACATTGCAGGCAGGCAGGCAGGCAGGCAGACAGGCAGGAAGGAAGGAGCTAAAGCCAGCCATTAATCTTCATGTTCTGTGCCCACATTATCTATGTCAGGGGTGGCCAACTCCCAAGAGACTGTGATCTTCTCACAGAGTTAAAAACTGGCAGTGATCTACCCCCTTTTTGGCTAAAGTTGTTGAGCATTTTTAGGAAGGAAAGCCCTGGTTTTTTGGGGTTCAGGTCAAAGTTATTGAGCTTTTTTTAGGGAGGAGGATCTACTTCTCACGATCTACCTGTTGGACACACCTGATCTATATCCAGGAACTGATACCACCAGGGTGGTAGGAGAAACCCCACATCACAGGGTGCCCACACAGCCCAGGGAACCCTCCAGCTTGGTTTAAGAGTATGAGGCAGCCAATGGTCTTTCAAAGCATTCAGTGGGATCTTGTGCTGCTGCAGTGGGGGAGAATGTAGTGGTGCCAGGAGAAGGCACCTGGTCCTGGGCTCCATCAAAGCTGGCAGGGCCTCCAGGCAAGGTAGCCTCAGCTTGGAATAGATAGTGTATTGTGTGGACACTGCATAGTAGCTTTAGCAAAGGTTTCATGGCTGCAGAGTAGGAATTATATCGGAGGATGAGAAGCAACAACTTCCTAGCTTCTTCTTGTGCATGGAGACACACCAAAGGAGCCATAGCGAGTGCAAGGAGAAAAATAAAGAGCAAGGAAAGTATTATGAGAAAGAAAAGACAACACCGGGAATAATGATATATAGGGTGTGGAAAATAAGTTGCAAGTTTTTGAAAACATCTGGAACATATTTTATGGGATGTCTCTGAATAACAACACAAACCACAGGAGAAAAAGACAGACTAAGAATTACCCAACTCTTCCCTCTCCCTCTGTATATAGGGGGATGGGGCCAATCATCTACATTAACTTAAAAAAAAATATTTCACCAGCTTAAGGGACGCAGTGATGTGGAAACAATAAAATGCTAATTGTAGGCCTACATTTTCAGAAGCTAATTTTATGGGCAGGATTCTTCCCCATTCAGGCAAAGCTCAAAGGAGCCCTCCTCCATCCCTCCCTCTTCCTTTGGAGTGTACAGAGGCTCGTGTGCATCTCAGTGGGGCGACCATCGCAATAAGAAACCTGAGGTTGGCAAGAGGGCCATAGCACAATGGCAGAGATACAGACTTTGCATGCAAATAGTCCAAGGTACAGCAACCTCTGCAGGTTTGGATTGTTCACTTGGGTTGGAGGAGAAGTCTTTTCTTTAATGACTCTCTTTATTTGGAGCCCTTTGACTTCTGAACCGTCATTGATGGCATTCTGCTTGCAGGTGTATGCAGCATGGAAAGCGGTATTCTATGTGACTTCCCTGTTAGCATTATATGCACAAATTTGAAGAATACCTAAAGTGTGCAATAAAAGGACACCTGATTCTGCACAGGTGTACCTGCCAGCATGCTGGTTGTAGCATTCTGTGCAAGAATGTGTTACAGCCCCTCTCATTTGGAGGACTGCTTCTTTTTTTTTTTTAAAGATATTTATTAAAGTTTCCAATTTAATACAAAAAGAAAAACAACAAAGAACAAATAATGCACAAAAAATAACAAAAATACAAAAATACACAATTAAAACAAAACAAAACAAATATAATTCCTGTTACTTATTTCCATTACCTTATATCCCGGACCTCCTCTCACCTCCCCCCTTTGTATTCCAGTTCAAATTCTTAATTCAGCAAATCCTTATTGTAACTTAATGTAACTTATTTTAGCTTATTACTCAACCTTTGCATTACAGCTGGTAACCACTTAATTTCTGACCAACATCATTCTAACATTCCTTAATTTTACAATATTTCTGTAAGTAGTCTTTAAATTTTCTCCAATCCTCTTCCGCCGACTCTTTTCCCTGGTCTCGGATTCTGCCGGTCATTTCTGCCAATCCCATATAATCGATCATCTTCATCTGCCATTCTTCCAGAGTGCGTAAATCTTGTGTCTTCCAGTATTTTGCGATGAGAATTCTTGCTGCAGTTGTCGCATACATAAAAAAAATTCTGTCCTTCTTTGACACCAATTGGCCAACCATGCCCAGGAGAAAGGCCTCTGGTTTTTTCAGGAAGGTATACTTAAATACCTTTTTCATTTCATTATAAATCATTTCCCAGAAAACCTTGAGCGCCAGTGTGGTGTAGTGGTTAAGAGCGGTAGTCTCGTAATCTGGGGAACTGGGTTCGCGTCTCCGCTCCTCCACATGCAGCTGCTGGGTGACCTTGGGCCAGTCACACTTCTCTGAAGTCTCTCAGCCCCACTCACCTCACAGAGTGTTTGTTGTGGGGGAGGAAGGGAAAGGAAAATGTTAGCCACTTTGAGACTCCTGAAGGGGAGTGAAAGGCGGGATATCAAATCCAAACTCTTCTTCTTCTTCTTCTTCTTAATCCTTGGGCACGTCCACCAAAGGTGAAAGAATGTACCTTCAGTCTCCTTACATTTCCAACATTTGTTATCGGGCAAATGGTAGATTTTTGCAAGCTTGACTGGGGTCATGTACCACCTATAAATCATTTTCATAATATTCTCTCATAAGGCATTACATGCCGTAAATTTCAAACCAGTGGTCCATAACTGTTCCCAGTCAGCAAACATAATGTTATGTCCAACATCCAGTGCCCATTTAATCATAACAGACTTCTCATCCTGAGTATTCCATTTCAGCAGCAAGTTATACATCCTTGACAAAATATTGGTTTTGTGTTCTAACAATTCTGTTTCTAATTTCGATTTTTCCACCTGGAATCCAATTTTTTTATCCAATTTATAAACCTCCATTATCTGATAGTAATGAAGCCAATCTCGCACTTTACTTTTTAATTTCTCAAAACTCTGCAATTTCAATTTGTCTCCCTCTTGTTCCAAAATTTCCCAATATTTTGGCCATTTGGACTCCATATTAAGTCTTTTGAAAGCTTTCACTTCCATTGGCGACAACCACCTTGGGGTTTTATTTTCCAATAAGATATTTCTAGATTTGTCTGGCAGGGCAAGAAGCCCAGAATAAAATTTAAGATATTAACTGATGTAAAGGAAAGGGGCGGATTTGCCCTGCCAGACTTCAAACTCTATTATGAATCAGCAGCATTCTGCTGGTTGAAAGACTGGCTACTTGTTGAGAACACAGACATTTTGGACTTAGAAGGATTTGATAATGCTTTTGGGTGGCATGCATATTTGTGGTACGACAAGGTTAAAATACATAAAGCATTTAAAAACCATATTGTCAGGAAAGCATTGTTTAACGTTTGGATAAGACTGCTTCACACACACATACTATAAAAAGAAGTATTTTGAATTATTCTACACTCCAGTCTTGCATTAATCCTGTAAACACCAAAAACCAGGCACAATTCAAATCCATTTTTTTCAAAAGTAAATATTAATTTGCAAGGCAAATTGCAGTAACACCATTTTGGTCTTTCTAGCAAACCAGAAGGTTAGGATCACAGGATGTTGCTTTGTTCTGAGGCAGACCAATGATTCACTCTGCTCTAGAAGTGGATCTTTCCTGGATTTCAGATAGGGAATCTTTCTCAGTCTTACCTGGAGATCCCACGAATTGAATCTGGAAGCGTCTGCATGAAAAGCAGATGCACTACCACTGAGCAGTGGCCCCTCTCCGGGTTCTGAAAGCTGGCCTTGTAGGAAATTGATCTACAACAAAACAGGTCACACATGAATCCTCCAACATCCAGAATCATGGGATTCCCCCAAGTGCTAACATTACTGAGAGGAGGAGAAAGACATCTCTATTCACTTAGGAACATAAGAAGAGCCTCTTAGATGAGAGCAATGACCCATCTAGTCTAGTTTGCCAAGTTCTAGGCACAGATAGTCAAATCCACTTCTGCCTGAGGTTTTCTTTTTTATATATAAATAATATTTATTAAGATTTTTAAGGGTTACAAAAAAAAGTAAAAGTAATAACACCATATTAAACAAAAACAAAACAACACATCACAATAAGAAAAAACAAACAAACACAAAAACAAAAACAAAAAACACAACTAATATTCCCAACTTATCTTTCATTTGCTTGTTTCCGTGACCTCCTCACACCTCCCTTTTTTGTATTCTAATTCGATTAACCATTTCAGCAAATCCTTTCCATCTTTTCCAATTTTTGTTCTGTATTTTATCTCAATATAATGTAACTTTACTTTCCCTCCTTTCACCATTTTTTTAACCTTATTTTAACATTAAAACTAAAATACTTATATATGCTTAACTCCTTATAACATTTCTGCTAAATCCATAAAATATCAATCCACCATTTTTCTATCACTCATTAATTTTGTGGTATTTCTATATATAAACTTTAAATTTTCCAATCTTCTTCCATCAACTCCTCTCCCTGGTTTCGGATTCTGCCAGTCCTTTCCGTCAATTCCATATAGTCCATCAACCTGCAGATCTTATGTCCGAGGCTCTTAACTCTTTTCCAGGTCCCTTCTGCAGATCTTCTTCGTATTCTTTAATGCTAGAGAGCAAATCTCGAGAACTCCATCCTAACACTACTTTTATTCCTTCTGGACAGTTCAACCAAATTTCCATAGTTGAAGCTAGAGTCTATACAGTGTTTCAGGACGTATTTCAAGATTCCTCCAAATCCAAAGGCCCCCAAAACTTCAATCTCCTTCAAATCCAAGTCCATGTCCCAAAAGTCAATTAATCCCTGGATAGAGAGATCTTTCCAACTTTCCTTCTTCAGTCCAAGCCGGGATCCAATCCTCAAAATCTGGCTTTTTCTAGATTCAATCATAAAAGGCCTCAATTTATAGTCCTCAATTTGCTTCTGTAGAACTAAGGGTCCCGCTTGTGTTATTTTAGGTTCAAAAACAACGACTTTCTCCTTTTCCTCCACCATTTATTCTGCCAAGGTAGGTTCCTGTGCCAGGTCCTGAATTATTTCTGTGTTGGTGCTCGCTTTTTGTCTCATATTAGTCACTTTCTGTTCCAAATTATCAGTTTTAAAAGTCATGTCATCCATCTTTTTATGAATCTCTTCCAGCAAATAGTTTGTCTTACATAATGCAGTCAAAATAACTTCTCCTATCAACATTTTGAATAGTCCAAGGTCAATCTCTGGTTCTCAGAATCCTTATCTTGCAGCTGGAGACCTCCCAGTTACACTCCTATAACAATTTCAAAGGCTCCCTCTAGAGGGAAACAGTCTCTACTTGTATCAGTTCTTTCAAGCACAACTCAGGCATTAAACATAGTTTCGATTTTCAGTTACTTTTCCCTCCATTTTAAATGCAGAAGAGGACAATGGAAACAGTATCTTGCTCTTATTTTAGCTAGATGTCAAATCCGTTCTGTCAATAAACTTTCCCCAAGCGTCATCTGGCAGCCCGTTCCCAGGTTCAGAGCTGTGGTAATTTGATCTTCCCCTCACTCCTGCAGGCTTACTAAGTTCAAAATTCAAAATTTTCCCCCTCTTCACCTGCTTCCAAGGGGGGTTTTGTATTTTTAACCGATGGAGATTTAATCCTTTATCAAAAGCTTTCAAAGACTTTAGCTTGTAACGTTTTTGCTTCAGTCTATTTACAAAAGCGGAAGGCGGACTTCCTGTTTCTGACCTTCCCGCTTTCGGCGCCAAATTAAGGTACTTAAAGATCCAATTTTCCGTTCTACTCACGGGTAGTTGTTTAAAATCCAATTGTCCACAGGAAAAAGTCAGTGCTCTCCAGCAACTGCAATGCGGCTTCACTCCGTGAAAGAAGCACTCGATTCAAAGCACCGCGCCGCTCACCCCACGTCGCTCCGGATCCCCAAAACAGGGTTTTCCCGTGAGTAGGGGAGGCGCAAAAGGTGCCAGCCGAATCCCAGGTTCACAGGCTTCTTTCTGCCTGTGATTTCAGTGGGTCTCCACCTTCACCGTGGCGGTCAGACCCTATTTTCCATGGAGTAAGTTCCTCCCGATCGGAGGAGCTCAGCCATTGCGGAGGTGCCAACCCGGAAGTCCGTTTCACTTCCGCCTGAGGTTTTCCACTGAAGTCATTAGAGTAGACTTGGCTTAAGCACAAAGATAACTGCAGTAATTATTCAGCCGAACACTTAATGAAATGATGACACTTAACCAAGAAGTGCATGTAGGGCTTGGAATCACCTTGCCCCTGCCAAGGCCCTAACCTCTCCAAACTCTCTGACCCTGTTGCTTCTTCTCCTTTTTGCTGCCACTGCTTGCTAACCTCTGCTCACCTTGCCCTCTCCCTCGAGTCACACATTGCCAGAAGAGGGAAGAGGGAAGCGGGCATAGAATCATAGGTGCCAATTCAGGCAGGCATGCAATACTTGCAAACGAATAAGCACTTGCTCAGATTTTAAGTAGAACTGCAAGACATCTTACCGTTTGGGTGAAGACTGTGACTGTGTGGACTTGCTGCCCAGCTCCTAACCCTTGATAAGCAACTTCAAGGCCCTTTGATCTGCTTTCTTATGCTTCTTTAAGAAACCAAACTTGTACTGGGCAACACTGAGGACATCTCCAAAAAGAGGACTGTCCTTCTAAGAGTCTTCTCTGTGAAACAGAGTACATGGCCACCCTTTCTCTCTCTCTCTCTCTCTCTCTCTCTCTCTCTCTCTCGGCACTGAGTGTGGATTGGCTCATAAGACAAGGGCAAGGAAACAAGAACCAAGGAGATGGGGCTTTTGAGGGAGCAGGAGATCATGAAAGCTTTTTAACCAAGGATCACCCAACAGCTGCCACCAACATTGAGAGCATATAGCCTCCCCATGTAAATTGGGGGGGGGGGCAATTTAGAGTGCTGAGGAAGGTGTAGCCCATGAGTTCTCAAACTAAGGTCCGTGGGCCGGATCAGACCCAATTGCCTTCTAAATTCGGCCCGTGGATGGTCTGGGAATCGCCACGTGGATTGCCAGTGCATGGATGGCCAGCATGCACATTCTTTCCCCCTCCCTCACACAGCGGCGGCACTGGTGCCTCTTCCCTCCCTCCTCCTGGCTTCTCCCCGCCCTGCGTAGAGGAGGAAGGGGGCTGGATTTTGTTGGTGCCAGCCCCTCTCCAGAGCCCTTTCATGCACCACTCATCGTACTGCCACCACCATCAGCCCCTGCCGCTTGCAAGACACAGGAGCCACAGCTGGCTGAGTGCCCCTCTCCGGAGCCCTTTCGCATGCTGCTTCTCATCCCTCATTCATTTCCCCCCCTTCAAAATATAGTCTGGGCCACCACAAGGTCTGAGAGACAGTGGACTGGCCCCCTGCTGAAAAAGTTTGAGGACCCCTGGAGTAGCCAGAGGTGGTTTTAGACTGAGATAAAGGAAATGGGACGCGGGTGGCGCTGTGGGTTAAACCACAGAGCCTAGGACTTGCCAATCAGAAGGTCAGCGGTTCAAATCCCCACAACGGGGTGAGCTCCCGTCGCTCGGTCCCTGCTCCTGCCAACCTAGCAGTTCGAAAGCATGTCAGAGTGCAAGTAGATAAATAGGTACCACTCTGGCGGGAAGGTAAACGGCGTTTCCGTGCGCTGCTCTGGTTCGCCAGAAGTGGCTTAGTCATGCTGGCCACATGACCCGGAAGCTGTACGCTGGCTCCCTCAGCTAATAAAGCGAGATGAGCGCTGCAACCCCAGAGTCGGTCACGACTGGACCTAATGGTCAGGGGACCCTTTACCTTTACCTTTAAAGGAAATGGAAACTGGCAGGCAATGCCACACCTCAAGAGGGCAGATTAAGGTTGGTAGGGCACTCCTATAATCTTGATGGACCAGCCTCCATGGCTGTCAGTGTAGTTTCCAGTCAAGGTTGAGCCCAGGCACCTTTCATGACCAGATGAAATCTGGCTTGCTCTCCCCACCCCACACTCTTCCACCCCCTTCCCCCTCCAGTCCATCAGATTATTCAGCGGTTGCCGAGGCCCTCTAAAAACAGGGAACGAGAGAGCATAGATGTCGGGATCCATGCCTCTACTGTCAGTGGCTCTGCACATATCAGTCCACAAGTCAGACATCTTATCACTGATGATAAATCAGTTCTCTCTGCATCGGTTACTTTGATGGATCCTTCAAGATGAAAAGCAACGGCATCGGACATGTCCAGCGTGCACATCATTTCTCACCACACTGCCCCGATTTGCTGCCTGCCAGTCTGTGGCTCACTCCGATGGAACATCCAGAATAAGCCTCTGTGATTCTGCAAAGGAGCAATGGCTGGGCTCATATTCTTGGCTGTCTGTGTAGCTTGCATTCTCCTCTCTCTCTCTCTCTCTCTCTCTCTCTCTCTCTCTCTCTCACCATGTTAATTCATTATTTATAAAGTGGCAGATTCTAGGTAGAATTTTGAGTGAGGACAATTGGAGCTAAAATGTGCAATTCATTTATTCCCAGCTTCCTTTCTTCCCAACTTTCCTCCCTTTGAAGATGATTGTGGCGAGCGCGGAAAATAATTTCCTCCGAAATGAAGTAACTGACATTTCACATTTATTACAGCTGTGGAGCCTTCAAGGTAGATGACTAATAATTTTCATCTCCAACAATAGTTTTATACAGAATGCTTCAAGAGTCGGAGAGGATGATTAACAGACCATACATTTCCATTGAATGGCACCAGGCAACCCATATACTCTCTTTCTCCTTCAAATTATTTCATTATTCACTCCCAAGGAAAAGAAACAGAACTGTTTCCTCAATGTCCTCAAATTATCTCCTTTTGTTCCCTCTCTTTCTCTTTTTCAGGCAATGACCAAAACCGCTTCCAAAGTCTTTCTGATCCAAATTGTATTAAAATGTGTGTGTGTGTGTTTTAAAGCACAATTGCATGGTTATACTTAGCCTAGAAAATAAAGGGATACTCCAAAACAATGGAAGAACAATTGTCTTTTCCAGTGGTTAGGAAGTTAAATTAAAACTGATGATATCTGGATTTAATTCCCTGCTCTGTTACGAACTGAAACAAGTCATGTGCAGTCAGATTTTCAATTGAACTTTCTTCTCAGACGACAGACTACTTAGCCAAGCTCAGTCTCTAATTTCCCAGAATGCAAAGGGGTTTCCTCAAAAGGCTTTTGCTGACAGAAGCATAGCTGACAGCTCTCACACACAAAAATTTCTCATCTTACTACAGGGGGTGGTTGAAAATATAGCCACAGAGTCTTCTCTTTAAAATATTTTTTTTTTAAAAAGAAACCATATTATTTTACATACTGAACTGCTCAAGCTTGAGTGCTTTTTTTTAATGTGTAAGGAAGTATGAATTAAAGAACACAGTGGTACCTTGGTTTAAGAATGTAATTTGTTCCGGAGGTCCATTCTTAACCTGAAACTGTTCTTAACCTGAAGCACCACTTTAGCTAATGGGGCCTCCCATTGCTGCCGTGCCGCCGGAGCACGATTTCTGTTCTCATCCTGAAGTAAAGTTCTAAACCCGAGGTACTATTTCTGGGTTAGTGGAGTCTGTAACCTGAAGTGTCTGTAACCTGAAGCATATGTAACCCGAGGTACCACTGTACTGATGTTATTTCCCCTTCAAAATCCTATCCACCAGTAGGGGCTAACCAACCACCCAACAGATGATGTGGGACTCCCAACTCTCTTCAGTCCCCGTCAGCATGGCAAATGATCAGGAATGATGGGAGGCCAACAACATCTGGTGGAACCCCAGGTTGTCCACCTCTGCTGGACCCATTTATCTGAGAGTAAGGGCCAAGCTACATTTGACATCAACTGCATCATTAGGAAACATGTCTGGAGTTGGTTTTCATTATTTATTTATTTATTTAATGATAGGTAAGCCGGGGGGGGGGGGGCTGACTTTCACTGGGACCTCAGTACACAGGAAGGAGAGGTTGGAGCTTGCCCTCCCCAGCTGTGCTCCTGACAAAACCCTCCCCCTGTGTGGTTTTATAAATAAAAGCTCCCACTTGGTTTGCGAAGGATAAGATGGCTTGGTGTGAAATCAAATCAAATCTTTATTACGGTTGAAGATCAGCACAAAAGAACAGGATACAGGATAGGAAACACATGAAACACATTATCCAGATGATGATGATGATGATGATGATAACAATAATAACAACAACAGCAATAATAATAATAATAATAATAATAATAATAATAATAATACTACAGTGGTAGTTCAGGTTACAGACACTTCAGGTTACAGACTCCGCTAACCCAGAAATAGTACCTCGGGTTAAGAACTTTGCTTCAGGATGAGAACAGAAATCGCACGGCAGCGGCACGGCAGCAGTGGGAGGCTCCATTAGCTAAAGTGGTACCTCAGGTTCAGAAGTGTTTCAGGTTAAGAACGGACCTCCAGAACGA
Organism: Podarcis erhardii; assembly: GCF_964252035.2. Taxonomy (NCBI): domain Eukaryota; kingdom Metazoa; phylum Chordata; class Lepidosauria; order Squamata; family Lacertidae; genus Podarcis; species Podarcis erhardii. The sequence continues at coordinate 14,032,089 of NC_138513.1, read as the reverse complement.
ATTAAGTTCTTAACCCGAGGTACCACTGTAATAATAATAATAATAATAATAATAATAATAATAATAATAATAATAATAATAATTTACTTATACCCCGCCTATCTGGCCGGGCCTTCCCAGCCACTCTGGGTGGCTCCCAGTAGAATATTAAAAACACGATAAAACTTTAAGCATTAAAAACTTCCCTAAACAGGGCTGCCTTCAGTTGTCTTCTAAAAGTCAGATGCAGTGGTATCTCGGTTTACAAACAGTCCTGTTAATGAACTATTCAGTTTACGAACTCCACAAAACCAGAAGTAGTGTTCCGGTTTGCAAACTTTACCTCGGTCTATGAATGGAAGCTGAATGGTGGAAGGGCACCGGCGGTGGGAAGCCTCATTAGGGAAAGCGCGCCTCGGTTTAAGATTGGATTTGGTTTAAGAAGGGACTTCAGGAATGGATTAAGTTCGTAAACCGAGGTACCACTGTAGTTGTTTATTTCCTTGACATCTGATGGGAGGGCGTTCCACAGGGTGGGTGCCACTACCGAGAAGGCCCTCTGTCTGGTTCTCTATAACCTCATTTCATGCAGCGAGGGAACTGCCAGAAGGCCCTCAGCACTGGAAATGGAGACGCTCCTTCGGGTATACTGGGCTGAGGCCATTTAGGGTTTTAAAGGTCAGCACCAATACTTTGAATTGTGCTCAGAAACGTACTGGGAGCCAATGTAGGTCTTTCAGGACCAGTGTTTTACAGTCTCGGTGGCCATTCCCAGTCACCAGTTTAGCTGCCGCATTCTGGAATAATTGTAGTTTCCGGGTCACCTTCAAAGGTAGCCCCACGTAGAGCGCATTGCAAGTGGTCCAAATGTGTATAATAAAGGAGAATAAAACAAAACAGACAGAGAGATAAAATGGACATCAACAAGTGTGTTTGTGGTGTTGTTTTTTAAAATGTAATCCCTTCACAAACTCCAAAGAGTAAAATTAAAGTATGTCTGGTATCAGTTCCTGGTGAGTTTTACTCATTGCAACCCAGGACTTGGCCACACTTAAGAGTGATAGGTGCATGTTGGTCTGAAAGGAGAAGAACGTAAAATGCATCTGATTATCCCCGTAGATTTATTCAAAAGGGTTTGATATAGATTTTACGTAAGCCATGGTAAAAGTAGTAGTGTGGGAGAACATGGTCATCTACTTGATCTCTCCAGAGTCTCTGGTGTAGTTGTGTTTGTGATAGAGTTTTTTGTGTATCTTTCCTCCGGGATTTGTTGTGTATTTTAAGATGGCATTTTAAATTAATGAAAAATAGGGGTGTGATTTGAGGCCCTGAGGTGTTGTCAGAAACTTGTTGCTTCCAACTTTGGGCACATTATTAGGTCAGCGATAAAAGTTCAAGCTGTCAGAGCCTGAGCAATACTTTGCACATCTAAAGCTCTCCGTTGGGGGTGGTTGTCTGCAAATACTTTTATTGATTTCCTTCCAAAGTGCACAGGGCTTTAAAGAACCCTCACAGTGAGGTGCTTGAAGTCAGATGTTAATTCTGAAATGGCTGGCTGGATGTAGACTCGTCGTATTGTCACCTGGCGATTGCAGCTGTTTTGAAGATTGATCACCATGAATCCTGCGCCTTTGTTTTTAGTGCCTGAAATAAAAGCTGATTTGCTCATTTGAGACAAAGTCGCCCTTCAGATTCTGCTCACATAGTGGACCTTTGCAAAAGGAAACAGGTAAAGAGCCTATCAAATTAGCATGGGAAATGATCAAGTGCCAGGACATTAAGGTGAGATCTTTAGCCTGTGTCTTGCTCCTGACTCATGGTGACTTCTCTATAATTTTCTTGCCAGGAATAAGATGCCAGTGTGTCAGAACCCAGGGAGGCGTGGAAATCCCAGGCCCTCCCTTTCAAAGTCTGTACGACTGCCAAGATTACTGACTGGATAAGAATAATCAAGCCAAGTCAGAGTGACATGGCAGGCTCAAAAATACAACGTGACCTTCTCTGCTGTTAGCCTGCTACTTTCAGTTTGGGTTATATGACAAAGAGGATTGGTTGGATCAGAAGAGCTTTTACTGTAAAACATGTGGTGGGCTGTGTGGGTGTAAAAGGGCTGCCATAGATACTCTCTTTCTAATAACAACAACAGTGATCGAAAGAGCAGGCGGCCAGAGTAATCCTTCCAGGGAAGATACCGTGGGCAAAAAATAAACTTGCGAAACTATGTTCCCAGTCCCTGCTGAGAAGGAACAGTGAGTTCTAAGGATGTTTTTAGGCTTGCCATGGCTTGTCGGCAGCCTCGGGTCATTTTTAAGAGGCAGGAAATGTGGTAATGTTTATTAATCAGTTGGCATGGAAAAGAAGTTCGAGAAGAGGAAGTCAGCCAGTGGAATGAGGTGCAGTTGACTGGTTGCCACAGAATATGGGACTCCCACAAAAAACACTGAAAAGATTTCGTGCCCCTATGCCACAGTTGCAGTCCAGCACCAGGAACGAACTGAGAAAGTGGTCTCTTCCTGCGGGTATTGGAGAGGAAATACACTAGACAAATGTTTTCTCTCCAATGCACCAGAATGACAGAATTGTGAATGAGCCTCACTGTATTACCTTTAGGCAACAGAATGCACATACATGAAGCAAGTTTCGTGTGTGTCACCATCTAGGGTGCAGGGAAGTTGGCATTGAGTCAGACCCTGTAAAATGGTTAATGTCAGCTAGAAGCTAGAATACAAGGCCTGGGAAAAGGCTACTCTGTGGTCGTGACTTGACATTTTTTCAAAACCTCAGATTGGCATGTGCACAGCGGGTGAAAGTGCCCATTGCAGTGGATCAAAAACTATTTTCGCCTGTGGCTGCTTAATATAGATATTTCCTTCCAGGTGCAAACAGGGGGCAGACAATATTGAGGTAAAGAAGAAGATATATACAGGATGAATCTTTTAAAAGAGGCCCCGTGGAACATGTGTACTCTGTATCCATGGGGCCTCTTTTAAAGGACTCACCCTGTAGAACGTTTGGCAGGTTTGCAAATCAAATTTGAGTGGGCCATCATTAGATCTTGGTAACTCACATTTGCCCCTAAGTGAGCCTGAATGGAAGAGCTTTTCTTCTTCTTCTTCTTTTTAAAAATTATTAAGCAAATTCCACATAACAAATTAGCAGACCATATAATCACATACATTATTTTTTTCCCTTTACCCCCCCCCCCCAACCAGGGACTTTCCTCAGCTCCTCTCTCAGATTTTTCTGCACATATTACCATATTTTTCGCTCTATGAGATGCACCAGACCATAAGACGCACCCAGTTTTTGGCGGAGGAAAACAAGAAAAAAAATATTCTGAATCCCAGAAGTCAGAACAGCAAGAGGGATTGCTGAGCCTTACTTTTTAGGAGGGAAAAAGTGAGTCTTATAGAGCAAAAAATACGGTATTCTCTGCATGTTATAAAATTATACATATCCTTATGTCATCTATCTATCATGTTATCAACCAATAAATTCAAAACCTGCCAAGGAGTCCAATTCATTTTGTTGTCTTTTTAAGTAATTTGTAAAAAGTTCCCATTCTTCCTTGAAGTCACAGTTGTCCTTGTCCCGGGAAAGGCTTTTCTTATGTGGATCAGTGAAACTTGGGCTCCTATTGCAGTAACACTCTGAGATGTGGGCCACATGGAGGAGCCCAAACCACAACTTCCACAACAGTGACAGACCAGCTCCATCAGGCCTCCTCTCCCTCAACTATCACATGGGAACAGCCATTCCAGGAGACTGACTCAGTGGGAGAGATGGGAGGCAGGGCTGATTCCATCAGCTTTGCTGAAAGACCAACTTCATCAGGCATCTCTGCCTGATGGACAACTGTTTAAGAATGGGTGCCTTGGTTGGATTTTATCCCTTTCCCTTCCTGCCCCTTCCCCCTTGTGTATCATGGTTTTTAGATTGTAAGCCTGTGGGCAGGGAGTAGCTTGGGAGCTTCTCTGGGAGCCTTTTCAGCTGAGGAGCAGGTACAAATGCTCTAAATAAATGTCTCCTCTTACCTGCATTGCTGCCAATTGAGTGGGAAGCATCCGTGGTGAAGTTTTATCCAATGGGGCAGCAGTTTCCACTGTTAGCAGAAGACTGTAGGGCGGTCACATATTACAGTTGCCTCAACTCCTGTATTTATTTAGGAAATGTAAAGAGCACAGAGCTTCCAACGTGGTTTTTAAAAGGTAGTTTAAAAACAATACAGATAAAACAGTTAAAATAATTTTGCTATTACAAACCAATAGTGGCAACGCTTTAGGAATGAAACCCTGCAGAATTTTGAATACTTGAATTCTGTTCAAAGGCTGAAACACTGCAATAGGTTTCACCCAGCGCCTAAAAGCAAAAAAGAAAGATCAGTGCTAGACAAATAAGCATTCATTTTATTATTGTTGTTTTAAAATCTATAAACTGCCTGATCAAAAAATTATCTGAACACTGTGCATATAAAATTATAAATAAATCATGGCTAAATGTTCCACAAACCAGTTAACAGCAAATATCCTCAATGCGCTCATTATGGTTAAGGACTCTCTCAGATATAATGTTTGGTAGCTAAGATATTATTATGGGAGTAGGGATAGAGTTAGAATCCAATTTAAATAGAGCTAGCCATGAATTTCTGTACAATAAAGAAGGCTGATCACCGAAGAATTGATGCTTTTGAATTATGGTGCTGGAGGAGACTCTTGAGAATCCCATGGACTGCAAGAAGATCAAACCTATCCATTCTTAAAGAAATCAGCCCTGAGTGCTCACTGGAAGGACAGATCGTGAAGCTGAGGCTCCAATACTTTGCCCACCTCATGAGAAAAGAAGACTCCCTGGAAAAGACCCTGATGTTGGGAAAGATTGAGGGCACAAGAAGAAGGGGACGACAGAGGATAAGATGGCTGGACAGTGTTCTTGAAGCTACAAACATGAGTCTGACCAAACTGTGGGAGGCAGTGGAAGACAGGAGTGCCTGGCGTGCTCTGGTCCATGGGGTGACGAAGAGTCGGACACGACTAAACGACTAAACAGCAACATCCATGGATTTTGGTGGTTCCAACCTGATCAAGTTTTGCTTCCATTGGATCACCTCTTGCATTAAACACTTCTAAGTCTGAGCCACTTTTTGCAGTCTTAATGTTGTTATTGTTTTAAAATAGCCCAACTAATTACATGCATCATCATTAGTATTATTAGCAGTATTACATTCATATCTCATCTTTCCTCCTAAAAAAGCTCAGTGTGGCCTACACAGTTCTCCCTATTTTATTATCACAGCAAACATGTGAAGTAGGCTAGGATCAGAGACAGTAACTGGCCCCAGGACAGTTAGTGAGCTTCACAAGCTGAGCAAGGATTTTGTACACTGGTCTCCCGGGTTTAACACTCTAACCACTAGCCATACTGGTATACTGAAAATATAAACCACTAATGTCCAAAATACATGCATATAACAATCCAGCCCCACACTCTACTGTATTTCTACAACCTAATTTTATGTGTTGGTTACTGGGGTGTGTGAGAATTCCTTGTAATTTAAACAGAACCAGGGGGAAGTTTGCTTCTCCTGGAGATTGAGACGTGAGACAAAAATTAGAAGAAGGAGAAAAATCCATACAGGCATGCTCAGCATCCAGATTTTCAGAAAATGCCATCCCTATCCAGGAATGATTTCAGTGGGTGCATCAATGATAACATGGATTCCTGGACAGCTGGGGTACACAAGAACATTTCCACGTCTTCCCAATAATATCTGCAAACGTGTTTCATGGATGACTCATTCAGCCAACTAAAATGTCTCTCTGGATTCACTGTAGAAATCATATGCATGTGTACTACTAGAGTGCAGCCCTCTTGCTTTGTATCAGGAATAGATTCAGTGTCAATAACTGAAGAAGCCTTTAACTATGTCATTCTCTTCCAGGAATGTCACCCTATTTATTTATTTCTTTTACCAACAAGCGAAAACCTTATAGAAATCCTAGACTAACCACATGTCCAGCCCTGCAGAGTTGTGTTCTTCTAAACATGTCTGAAGCTTTTACCCTAGAGTAGAGCAGGGTGGGGGTGGGGAACCTCAGACCCCAAAGCAAAATGCAGCCCTCCATACTTCTCTGTCTGGTGTGGGAGAAAATGCCCTTTGGGGCTTCAAGTATGGAGACTCACGTCAAATTCTCAGTCAGACAGAATTTAGTCAGAATTTAGTCAGAGTCTGAAAGAGCGCAAGAGCATTTCTATCAGCACACCCGCTATACAGGAAAAATATATTATCTTGGCTGTTTTTTTTCTCCACTCAATCACCTTCTGCTGCCCCAGCACCGCACCATCTCTTCATCCAATGATGGTTCTTGAAAACACTTATTCAACCCAAGTTTTTTGCTGTACAGGCAAAGACCTCCTTCCATCTTATCCTGGGTTGTTTATAACTCTAACAGTCAACATTATACTCTTTACAAACCGGTGTTGTGGTCAGGCTGCACTCTTACGTATTGACACTGGCTTCAGTTAAGGGGTTTCGCACAATTTCTACCTCACCAAATAGCAGGTTTCTCCCAAGGCCATGTCCTCTCCATAGGTCGCACCCCTTGTTTAGCCAATGCCCTTACTGCCCATGTTCTGCACTCCCCCCCCACACACCCTTGAGTGGGTTTCCCTGCCTGGCATGTGTTCTTGAACTGTGGCAATGCATCTGGCTTCCTGACTGGAGAAACCTCTGAGCTTTGCATGTCTGGAACATTGCCCACAGTACAAAGGTTACAGTCACATTTGCTCCACCCACTTTTGTTGCTGACTCAACACACCACTGCCATGTAGTGTCGTGTTCTGGTCTGATGCCGGCTCCCATTGAGAAGGTGGCAGCACCATGGATAGCTCTTGAGTGAGCAATTAGTTCCAACAGAGGTCAAGAGCAGACAGAAGCCTTTTAAGCCTCTGCCTCTAGGCTACCTCTTCTAGGCTCCAACATTTGGGGAGAACTTCAGATTCTTAAAGGGCCAATCTTCTGGCCTGAAGACACTCTTCCTATGTTTCATAGCCTTCCATCTGGTGTGTGCCCTCTACCTCTGGACCTGGGCCTGGGGGAGGCCCTGGGTTTCTCAGGCTAACGAAAAGGCATCTGTTAGGGTCCTACTTCTGGTTCTACAACCCCTGGTGGTTCTTCTGGGTGCTCCTTTCTGAGAACCTCGGGCATGATGGTCTCCTGACTACTTCTGTAGCCGCTGACTCTGTGTCTGGATTGCTGCTGGATTCAGAGGTCATGAGATGTAGCCTTTGAAGACTGACCATGAGGAAATGTGCCTCTCAAGAGGCGAAATACTCACTCTTGGAGTTAGAAACTTAGCAAAAATATTTGTTACATTTAATAATTTGTAGGTTTAATGCATTAAATCATCTTATTGTATATAGCAGCGAGTATGATAGACTGATAATTTGGCCAGAAATATATAGTGCACCCAAGAAATTATCAACCAGTAACCTGGAATACTGTTCCTTCCCCCACTGGCTCTCTCCAAATGATATCCCTTTTCTCTTCATTAATGAGCAGAGTCCTTCTTGCTTTGAAGACTTACTGATCTTTTAAAATTATGACAAGAATGTTGATGTTGAGAAAGCATCCATAACTGAGAATGTTACAAAAAAGAATTATGAGGGAAATACCTTTGGGTGTTTGCCAGCAAATTAAATTTAGAAGTATTTGTTTGCAAATCATTTTAATTCTATTACAAACAAGCATTTGGAATCCAATGACAGCGATGTAATATTCTCTTAAAGGCCATTGCTTCAAAGAAACATGTGGGTTGTATTTATCATGATATTTCTCCCCGCAACCCTGTCATAAAAATTGATAACAATGCAGACTATGGGAACTACATAGACAATGCAGACTACACTCCAGTTTATAAAAAGCAATAAAAAAAATAGCAAGCTTTATGCATGAACTTGTTCAAAAGTGGAGAGTGGTCCATTAGATCTCATGGGTACTAGCCTGCCAGGCTCAATCTACCCTAAACCAGCCTCAGCCTACCTGCCTTAATACATACAACCAGTCCAGTAGGGCACCCTGCCTTTCAGCTTAGGACAGCCCTATTCCCCTCACAGACCTACAATTCTCAGAGTGGTTGAACAATCAATCACTTTTCCAGGGGGACCCGGGGGATTGCAAATCTATGAGGGAAACAGGAGTCTGCTAACAACTTTCAGCACCCTCAACAAACAACAGCTCCCAGAATTTCCGGGGCGGGGGGAGGGGGGGAGGAGCCATGACTGTTTAAAACATCATAGTGTTTTAAATGTATGGTCTGAAAATGTGGCCAAAGTCTGGATCCAGCCAACCACACAGCAGATACAGGCATTCATTCTTTGTTCTCCTGCATCTAGGGGAATTCTTAGCATGGAGGACTTTATCTTGCAAGCTACATTTTTAAAATGACAGTTGTGTTAGTCAAAGAACAACACCTTAGGAATAAGCAGACACCTCTTTGTAAAAGAGGAGCCTACATGTGTGAGAGAAAGGGGAAGACAAACATTCCGTCACTGTTCTTGTGGGAAAGCAGAAGAAAGGGAGCATAGCAGGTCGTCGTCGAAGGAAGATGATTCAGAGGCCTCAGAAAGCAGCTCTTCAAATGTATTGTGAGTGGGGGGGAAATCTCTGGGAAATGTTTTTCTTTGGAAGACCAGGAAATGGCTAAAAAAACCTGAGCAACGGGGTGCTTTAAGGTGAAAAGTTCCCTTCAGTCACCATCCACACTGTAGAGGCAATGATGACTCTTAAGCCCAGAGAACAGTAAGATGGAAGAGTGTCCATTGGAACTTTATAGATTCTGAAGTTGTGGGCTGCCCCTTCTCTCTCCCCCACCCCAACAACAACAACAAAAAAGATACTGCTTTCCTAAAAACCAGCAACAATCTCATGCAGCTGCTCATTAGTTAGCACAGACACCAAAAGAGGGGGAGCAGAGAGTATTGTATGTGTTAGATTAGTGTTTTGCCACCGTTCCGCTATTTGTTTTCCAGATGGTGAGTTGTTTTCCATCCTGCCTTTTACATACACGGGACTACATTTCTTCCTTTCACAATCCTGGTGGCTTTAGCAGAGTGACATCAGGAATGAATTTGGCCCGTTCTGCTTCATCATTCCACCCACCCCCCTCCATCTCCACAGATGGTTTTCCCTGTGATTATTTGACTGACACCAATTATTGCTTCGTCAGTATATTGTAATTCACAATGAAACATTTTACCCATTTCTGCTCACCTAGCCTATGCTTCAGGAGCCTGTATGAATAATACAATGTAGTGTGTATGTGTGTGTGTTCGCATCTATATTGTATTAAGCCACAGATATATTTATTGCCTGGTTCAGGAATGCAGAAGAATAATGCCTTGTTTTAGAGCTTGGATAGCCAACTCGGTGCCTCCAAATGTTGGGAGTCCAACTCCCACCAGCCCCAGCTAGCATAGCTTATGGGCAGGGATGAAGGGGTCTGTAATACAGCAATATTTCAAAGATATCTAGTTACCCGCCTAGAGCAGAAATGGACACCTTTCACAGCTGCCTATTTGGGCTTTTCTTACTGTCAGCCACTGGCAATTTAGGCAGCTAAATTCCAAGAATTTGTAGCTGGCAAAATGGGTAACTTTAAATGGCATTTGCTTTTATTATGGTAAGGGTGGAGAAACTTGTGGCCTTCCAGAGGTTGTTGGACCAGCCTCCTCTGTGCAGCTCCCATGACCAATGGTGAGGGATGATGGGTGCTGTTGCCTTGCAACTTCTGAAGGTCTACAAAAACTACATTTGGTCCCTGATTTCATTTGCATCACCTTCCTGCCTCTCTCAAGCATTCTAATTCTCTCTCCAGAACATCAAGACTCTCCATCTTCCACAGTATGGCTGCAGAACAGGGTGTGCCTGTGGCTAAAGGAGGATCCCATGGTGGTTACAAAATGTTGAACTTAATAATAAGGAATCCTTGGCAGGGGGGCTCAGCAGGAGTGTTCTCTGCCATTGCTTTATAAATGATAAGATACTTCCACGTTGCAGAAGGAGAACATTTTGCTCCATGGCCTAGCTAAAGAAATGTGTGCATGCCCTGTTAAGTGTCCCTTACCAGTCCCAGAACAGTTTTTCCTAGCAATACTATAAATCTAATTGAGATTGTATTGGGGGGGGGACCTTCCTCAAATTCCTCTTCCCTTCCATTTTTGAGCCTTGTGTAGTCATTTTCTCTATGATGACTAATGTGTTCCAGTAAGTTGCATCAGTGACTTCCAGGTATGACTTCAGCATTGCCTGAAAGCCATCTGTGGTCATTTTTTTGTTGGTCTGGGTGACAAGGATATACATCCAGAGATGTTAATCCAGAGATTAACATAGGAGTGTTAAGATCAAAACTGGAGACTGGGAATTTTTGGTCTTTAAGAAAATGCAAAGCCATACAGAGTGAATTCAGGCAATCAAACTTACAACACCAGATACACAACTTGTGGCAAGCTAGTTGGCAACCTGGTTGGTATCATTTTATCAAGGGGTTGAGAAGGGATTTTGCTAAGAAGAACACAGGAAGAGGTCTGCTGGATCAGACAAAATACCCTTCTACTCCATCATTCTATTCTCACGGTGGCCAACCAGATGCAAACCTGTTAGGATAAACTGAATAGGTCTATCTGAGATATGACTTTGTTGCATTGTGTATAATATAAAGTACTGTATATAGACACTAAAAAGGAAACTCAGCAGAAACTCATGGATGCTATAGCTATCTCTCACTCTTGTTTCTAAGTGACTGGTATTCAGAGAAATGCTGCCTTGGCTATATAGCCACCATGAGAGTCGGACTAGGACCTGGGGTTCAAATCTCCACTCAGCCATGAAGCCCAATGGGTGACCTTGGGCCAGTCAATATCTCTCAGTCTAACCTACCTCACAGGGCTGTTGTGGGGATTAAATGGAGAGGGGTAGAAGTGTGTGTGTCACCCTCAACTCCTTGGAGAAAAGGTAGCATATAATGTAATGATAAATAATAAAATAAATGACTCACTAGCCTGGATTTCTTATCAAGAGAAGTGTGATAAGTGTCCCCTCTTGCCAAGGCAATGCAGATAGCCAGCTTACCAAATCGTTACAAGGGCACAATAGCATTTTATTTTTTTTCAAACTTGGCAAATGATCATTTGTATTCTCCCATGCATCCTTCCACATCACGCTAATGGCTAGCCACATCGTAGCATCAATCCATTGCAGAGAGTTGAACTAGATGACCGTCTGTGTCCCTTCCAATTCTACACTGACCACAACTGACACGGGCTGCAAAAGTTGGGTGTCTCAGTTGGATTCAAAAGATTAAGCAAATAAATCTGTGATTATATGGACATGATCTCTACATTTCTGAGTATTGGAATATATCCATATTTGAGAGATGGCTTGTGCTGCTTGATCTCACTGGGGTTGCCACTGTATAAGGCTCTTGGTCCAAAACATTGGTGGCTCTGATATAATGACAAGGATTCGGCTATGTCGAGCTTCACAGTGGGCATGCTCAGAAACCCAGCCAGCAACCATTCTAAAACAGTGACATCACCACACTCTTTATAGCCACATTTGCACAGATAATTTGAGATGTGTCATTTCATCCAGCGATTGTGAAATATCCTAATCTGTTTACCACATTCTGTTGCTGTGGCCAGGGATTCCCGCACTCCCTGTGATCAGGGAATCCCTTTTGCTGAACAAGCATTACTGGCATAAAGGAATAAAATGTGCGATTCCTTCCCCTTCGTTGCTCGTTTCGTTTACTACGGCTTGTTTTGTCATTTGACAGCTCTTGCCGACAGTCTGAAAGTTGTCAATTGGTGAATTAGTGGTGCATGATATGGAGAAATGAGACAAAGGGCTAATGTTAAAAACACATTTTTTAAGTCTTGTTGATTTTGCTTTGAGTGAGTCAAGTGTGGGTCAAGTATGTACTTAACGATCCAGCCAAAGTTGAAGTACTTTTTAAATCCTATTGACTTCGATGGGAGCAATGTATGCTTGTGCTTTGCTCTCCCGTTGAAATCAATTGGGCTTCAAATGTGTGTGGTTTCAGCTTGCTCACGTGCCCAAGCTGATTTACGGCACATTGATGTGCCGCTTGCCAAATGTCAAGCTATTAAAATAAAACTGGGAAAAACCGGGGAGGGGAGAATCAAATGACAACACATTGAAATTTGTGGGGGCCATTCATTCAGATCTGGGCATTTAGAAACAGACATACACAGCAAGCTGATAGATGGCTGTAATGCATTCACACCCTTTGTAGCATTACACACACCCCACCCCCACACATTGAAGGTAAAAGAGCTCATATTCAGCTGCCAAAATTGGAGGGAAAGTTTTGAGAATGGTTGGGATGACGAAGAAATAAGCAAAATGTTTTGGGACACACTTTGTCATTTGTTTTATAGTAAAAGGTAAAGGGACACCTGACCATTAGGTTCCCGTCGTGACCAACTCTGGGGTTGTGGCGCTCATTTCGCTTTATTGGCCAAGGGAGCTGGCATACAGCTTCCGGGTCATGTGGCCAGCATGACTAAGCTGCTTCTGGCAAACCAGAGCAGCGCACGGAAACACCGTTTACCTTCCCGCCGGAGCGGTACCTATTTATCTACTTGCATTTTGACGTGCTTTCAAACTGCTAGGTTGGCAGGAGCAGGGACCGAGCAACAGGCACTCACCCCTTCACGGGGATTCGAACCACCAACCTTCTGATCAGCAAGCCCTAGGCTCTGTGGTTTAACCCACAACACCACCACGTTCCTTTGTTTTTAAAGAGTGCACTCCTATTCTAATAAACTTGAGCTAAGATGGATTTGGGGAAAGTGTGCCAACTTAAAACAAAATGTAATGCTAAGGCGAGAGCAGGTCTCAAAGCCATTTTGCTTATTTCCTACACCTTCCAAAATGGCTGAAATGGTCCTTTCCACTTCACCACCCCCAAATAGAGTGATGAAGTAGGATATATTTAGAAACTTTTTTTTTGATCACCAAATAGGTATGTGAGCTCGGAAGCCATGATTTACAGGAGACCGTCATCTTTTCCCATGGAATCTCCCTTCCTGAGCCAGGCTTCTTTGAAGAAGTGATACAGGTTTCTTGGAAGTGATTCATAAACATGAAGCAATGAAGATTGGAGATGCGACTAATCTGACATATTTTCCTTTCAAAGTCACTCAGCAGAGATGGGGAGTAGCTGTAAAAAATATTCTCAAACATTCTTGCTAGGAATGGGCTAATCTTTCAATTTCAGATTCTCTGTCCTCATGAAAATTCATCAGCATTTTTGAACGAAATTCTCAAAATCTGCACACATGTGCAAGTTTGCTTGACATACGGATTTCCCCCCAAAGGAATTTCCCAATATGTAATGCATTTTTGTATATTTATGTTCAGTAATGTGCACATTACAAATACAAGTGTATGCACAGTTTTAAACACATTACTTACCTGGACATCTGCATTGTAAAATTCAGAGAACTGTGAATTTTGACATATGTTAGCATTCCAATTTGCGTATTGTTTTGGGAAGAATGAACTAGGTAGATTTGCCTTTAAATGCAAATAGTTCTTGCAAAATGTAATGAGAAAGGATCATAGGGGAGCCTGTATGTGCCAAGCCTCAGAACACCACATGCTCTAGAGGGCTCAGGAGCTGAATTCTCAGGAAGCATCTGGAGAAATAGTGTTATGCTAAGCTGGGAGAATCATTCGGACCACCTGCACTCCACAGCAACTTGAGGATATCTTGTTCCCTGCCAATTTGCTGGGGCGGTGCATCAAGGGGTTTTGCAGATGAGGTCAGCTGTTTGGAAGTCTTGGCAGGCTTCCCAGGAGAAAGACTGAACAGTTGTATGTATTTGTTGGTGTTTTTTCTGTGGAAAGGGGGGGGGGGATGGATTAGGGGGAAATGCCCTCAAGTGCTAGCTTGCAAGAGTGATTAGAACAAGCCAAAGATCAGTTTTATGCCACCTGCATTAAAATGTTTAAAAGGCCCGTTCAATCCAGTTTATCTTTTTGACCTGAGACACCATTGAAGGGGCTGTCAGCACTGGGTCATGGACAAGCAGACTGAGGTGAACCAGGTGTCCAACATCCATGAACCAGGGGGACAACTAGCAGATGGGACTGAAGAACCAGTCAGAACTATAGGATAGAGAAGGAAGCCAGATGTCAAAGGCCAAGGATATCCAAGGATGCCAGGACACACCAGAACCCAGGAAGACCTTGTTGCTCAAGCAAGGCTCAACAAAAGAGAAATAAAATGTTTTATACTCCTTCCTGTCCATTTGTTACCTGTGGAGTGTGAGAGCTGACCGATCCAGCTTCCCTGGACAGGACTCCCTATAAGGAAAAGTGAGGTACGACCATCCATTCCCAGTTACTATCAGCTTCTGCTTAGACGAAAGGGAGACAATGGATCATAGCAACACAGAGGAGGTGGTGATTAGTTAGTTTCTGCTGCTGCAGGCCTTGTGACTCAGGAAGCTAAGCACCTCCCACCAGTCATATATGGCCGCCCACTAGAACTCTAATACACATTCTGGCCGCCTTCAGAATAAGGTAGTGGTGGCAGGACTTCCAAAACAGGGTGTCAAGCACCTGAAGGCCAGGTGAGCTGTGGTCAACAAGGGATATAAGTTTTGGATGCCTGGGATAGTGCATGCCTTTTTTTGCAGGACTCTCTGCATGTTTATCTGAACCCCGGGCTTTTCTCTCTCAGACATACAAAAGCCATCCTAAGAGTTTCATGTTAGTTCCAGTGCCAAATTGCTTTCCACATAGTAAGTGTGTAGCGAAATATGATGTGGCCTTCACATGGTGAGATAACCAGGGTTTGGGGAAATAGTGTGAATGTGTGAAGGCACATCAGGTGGAGTACTGAGAACTTCAGAACACCAGTATGGCCCTGGCTGGATCAAGCGTAAAGATCCTTCTAGCCTGACATTTTGTTCTCACAGTGGTCAGCTGGATGCCACGGGGAAACCCACAGAGAGATCATGGCAATGCTGCTAATTGTAAGACAATAAAGGAACTGTTCGGACACAACTTTATGTGGCTTATGTCTGAACAGAAGCCAAAGCACTGACTCATCTACCCTGACTTTATGGCTTTCTGTGGTCTCCCCTGCAGATCTCTTTCCTTGGTTATATATTCAACTAGCAATGCCAGGGATTAAACTGTGCATGTGCTCTGTGACTGTGCTGCACTCTTCCTTGTCTGCTTGTTGCACCAGGTTTTTCTACATACCAACCATTTTCTTTTATTTCCTTGCATGTGTCCTTTACCTATGAGGTCATAGAGGGCATTTCTGCAATGATTACCTCCCAGTGGCCATCTAGCCCCGTTGGCAGGCTTTCATTTATTTTCAATTTAAGCCCCTTCACCAACAATTTAGGAGCACTGTCAGCAAAGCAACACTTAATTGCTTTACTTGTGAGATCCGAATTGTCACCAAATGCGTGCATGGCTGCAGACCCCATTATATGTTTCTAATAAGCCCTGCAGCAGCCTCTTAGTCTGTTTCAATATTTGTTCTACTGGCTTCTAGCACCATTTACTGGTCTACAGCAATGTCCACAGGCTATAAAATAATTAACGAAGAGAAGAAGGTGAGAGAGCAGGGTTACAACCTGAAGGATAACCATAAACAAGGTGATAGCCAGAAGTTACAGGGGAGGGTGTAGCTAGTGGTAGAGCATCTGCTTTGCATGCAGAAGGTCCCAGGTTCAATCCCTGGCGTCTCCAGTTAGGGCTGGGCAAAATTCCCTTTCAGAAACACTGGAGAACTACTGCCAGTCTGTGAAGGCAATACTGAGCTAGATGGACGAATGGTCAGCCTCAGTTGTAAGTCAGCATCCTAAGTAAGACACCTGAGGTGCAAATGCCTACTCTGTTCAGAAGGAAAAGCTTGCCTTAAAGCAGGGCTGTGGAATCTCAGGGCAGGGGGACCAAATGCAGCAATTCAGGACTCTCTATCTGGTCCTTGTGCCATCTCTGACATTTCTTGAGGCCCTGGTTTTGCCTTCCTTGTCCCACTTAGGCTGTCTCTCAGGTTGTCTACCTCCAAGTGGGATCACCTTTAGAATGGTCCTGGTGGCAGGCAGGCCCCCAGCCCGGTTCCAGCCCCCCCCCCCCGTGTGGGTGGAGTAACGCTTTCATGCCAGGGTGGCATCACAATCACCCCAGATCTATTGGCCAATCATTTTTGAGCGGGGGGATTGTGAGGAGTTTAAAAGTGGCAGCGCAACGTGGCTATGCACCTGTTTCACGCTGCCGAACACCCGCCCACCTGCCCTGCAATTTATGTGTTCTCTGGCCTTGCTTTGGACGTTGGTTGGTCGCTTGTCTTGGGACGGGGGCCAGGTAGGATTTTTTCCATTTGGCAAATTGGCGCAGGCCACTTGGTCTTCGCCTACCTCTTAGCAATCGTCACAACTTTGTAAGATTTGGCGGTTAGGCATTGGCTCATTGAATTGTAGTGGAGGGGAGGTCAGCCATCACCTGCCCCTCCACTGACCAAGGATATTCCATCAAAGGAATCCAGGGCCTGGATCCTGTCCAAAGTCCGCTTGAGGGACTAGGGCCATGCCAGGTCTCTGGGGACACTGAAGAGAGCTACAGGCATGTTTCCCCAATGTGGCTTCCTCTTGGGGTGGTTTACCCTTATTGACTACCTGCAAAGGGGGCAGGAGTCCGATATAATCTATGCCAATGCCGATATAATCTATGCCAATACTGCTCACATTTCTGTAATTCAATAAAGTTGTGGCCTAAAATTTTGCCAATAACCTTAAACTAAATATTCTGTGTGAATTTATTTTAACAAGATTCAATTAAAGATTAAATAACAAGATTAAATAACAAGATTAAATTGCCACACAACTCCCTGATCTCTGCCCACCCCCCGCCACCTCTTTAAGATTCACCTCTCCATGACATTTCCACAGCGCACATGACAATCACTGAGTTATGGCCCCTCCCTGATATAATTTATGTGGTGAGCCAAGAAGGAATGGAGGGATGAGTGAATTGAGATTGGTAGTGGAGGAGAAAGAAAGACAGTCCCTAAGTGGGAAAGGAGGCTGGGGCAGCCCCAGCCCAGAATACCTACAGCCTTCGGGTTGGTCTTGGGGCTATCCTCATAAAGCGATCAGTTATACCCATCCTTACCACCCACATTTCTGCTTGACATTCTGTTTCTTCTAATGGTGTGTTGTCACTTTACATTTCCAATCTGTGTGCCTATATTTTACATTGCAGGTTTAGTCTAAAAATATGTTTAATTGCAGCATGCCTGTTGCTGGGGGGAAAAACATAACCAACCAATTCAGGGAGTTAATTTTAATGATGATTGCTATCTTAATGGCTGAATATTTTTAGCTAAATTTGAAATGCAAAAGAGGTTTGTTGGTTTGGTGGGACATAGATGATGGTGGTGGGAAGAATATTTTTTAAATAATCTAGTAGGCGCAGATAACACATTCTATTAATTCATATTAAGGGAAAGTATTTATAGAAAAGGCCAGCAATTGGCAGTACATATTGTGCATAAATCAAGCATGATGAAGGATGGAAATCTTTCAATTTTTTGAAATTTAAGAGCCCATCCAGGCAGCTTTTTTGACACATCTGGCCAAGAAAGGCGAGTGTTTTGCTCTACATTCTCACGTCCATTTTACAGGAATATTAAGCATCTGTCAGTTTTCAAAGAGAGAGGGGGGATAATGACACTCCTCAAACTCATACAGAGCTGTGTGTAATGTGTACCACGGCACAGCTCACATCTGCTAAGAGAGGAGAATGGAATTTTCCAGAGAGCGGCATGTTATGAATCACCATGGCTGGCAACTTGTTCCAATAAATAATCTCTCTTTGTGTGAAGGGTACAGTGGCAGTTGCAAAATGCTGGTTCCAGTGGTCTTTGACCCTGCTATCTGTTCCCTGAACTCCATTTTGAGGCGGTTTATTTTCACAGTTGAAATGTTAGATGAAACCATAATATTTACTATTCCACATTTGTTCAATGTCAGTGTAATATATTGCTAAGCAACACCCAGCCATGAAAGAGGAGTGTCGCTTTTCATTCAGCATATTGGCTAAGACGGACAGGCCCTGAATGAGGACCTGGCTCAATAATCCCTTCTTGAGCAACATATCCATGCCTGAATCAAAACTGTTAATGAAGACATTTGTGTGCAACTAAAAAAAAGGTGAATGTGTTGCTTAGGAAAGGAAGTGGATTTGCAAGGTCTGGCATTGACTGAAGCTTTGTGTTTATTTACCCAGATGGCAAGCAGCCACAGGTATACCCTGTGAAAGTTTCTTCAAGTGGAAAGTTAAAGCACAGGTACCATGAAGAGCAGGTAAACAGATAGTTTTACTACTGGGACAACCCTACATTCATCCAATCCCAAATCAGCATTCGTGAAATGTTGGGAACAGGAGTGCCAACTTGAATAAAATATTGGGAGGGGAGCAGGTAAGCCCTGCCTCACATAATTGATCACATGACACAGTGCACACATGCCATGTGAATGGCAATGCCCATCAACTTGGTGTGTGTGTCAAATATTTTATTGGTGGGGCCGAAGACCACTTGGCCCCTAAGGAGTTGCATCCTATGCTTGGGAAAATGCATTCCATTTGTGGTAGCATGTCTGGTACCAGAATCTGGAGTAGCTCCAGGTAGCCCAGGGTCAAGGGTCTGGACAGATGGGTATCTGCAAGGAGCCCCAGGACTCTGAAGGCCCAGGTTTGAAATATGCATATGCCTCTTATGAGCTCCTTGAGGAAACAGAAAAAGGGGCATAAATGCAGTGCATAACTGTCAAGTGAAAAGAGATTGCTGCGCATATACATTCACTGAAAGGATAGATGATATAGCTGATTCTACAGCCCAGATGATTCTTGAAAAATATGAATGATTAAAATGTTTGATTCCATATTATTAAATCATCTGCCTTCATCAGAATTCTTCTGGAGGCACTCTTGGCTGTGTGTCTGGATTTTAGAATTCCTCTGTCATTTTTCATGGAAAAAATATGAGTACACTTATTCTCACAGTGCTGGTTCATATATCTTCAGGCAGAGGTGTGATTACCAAGGATGCAAGCATGCCTTTCAGCAATGATGAGCAAAGTAACCTCGACTCAAATTGGATGGAAAATGCTAGCAATAGCTTGGCCATGTTTTCATACAAATATTGTTCAGAGGACTTCTAGAAGAAAAAAAATCTTTCTTTCTTTCTTTCTTTCTTTCTTTCTTTCTTTCTTTCTTTCTTTCTTCCTTCCTTCCTTCCCAAGGACTATGGGTGGGGTTTTTTTGGGGGGGGAACAGGGGTTAAATAAGAAATATGCATATACAGACACACATTCCCTGCAGTACTTTTGCTTTGGCAATAAAGTGATATATAAGAAAGACAATGCAAGGATATAGAAGCTGGCCATAGGGATATCAGTTTCTATGGGAGCTTATTCTTCCATGTGCAAGGTTATGGTTGTAACCTTCACTGTGACCCACAGTGAATTACGAAAATAAATATTCCCAAAACAATTTGCACATTGAGGTGTTAGGATTGTAGCCCTAATCTAACAGTCATTTGTCTTTTCAGCAATTCACTGCATGGTATCAATGAATTTAGAAGGCACTCAGTGGAAGGGGGCAGAAAACCCCCCAAAGATCCTAAATCAGGTGCAGGGCCGCATCAACATTAACAAATAATTCATGTTAATTGTGACTAACTTGACTAACAAAAATATTATTTAAATTGGGGGCCATTTTTTAACTAAATCCCGATAAAGAACTGATGCAGGGGGCATTTTTCATTGGTTCCTAGCTTGGACATAGTGCATGGTGTGTGTGTGCATGTCAGTGTCACTTGTGCGGGTTCTCTTTCTATTCGCTTGGTGGTGTGTTCGCCAGGGCATTTGGGTGTCCCCTAGTTTGTCTTGTATTTCTTGTGCCAATGCGGATTTGTTATTTTTAAAGAATTCTGCTAGGCGGTATAAACCTTTGGCTTGCCAGGTTTTTATCTGGAGGTCTTGTGCTGCATGGTAGAATAATGGGTGGTGAGCCAGAGGAATTAGTGGGGATGGGGTTGGGGACAGTTTGCCTGCTCCCTCCTTCCATGCTTTAGGCATGGTCTGCATGAACCTGTTTAGTATTGTGGAGATTTTCCCTTGTTTGTTTGGGTATGCTGTGGTGGGGGTATTTTCTATTATGTCTCTCTCCAGCTGTACCCATTGTTCTGTCTCGTCTTCTAGAATGTAGGCGATTATGTGACACACTTGGTTGGCAATGTAGTATAGCAGGGGTCAGCAACCTTTTTCAGCCGTGGGACGATCCACCATCCCTCAGACCATGTGGTGGGCAGGACTATATGGGGCGGGGGGAATGAATGAATTCCTATGTCCCACAAATAACCCAGAGATGCATTTTAAATAAAAGGACACATTCTACTCATGTAAAAACACGCTGATTCCCAGACCATCTGTAGGCCAGATTGAGAAGGCAATTGGGCCGCATCTGGCCCACAGGCCTTAGGTTGTCCACCCCTGTAGTATAGTCTATGTTGGGGATTCCCCACCCTCCTACTGAGGAGAGGAATCCAGATTGGGAGGGTTTGGAATACGTAGGTTAATTCTGAGAGGGTGATCATTTTGATTGTGGCTATTTTGTCTGAGAGGGTGAAGTTGGTGTTGTTCCATTTCCTAAAGTCTTTGTTGATTTGTCACCACAAGGGGTTGTAATTGTGGAGGTTTCTGGGCATTTGTACCCCTAGGTATCTGAACTTGGTGCGGCAGAGTTTTATTTTGGTGATGTTGGCAAAATCTTTTTGGATATGAGGGGGCGGTGTTGAAACACATGGCCTCAGATTTTGCAGTTTCCTTGTAGGCTCAATGCCATTGCAAATGTGTTGAGTTCTTTGGATAGTGTGGTTGCTGTGTATATGGGGTCTGGTGTCCAGGTGGCTTCTATCCCCTTAAAACATCATGATTCACCATGAAACATGGGCAAGAAGCAAATATGGGGTATAAAACATTTAATGCTGTTATGGAGGAAAATCACATAAACAGGTAAAGCAATTACATAAGGAGAAAGTAAGAGGTTAAGGTAAATGGCAAAGAGACAATTCCAATTATAAGAGGAATAAGAGGCCAAATAAGGAGTTGCTTAGATAGAATGGAGTTACTGCAATATCAGCCACTTGTGACCTTGAGGTTATAAAAAAGAGGAACCAATTAAATGAGAAAAGTCATTGATTAGAGACTTGACATATTTTCTCCATGAAATGAAAAGAAAGAGAAAATGTGGGCTGCAAACTATTCAGAATCCCAAATGGGTACTAAGAATTTTAAAGTAAAAATTAAAAATATGAGAAGCAAAATTGTGCCAGAAAATGAACTTTTGTAGCTTGTTCCATTTCTGTTCCACTTCATGTTCCACCCTGATGATGTTTGTAGGGTAGGTGTTGGTGCCTCTTTGTATTAAAGATAATTAAATGTAAAATTGGTGATAGCCAACCTTGTGTCTAGGAGACAAGGTCATGCAAGAACTCTTTACCTCTCCCTGCACCTTCCCAAAAGGTTGGTTGGTTGGGAGCAGTCCAGAATGCAATCAGAGTTGCAGTCTGATCCATAAGCAAATTTGAGAACATTGGTTTAGGTTGCTCTACCCCAAAAAGCAGACCAAGGAAATTCTTCCCCCATCTATACTCATTCTCACATCTTCCATCTGAC
Organism: Podarcis erhardii; assembly: GCF_964252035.2. NCBI lineage: Eukaryota > Metazoa > Chordata > Lepidosauria > Squamata > Lacertidae > Podarcis > Podarcis erhardii. The sequence goes on along the minus strand of NC_138513.1, from coordinate 14,010,324 downwards.
AATACAGATGGAACGCAAATACAGGCTGAGTCCATAGCTTTTTGCATCCTCTGCATCATTTTTAAAATATTGTGCAGAAGAATATATTTGATTTTACACGCAACGGAAAATTTAACAGGTTTTTTTCCACCTTGCTGTAGGGTGATATAGCTGTATGGGTTTTGTTGTTGCTGTTGTTGTTTTTAAAAAGCTTTAGGATCAGCAAAAGATTCTGATATTTTCATCTGTTTAAAAAAACTCTATAAACTAGTGCCATGGGTGTGGGGAAGTATCCATAAATTGAGGAGCTCTACAAACGGAATGGCAAAACAATCAATAAGATGTAAGAGGGCAGTAAAAGCCCCAACATGACTTGGTGAATTAGAGACTAGAAATATATAGTAAACACCTTCAAGCAATGTAATAAAGTGAATCATTCGCCAGAATAATGTAGTTATAAATGAAGCCAAAATAATAGAGCAGAACATAGGCATGGGGGGGGGGAGAGGGGATTTGACAGTAAAGAAAAGAATAATATCTAAGAATTATAGATGAACAGAATCCTCTCTTTTATTCTGACCAGGCTGGAATGTTGTAATCATGGGAAAGTATATCTATCCCTGGATATAAATTCCATCCAGGCTGGGAATCCTGAAAGGCATTGGCCAGAATCCATGCCAATCAAGACTCCATTTTCCCAATCCCTCCCACAATCCCTTGCGCTTTATGACAGTGAGCCAGATGCTAAGATCTCAGAATGGCACATCCCGTTTTACCAATTGAGGTGAAACAGGGATGTGTTTCTCCTGCCTGCTGCTGCACAACCCCCTTTCTGCCACCCTACCTCTGGCACAGCACCTCTCTTACCTTTCTTGTGTGGCGGTGATGGCGATGCAGTGACAGCACTGCTTGTGAAGTCACTGGAAGCAGAAGTGGTTTCCAGTAACATCTCACTGAAGTCTCACCAGATCTAATGTGCTCCATGTAGTTTGGATTTGGATTTGATATCCCGCTTTATCACTATCCTAAGGAGTCTCAAAGCAGCTAACATTCTCCTTTCCCTTCTTTCCCCACAACAAACACTCTGTGAGGTGAGTGAGGCTGAGAGACTTCAGAGAAGTGCGACTAGCCCAAGGTCACCCAGCAGCTGCATGTGGAGGAGCCGGGAAGCGAACCCGGTTCACCAGATTACGAGTCCACCACTCTTAACCACTATACCACGCTGGCTCTCCATGATATCTCATGGGATTTTGGCAAGATCTCACTGGAAACCGCTGCCTGTGCCACTTCTCTGCTGCTTGCAGAGATGGCAGCGTGGATGTCAAAGGTGTGGAGGGTGCTGCCTCTTGTGTGGGAATGTTCAGGGTGGCAGGAGAGGATATGTTGTTTATAAATATCCTTCCTAACTTGCGCTAGCAAGTTCCTTTACTTAGCAGAGTTTACATTTCCCCTTCTCACACACAGCAGAAATCTGGTCGTAGGCTCATTAGAGCCTCTTCCTATTATGCAATTCAATCTCCCTCAGACTGAATTATATGTCCCTGGGAAGATCCCCTTTTAAATCCCTCCTAAAAGAATGAAGACACCACAGTCTTATTCATAAGCAATAAAAAGAAAGTTTACTCATGATCAGGCAGAGCTTTAGGCTTAAAGTTACAAGCATATACAAACAGGTTTACCCCATATGTGGGTTGACCTAGTGACTGCAGTTAGCAGTCCGGGAAGTTTGCAAGATGAAAGGAAGATGGAAAAGAGAGAGAGTGGCAGCATGCCTTGGCCTTTTATCAGTTCTGGAAAGGTCACGCCCACCCACTGGTCACATGCAAGGAAGGATGCTCCAGCTCAGGGGGAACAGGAAGTTTTGACTGACTGAACTGAACATTCCCTTGCATGTCCACTCTAGCAAAACAAGGAATGTTGTATTTGACTGCTCCCAGTGGATTACACCCCACATCTTTAGCTTCCACTACTTGTGGCAGTTGCCTTACTCTACCTCCTCAGTAAGCAGGGCCTGGTAGGGTCTTTGAGAAATGTAGCTTTCTCTTTTTACCAGCACTCCTTACAGGAAGGACTAAGAACCTGTGGCCTTCCCGATATTATTGGATCACATCTTCCATTATCTCTGAGTCTTGGCAATGCTGGCTGAGGCTGATGACCATATAAACCCAATGAGTGGAGGGCTACAACTTCCTCCTACCTGCCTTGCAGTTATCAGATTTGACAGAGCAAGGGGAGGACCTGGAGGCAAATGAAGGAGTGGGTGGGAATTGGAGGCAAATGGGTGGGTTAGTGTGCAAGAGTGGGAGGAGGAGAGTTCTTCTCTTGTTCAGGTTGGAATCCAAGCCACTGAAGAATTCAGGTATTTGAGATAAACTTTACGAGGCACAGCAAAAAATGACAGACCCATGAAAAGGATATAGAAGGGAAAAGATGAAGCTAAGCAGAAACATGGACAGTGGAGAGCTGTAGAGATAAGGCCTGCCTGGGGAGAGATTGCTACTCCTCTCCAGCTTGAAGCTCATCTGAGAAGGATCAAAGTAGAAAGACACTGTGATCAGATCATGGATGCTTTCTCTAAGTCGAGTTCTGCCCACTTCAGTTCCATTCATCAGCCACAAAAGAGCGCATGTGGGTGACTTTCTTTCCTTGAGGTTTTGACTGTGCACTCACAGAGCAGAGTTGATTATCAGGACTTCCAAGAACTACGGTCTCTTACAGTAGGATTTCACCTTTCCCCACCACCCTGGCTGCCTTTTGTTGCCACTGCATTAAGAGAGCCTGCCAAAATTGTTACACGGTTTTAAGTACCGGCATATCGGGTGTGACATCATCCTGCAAATTGTTCTAAAAATGAACTACAAGCGAGAATCCTGTCAGCCTTTTAATTCTTGTATAAATGGTGTGGAATTATCTGCTGCAGGGATCGGAGGCTGTCATCAATCACACAGCAGATTAAAATCTGAAGTGAAGGCTAAGGAAGAGAGCGCAGAATACAGTCATTCCCGCAGCTCCCAAATAACAGCACAACTGTCTAATGTTGTGCAGTCTGCTGGACTTAATCCTGCCTCTAGGACACTGAACAGAGGTTTGGATCCTGCTTGCAGTGTATGTTATACTGCTGCATGTCCTTTATTAAGTTTGAGTGATCAAATGACACATCCCAGCTCATCTGAACTGGGGTAGAGTCCAGGAATAGTTTTACTACCTGGTATGCAGTTTTATGCAAGCCAGAACAACAATGGAATGGAAGAAGGTCATTCCTTAGTGATATTCAAATGAACAAACAGTAAATAAGAGGGGCACATATAGTTATTTAAAAGAAATTCAGCACTCATGCCCCGCTCCTAAGTTTGTTAATAGCATTCCCTTAAGATTAGTGAAATAGAAGATTAGGTGGAAAGATTCATGTTTGCCAGAATAATGAAGAGAGTCCTCTTTGGGAAGACTTTTCTGCCAAATATAGCAAAACTGCTTGTAAACCATTCTATTTTATAGCGTTCCCTGATTAGCTAGGATCACCCATGTGATTCATGCTGTCATGATTCCAAGGGGCTTCACGTGTGCTCTGTCATAACATAGCTAAACTTGTTGGCTAGGTAAAGGGACCCCTGACCATTAGGTCCAGTCACAGATGACTCTGGGGTTGCAGCACTCATCTCGCTTTACTGGCCGAGGGAGCTGGCAAACAGCTTCCGGGTCATGTGGCCAGCATGACTAAGCCGCTTCTGGAGAACAGAGCAGTGCACGGAAATGCCATTTACCTTCCCGCTGGAGAGGTACCTATTTATCTGCTTGCACTTTGATGTGCTTTCAAACTGCTAGGTTGGCAGAAGCAGGGACCGAGCAACGGGAGCTCACCCCGTCGTGGGGATTCAAACTGCCGACCTTCTGATCAGCAAGCCCTAGACTCTGTGGTTTAACCCAATAAATGTCACCACAGCCAGTACATTTAATTGGACAGTTAATTGGCCAGAATTACTAGAAAAAAAGAAAAGAAATTAGCCACCAAAGCAGCAAACTAAAGCAGCAGAAAAACACACAAAGTTGGATCGAGAAATTATTTTCAATGCCACAATTGAAACCAGAAAATATTTGGTTCAGCACAACTCAAAATTCCAGCTTCATCAATCTTCATAATTCTTTCCCCAAAGAGAATATTCTGAATACTTCGTTTGGGAACATGGGAAGCATTCTTTGCCACCATGTCAGCGAAGATAGAGCAGGTTTTGTATGAAGAACCAGGTTTGGAAAAGCAGTCATGGCCTCCATCTTCCTGCAGCAATAGCTACAGTGATGGGTGCTATTTGTCCTTCCACCCAAACACTTTGATGATTGACAGCTCTCTAAGATGGGCTGCACCCAGTGTACAACATGGTAGCTGCAACCTTTGTTCTGCTCGCACATGTAACATGTGACAGCTATACTCTCTGACAGTATCCTTGACTCCTAGCCCATCTGTTCTATATGGCACTAGTTGTTATCAGAACAGTTGGCCTGTACTTCCTTTTCTCCCTTTAAGTCTCTCTATTTTTTGGCAAATGATACATACCTAGGGGATAGCATTCTAGAAAACAATGATCCATTTCCTACTCTCGAGACTAGAGTTTTCTTGCAGCCAAGATGATTATTGAAAAGGGCTTGCTTAATTTCCTGCCTCTAAGCCATCTGCATAAGAAAAAAATAAAATAAAACACACTTAATTTGACACCAATATGACTGGCACGCTTTTTCTAAAAATAAGTATCGAAATCACGTGTGTGCAGAGGCAGTAGCGATTGAAGTTGTTGGTAAAGTGTAATTGGAACAGATGCTTCATTCTGACACAGTGTAGGGAGTTTTCCATAGATTCATGCTTCCTCTTCCTTTGAGGAGCTCAATGGCTCATATAGTGCAGGTTATCTCATGTAATCCTTAAACCAAGAATACTAGGTAAGGTCAGGTTAGACAGAGAGATGGTGGCTAACAGTGCAATTCTCTGCAGGTCTACTTAGAAGTAAGTGCCACTGAGTTCAGTGGGTGTTACTCCCAAGTAAGTGTGTAAAATGTTGTACCCTAATCCAGAGTCATACAAAGAGCTTCATGTTTGGGCAGAGATTTGAATATGCATGGTGGTATTTCTGTTTAAGACTGCGTCTAGGTGGTTTGTTGTTGATGATGTTTGTTGCTGTTGCAGAAGACCTGCCTGCTAAGTGCTGAGTTGCTCTTTGAACACTAGTAAAGTAACGCCCTTTGGAAATGCTTTGTGATGGCACACCCAAAGTCCAATTTCGGGTGCATGTGATGTTGGCTATGGGTTGGAGTTAGGGATGAATGAATCCCCAAATATCCACCCCAAGCCAAATATCTGCCCCTCAAAGGAAGGAAGGAAGGAAGGAAGGAAGGAAGGAAGGAAGGAAGGAAGGAACTGGGATCCATTCTATGAAGTTTATGAGGAGATTACGTAGGATTTTTAAAAAATATTTTAAACCCACCCACTTTTTCTTTTAAAAAGGAAGTACTTATGAGGTAGTCTCTAGACTACCTCGTTTTTTCAATGACCTTGTATGAAAAAAAATAATAGCTGCCCCATAAATGCATGGGGTTAGCCATCTTTTCCCCAAAACCATTCCCCAGGAAATGAATGCCTGTTATAAGACATTTTTTCACCACACAGTTGGCCGTGGAGGTGATCTAAGCAGCTTAAAACAAGCACATTATATTAATAACTCATGCTTTACAGCTATTTTGTTTTAAATTTGTACTTTCAAAAAAGCTTAATAAAGAACTATTTAGAGGTTGTTTTTTAAAATAAAATAAATGTTAAAGCAAGGACGAGGCAACCTCACCAGTCCACCACAGACCTGTTCAGCATGTTGATAATGTGGTTTGTCCACTGACCTTTTTCACCACACACACCTGCCCAGCAATCCATAGGGCACCATACTAAAATGGCACTAAAATGGCACTACCAGTCTCGGCTAGAGTTGATTGGCTTAAAGCCGTAGTTGACATGGAATACGCTTGCTTGCCATTGTAGTATTCATTCTGAAATACCCATCTATCAATATTCAGTTTGGTCACAGTCCAGGTGTGTCCCTTTCTGATGTATTTATGGCATGGAAAGCTCATCCAGGAAATGGTCTGTAGCAATGTAAGGTCATGCCAGAGTCCTCTTGGCAGAGGCAAAGCACTCCAGCTGCTGCAATGACATTCCTAACGCAATGAGGTTTCTTTCAGTGAGAAACAAATCCAAAGACTGAAGCATATTTCTGTCTCACTTGTACGTGTGTCATTACCTTTGCAATCGTTGATTAAATTGCACTGTGTTTAGTGACACTATCTTGGCAAACTCTGATGGTTCAGAAAGCCCACTGTTTTGTGCCGATTCAACATTTGCAAACCCCAAAGCCACATCACCAGTATTTGTCTTACTGTTGGTACAAAGCTGACTTTAAAAAGTAAAAAGCTCTACCTTTCGTTCAATTGTTCATGAAAGTAATTGCCCACATTTTTATTTCTTCTGCCTCCCCACTCCTTGCTGCAAACAGAGATATTGCTGTGATTACCTAGATTGTAATACATTGATGGGTTGCCTGGTGGTGCACTGCCCAGTGCTGATTGGCTGGACTGCTCTAATGTCACAGAGAGAAGTGCAATTAACTTTAGTCCTGATTGGCTGAGGCTGAGCTCTTTGGATCTGTTATGAATTTGTCTGGAAGCTGAGATCAGCATGAGAGGTCTTATGAAGAAGTTAAGTGAGTGGCAGACCACCAAAGATAAGGTCTTTTTTGTGGTTGTGCCCCAAATTTGGGACTCTATTCTAAGCAAGATCCGTTTGACATATTTGTTATTATCCTGTAGGCAGCAAGTTAATTTAATTTACTGGAGTCTCTAGGTTGCCTTCCTATGCTAGTCTGCATAGCTTTATACAGGTTGCTGAATTAGTTAATGGCTCCTTTTAGCATAACTGTGTGTTTTTAAATGGGTTTGCTGTTCCCTTTTAAAGGTGGTTTATGACAGCTTATTGAGTTGCATTTGGCAGATGGCTCTCTAATTAACCAAGAACATCAACAAGGAGAAGCCAGCCCAGGCCAAAACCGAATCCAGGGGCCTAGGAGAAGAGGAGGCAAAGACATTCCAGACCCAGAAGCTTGTCAAGGAAATAAAAGAAGCTAGGATTGGATTAAGGAAGCAATGGGGAATCTGTGGTTCTCTGGATGTTGTTGGGCAGGCTAAGACCCTACCTGCCCACGCACTGTCTCAGCAGAGTGGTGCACACTCTAGTTATCTCCCACTTGGACTACTGCAATGCACTCTACGTGGGGCTTCCTCTGAAGGTGACCTGGAAACTGCAATTAATCCAGAATGCGGCAGCTAGACTGGTGACTGGGAGTGGCCACCGGGACCACATAACACCGGTCCTGAGAGATCTGCATTGGCTCCCAGTACGTTTCCGAGCACAGTTCAAAGTGTTGGTGCTGACCTTGAAAGCCCTAAACAGCCTCGGTCCTGTATACCTGAAGGAGCATCTCCACCCCCATCATTCAGCCCGGACACTGAGATCCAGTGCTGAGAGCCTTCTGGCGGTTCCCTCATTGTGAGAAGTGAGGTTACAGGGAACCAGGCAGAGGGCCTTCTCGGTAGTGGCGCCCTCCCTGTGGAACGCCCTCCCCTCAGATGTGAAGGAAATAAGCAGATATCCTATCTTTAAAAGACATCTGAAGGCAACCCTGTTCAGGGAAGTTTTTAATATTTAATGCTGTACGGTTTTTAATATTTGATTGGGAGCCGCCCAGAGTGGCTGGGGAAACTCAGCCAGATGGGTGGGGTATAAATAAATTATTATTATTATTATTATTATTATTATTATTATTATTATTAGGCTCCAGCTCCCCTCAACCCCAACCAGCATGGCCAATGGTCAATGTTGCTGGGCCACATGCTTTCCAGCCCTGGAAGAACAAGAGAACCCTGTGAAGAACAAGAGAAAGAGGAGAAGCCAGAGTAATCAAAGGGATGCAGGAAAATTGAGAAGGAGAATGGACAGAGAAGCTGGGATCTACAGAGATAAAGAGGGCTTTGAAGCTGACATAACAGTTTGAAAGAACCAGTTTTGGCCGCAGGCTTCCAGCACTGCTACTAGAAAATTGGACCGTACCCTGGAGGCTACAAACATTTGGATTTTGGAAGAACTCAAGAGGAGCAAGCCAGGGGGGACAGCATCTGGGAATGCAACTGTGTGAATGGAACTCAGCAAACCTCCCACCCAAAAGGAATCCCACCAAAAGTATGTGCTGTGTATGGGAGGAGATGGAAAAAAGAGGAGGAGGGGGAGAAAAAGAAAGATGTTTGGGAGATCTCTAAGGAAACCCTGATACATTACTGCTGCCAAAGTACGGGCCTCCGTACAACTTGTGACTAGAATTAGTATGCGCCTCTGATTCAGAATGACTAAGCCAAGGTCTGTGAATGATCTTCATGTTGCAGGCATATATTTTTTTAAAGGAATGTTTTTATTATTATTATCATTCTAAAGGAAAAGTAAGAAGAAGAAAGCTCTAGGGGAAAAGAAAACATAATTGCTTCTTTTGTGTCATTCCAAAATCTACTATAGCTTATTTCAGGCATGTGGCTTGTTCCAAGCCACAGAAACGGTCAATTGGTGTGTTCCAGGCAATGGCTTATTATACTGTTCCTCCTCTCACTCCCAGTTTTTGAACTCTGTGGAACACAGCTAATTTTAAAAGGATGTTTTCCAACTGGAGAGTTAAATGCCGGCTGATGTTTTAAGGCAGATACATCAGCCTGGTGCCCTCCAGATGTTTTCAACTGCAATAGCCTGGGGCTCATGGGAGTTATAGTCCACAACATCTGGAGGGCCCCCAGTTGTTGTAAGGCATCTCATTTTCATTGGTAATAATAGTATTTTTGTGCTTTAACTGCTAACAGTCAAGCATCTTTTTATTTTTCATTGTTAAAAACTGCTTGCTTAATAATTAATACTACATCATCTCAGTGTTATTTAGCATTTGACACTGAAAAAATTGGCATACTATGTATTATCTGTCCCTTCTTAAAATGAAAAATAAATAAATAAATAAATAAATAAATAAATAAATAAATAAATAAATAATAAAGTAATGTTACACACACTCCAATATCCAGCAGCAAGAAACTCCAAAGGTTTCAGCGCTTACCCTGGTTTCAGTTTTCTTGGAATGAAGGTGATTGTTGCCAGGCTTGTTCTGCCTCCTAGGATGACATGGTATCTGGCCAGCAGAGGAAGAAAAGCCCCACCTCTGGTTTGTTTCTACGGCAACAGGGCAAACTCTTTGAACATGTACTTGGCAGCACTTAGCTGGTCAGGCCAAGCCATTATCTTATACAGGTTCTTCTGGTTTCCTCTTTTAGATTTTAACCTTACAGGTCACATGTTTAGGATGGGACCTACTGGTATCATCCACACTGCACCCCCCCCAAAAAAAACCTTATAACAATAAAATCATGCCAAGGTCCTTTTATAAAAGCCACAATTCTATGCACGTATACTTAAAACTCCCCAAGGTAAGCGGGACTTTTTTCCAAGTAGCACATGCCTACAACCTAAGTACATACAATGTTATAGAAACTTTATCATGTCCGTATTCGTAAGAGGTAAGGTGTGATTAGTTTTCTGATTGTACAGATCAAGAGTTGATGCTAAGTGAAAGGGATTCACCCGGGGCCCTTTCACTAAAGTGGGATTTGAACCCCCTAGTCAATGTGTAGTGCAGCTGCTAACCTGAACATACAATCGACCAATGACAGAAAATAAAATAGTGCCCAAATTATCTGTAGCCTTCAGCACCTGGTTTCCTAGGGCAACTGCCAGGGTCCCTGTACCCTGGTAGGGTTCACAATGGAGGCATGTCCTTTGGTATTGAATTCCATGGCATTCTTAAAACAGATTTTAGAGGGTTTTTTAATATTTTCAATCAATCAAACCTTTATTGCATTAGCATACAGCCATAGCAGGATAATAATAATAATAAAAAATGCTAGAGACAAACAACCAAACAAAATTCAAAGCGATATTACTGTGAATGTATATAAAGCATATAATGGCCCCAAAATAGGCTCGGGACATTAGGTTAAAAAGGTAATAAAAGAATTAAGACAGGTCCAGGTCTAGGACACACTACCCCGTCAGAGTAGCCCTGAGTTTCAAGGCCTGCACTATAAAGATTGCCACCCCACGTGTAACTTGGGGATTTGCGTCCACAAGAAGCGATTTCAAACAGTCTTCCTTAGATGTGATGGTGGACGGGATCAAGAGGAGGAGCTTAGTTCTTATTAGCTCATAAATAGGGCAGTAGAAAAAGAAATGTATGAAATCCTCTACTTCATTCATTGTGCATGGACATGGACGCTGAGTAATAGGGGTCTTAGAGTAAATCCCCTGCAGGGAGGCCATGGGTATAGAATGGAAACGGGCCATGGTAAACGCTCTTCTCAAATTGGGCTCCGTCAGGTCTATCAAGTAGTTGGCAAATGATCTTACCACTTTCACTTTAGGGAGCCACATGGAGAGGCGAGCTGTGGTGGACTGTGCCCGGTCCATGGCCTCGTCTCTAGTTAGAATCCAGGGCCTGGAATATTTTATTATTGCTGGCTCTACTGCCTGGGCTGTTTTGGGGAGAAAGAGCAGCATAATAGTAACAACAACAACATGTTGTTCGAACAAGTACCGTATTTTTCGCTCCATAAGACGCACCTTTTCCCTCCTAAAAAGTATGGGGAAATGTGTGTGTGTCTTATGGAGCGAATGCAGGGGGGAGGCAGGCAGGAAAACCCCCAGGGCTGCACACAAGCTCCATGCGGCTCTTGCGGGCTTTTCCCCAGGAGGGAGAAGGGACTGACGTGGCCAGTCAGTCCCTTCTCCCTCCTCGTAGAAAAGCCCGCAGGAGCCACACACTCCTTAAAGGGTGTGTGGCTCCTGTGGGCTTTTGCGGGAGGTGGGGGTATTGCCATAGCTGTGTGCAACCCCTCCGGCTGGGAGAGGCAGCACGCGTGCAGCCTCTCCCAGCTGGAGAAGTTGCATGCGGCTAAAAAGGAAGCCAAGACAGCGAGTGGGATCCATGCGGTCGCTGTCTTGCCTTCTGCCATAGCTGCGTGCAGCCCCTCCGGCCAGGAGAGGCTGCACGCAGCTATGGCAGAAGGCAAGACAGCGACCGCATGGATCCCACTCGCTGTCTTGGCTTTTTTGCTCTTTGGGGGTTGGGGGGGAACCCAGGCTTTCCCGGCAGCCCCAGAAGCTCTGTCCGCTGCTCTTTGGGGCTGGGGGGGGGGAAATAAGATTTTTTCCCCTTGATTTCCCCCTCTAAAAACTAGGTGTGCCTTATGGTCCAGTGCACCTTATGGAGCGAAAAATACGGTACTTACTAACATGAGTCCTAGTGTTTTGAGTCAGGTAGAACAACTTGTGCCCCACAAGTTCCTCACTCCTAATCTAGGGCCTTCCTTGACATGTATACCATGAATATCTGTAGGGAGAGGACCTTCACGTGTGTCGTCAATTAAACAAAGGCATCTCGAGGATCTGGATCCCTGAATATTTGGGCTTCCAGATCCCAAGGAAGGCTTCACGTGAACAAGTAACACATGCAAAGAGTCCCTCGCTTCATAGGGCTGGGCTGTATGGGAAACATCCCCTAGCTGCATGCTCCAATACTGAAGTACATGGGAGCTAATAGCACCACTAATAGTTGAATAAAAGGACAGCTGTTCTAAAATGAGATTATTGCTGCATGGCATATAATCTTCCACTTCCACTTCACTTACACCATGCCAAGTATTATATAGTCTAGTATCTTAAGTCGTCACAGAGAAATCTTGCGAAATGCACAGAAATTGGGCCAGTTCGAAGCTGGCAAGACAGAAGAGGCTTGTAAATGTGTTTATTTGTTTTTTAAAAAGCTGGTTTTCAAGCGGGGCAAACAAGATTATCTGCACTATAAAATCTGCTGGCCAATAGCAGGCCTGTTTGCCCATTCTTGTTCACACTAGTGCAAACATCCGGAAGAACATGACTCTGTGTGTTTTGCCTTTATGTGATATATATATGCCATTATTCCAGTTTATAGGATCAGGAGCATGAGAGAGGTAAGGCTCCTAGAATGTAAATATTGAGGCATGCAGACTCATGTGATGTTTTCAATGGCCATCAGTGAAAACTATGAACTCAGACATACAGTTTTTTCCAAGGAGGGAGGGATAAATCTGACAAGGTCAGTTTGTCTCAGTCTATCATTTTTCCAAACCTATGTTCAGTTTGTCTCATTTCTGCATCAATTTGCATTTTTAATGAAACATTTCTCAGTCACTAGAGCATGGAATTCTTGATCTCAGGGCCATGAGTTTGAAACCCAAATTGGGCAAAAAATATTCCTACAATCCATGATTCTATGATATGCACTTTTCTGTGTAATTTCCTGTAATGTCTACATACAATTTGCAAGCAATTTTTCCCAATGCAGTGCATATTTGCATTTTATTTCCCATCAATCTGCCAGTTTTTTCTGGGTGCTTTCCCCTAATAGATCCTTATTTTGTACACCATTTTGGCAGGAGAAGCACATAGCAAAATTGGCAGAAGTGCAAATTTGGAAGGAAAGATTTTCTGTGTGTGGGTCTTGGTTTGCGAAGTGAGACAGGGGTCACTTCCCATCAAAATATAAACTGAATGAGATCCTTTCCCTTCCCTAATCTCCAATCTCAGAAGAATGAGCTACTCCTTACCCACTATCTATTTATTGAACTTCAAACCTATCCTCTCCATCAGTCTTTTCTATCAGAAGCCATGCTGGTTGGGATGAGTCTAAAGAACAGGTGTGAGGAACCTTTTGATGCTGCAGAAACTGAACTAAAACTCCCACCAGCCCCAGAAACATGGTCAATGGCTAGGGATGATGGGTGCTGTACTTCAACAACATCTGGAGAACCAAAGGTTCCCATCACTTGCTCAAGAGCAGAGACAGCCAGGGCGGATCACATTGACTAATCCTGCTCTAGGAGAAGAGGGATGGCCACCGGCAGCCTCTCTGTCTACCTTTCAAGTTTTGACTTGATGTATAAAAGGTACATTTCAGAGAACACACATGATAGATCTTTAAGGAACATAGTGTTAACCGGGTCTTTGGGGCTTGTTGAGCTAAAGGAATTTAGAACAGAAGTCATCACAAGCATCCTGAATAGACTCCAGAAATCAATAAGGAACCAGTGAAAAGCTTAGAGCACTGGTGTCATGTTATCCCAAAGCATGCAGACTTTTTTTTGTAAAAAAATAATAATATTCAGTTTTACGTTATACAATTAAATTCAAACAATAATCATAATCATCAACATTTAGGATTCCTTAAATCCTTACACCATCCATCCATGGTTTCAATTATCAAACTTTATCTACTGCATCATACAGTGGCGTAGCGTGGGGGGTGCAGGGGGGGCGGCCACACCGGGCGTAACATCTGGGGGTTAGGGTTAGGGGGCGCAAATTACTTGCCTTGCCCTGGGTGCTGACAGCCCACGCTATGCCACTGGCATCATATAATATCTCCCTTTTTCTTAAAGCAATCCAATTTTACTCTAATTTTTAATACAAGTGTTACTAAAATCCTGCCAAAGTTTTTAGTTGTTTATAGTGTTCTCTTAGGTAGCTTATAATTTTTCCCCAATCTTTATTAAATTTTCTGTCTTCCTGGTTTCTGGTTTTCCCAGTCATTTTTGCCATTTCGTCATAATCCATCATCTTTATCAACCATTCATCTCTGGTCTGGATTTTATCTTCTTTCCAACTCTGAGCTGCTGTCATCGCATACATAAATAATTGTTTCTGCTCCTTTGAAATTTCTGCATCCAGAATTCTTAGTAAGAAAGCTTCTGGTTTTCCCCCACAAACGTTACTTTAAACATTTTTTTCAACTCATTATATATCATTCCCCAGAATGCTTTTGTTATTTTGTACGTCCATTCAGTGGGGGAATCTCTTAACAAACTAGCTCATCTTTGTACATAGTTCTCTATCAGAGATAACAGTCTGGATTTTATAAAGTGCCACATTGCATGTACCCAATCAGACCACTGGTCTGGCTACCATTCCCACAGCACTGTGACTTAATGGCCTGCTGTTTCAGTGCAAAAAGGGACCATACATGCATCCTTGAATTCTTTGGAGGAAAGGTGGGTTATAAATGTCATGATGGCCTTAGGTCACTTCTCAGTGCTCTGGGGAAGCTTGAGGAGTTTGTTCTTTGTGAATTTTGATACAAACTGATCTGACAAATACCTTCTGGACTCATGGTGCAAATAAGAATTTATTAAATGTCCCAACAGTTCCTGGTTCAAATTGTGTAGTATTTAAATAAATATATTTAGAGATTTATTTGTTGTTGCTGCTGAGAAAATGCACATTAAAATATCTATTTGAACAGCATTTAAATAGACTTTTCGTGTGTACTGTCTAACACAGAAATGGGATGGAATGAATTTACTGGTGAACATATGGAAAAATGGCACAGAACAGAATTAAACTGATTCACCAATCCTTACATATAAAAAAAAACATTAGAAAGGCATCGGTTTTCCTAGAGTCATAGAGTTGTAGAGTTGGAAGGGACACTAAGAGTCATCTAGTCCAACCTGCTGCAATTCAGGAATACTAAGCACATGATTTGGTTTTGAAAAGCGGTGGTGATGATAATGATTATAAAATGATGCTGGTGGTGATGATGATGATGAAAGAGATGGAGAAGGAGGAGACACCATCTATGGACACAGTGCCTGCCCCAAGGATCTTACAGTCTAAAACAGGGGTCAGCAAACTTTTTCAGCAGGGGGACAGTCCACTGTCCCTCAAACCTTGGGGGGGGGGGACTATATTTTGAAAAAAATAATGAACGAATTCCTATGCCCTAGAAATAACCTAGAGAAGCATTTTAGATAAAAGCACACATTCTACTCATGTAAAAACACCAGGCAGGCCCCACAAATAACCCAGAGATGGATTTTAAATAAAAGGACACATTCTACTAATGTAAAAACATGCTGATTCCTGGACTATCTGCGGGCCGGATTTAGAAGGCAATTGGGCCGGATCTGGCCCCTGGGCCTTAGTTTGCCTACCCATGGTCTAAAACAACAACGGGGGAAGGGAGGCAGGGGTAAGCAGGGAACAAACATGTGATTTATTCCAATTATATGTACTTTTGGCTAATATGAGCTCCAAAAGTAAACAAAGCCCCTGGAGCAGGCAGGATCACAGACCATGCTGACAAGCCTTCAGGAGCAGAGTCACAGCAACCCAGTAACCAGTGATCTCAAAAGGATGCACCACTGTGAAAGGAGGGACTGTGTCAAGGGATATAATTTGCAGACTGAATGCCTTGGTAACTGTTTAGGTAATTAATTTAAAGCAGAGGTTGATTTGGCTATTTCTCTCTCCCCTCCCTCTCTTTTAATGAGAAGGGATATGGAATTGCTAGGCTTCAATGTGGGCAATGTGACTATCGTTTTCTGCTCAGAGAACACACTCAGTGTTGCGCACCAAATCTGAATTAGCTTGTTTCAGTTTTGGCCTTGAAACAAGGTCTTCAGGAAAGAAAAGATGAAGAAGAAACCTGTTTACTCTGGATACCCATGAAAACAGCAGTTAGGTCAGGAGAAATGAAAGTGTGCTGTCTTCAGCTCACGTATAGTTCAGTGAATTGGTTTCTCTAGGGATGGATTCCACTGTCTGCTTGCATTAGAGCATTGGGCAGAAAAGATTTTTGCTGACTTTGGATGGAAAAGAAATGTTGCATGTGGTGGCCTCTATACCCCTCACTAAAACAATAAGAAGTTCATTCATTAATGCACCAGAGACATCAGAAGAGCTCTGCTGGAATAGACCGGACCTAGTTTCCAACAGTGATCAACCAGATGCCATCATGAAGAACCTAAGTAGAGGAACCATACCAGAGTTGTGTCCAACATCAGTTATAGCAGATCTATTGAAATGAAGGGGCTCAACTAACTTACGTCTATTAATTTCAATGGGTCTACTCTGAGTAAAAATCAACAGTTGCCTACAACAGTTAAGGCATTGTTTGTTCCTAGACATTTGTATTAATCAAAGATACACTTCTGAAGATGAAGGCTGGTTCCATCTAGCTTGCAGTGATTCACTGCCATGGACTAACCTGTTGCCCATGTCTGAGACTGTGGGAATGTTCAGGGAGGCAGGAGAGGATATATTGTTTAATAATACCCTTCCTAACATGCGCTAGCAAGTTCTATAACTTAGCAGAGTTTACATTCCCCTTTTAAATGCACAGCGGTTAGCATGTTGCAAGCTTGCTTAAGCCTCTTAATATTAGATTCCTGGTAAGTTCCCTATATCTCCCCCTTAAAAACAATAGACACGTCACAATCTTCTGTAAAGTATATAAAAGAAGTTTACTCACACATTCAGTTTACAGATGGATCCCTGAAGGCAAACTTAATTACAAAGTATAGACGTGTGGAACTACCACATATGGGGGTTAGTCCCAGTGACTGCAGACTAGCAGTCACTGCAGCTCACACGGCGAAAGCAAGATGGAGAAGAGAAGAGTGTGCTGCCTACCTTGCCCTTTTGTCACCTGGGCAGGTAAGGTCACACCCACCTCTAGTCACATGCACAGGAAGTTTGTACCAGCCCAGGAGGAAACAGGACATTCCAACTGGCTGGACCAAGCATCCCCTTGCATGTCCACTCTAGGAATGTTATACTTGACTGCCATCTAGGTATCACATCCCACAGAGACATGGCTATTGAGTCTTTGCTTATAAATATCTTACGGTCCACCACTTTCCAAGGCAGTCTTTTTCATTGTCCAATGACAATTTCTGTCATGCCCTCTTGTAGTGGTTTATTTTTTTCTTCCTGAAGCACCCCAGCCCCCAATGAATTCTTCTTCTTTTTCCTATAAGGAAGGGTCTCCCATTCTCTTAATCCCCGCAGTTGCCTTTTTCTGCATCCAGCTCAAACAGCTGCCTTTGAAATCAGGTGCAATTTGGATTCATCACCCTCAGAATGCAGATGAATTATATTGCTCCATTCTTGAACCAATTTGAGACACAATGGGGCCGCATTCCTCTGGCTTCCTTCTCTTAAGAGCCCAAGCAAAGCGGTGACATTTGAATACCTGCTGCTTGCCTTGTTCTCAGTGTTTCAGATTCTGCTATCTCAGTCGGTCTACAGAAGGCTAATTATTTGTATCTCCTGGTAGAATACATGCATACATTAGAGCGGTATCTGCTGGAAGGCTGTGTATTCTAATTAGCATGCTGTCTCTTAAGTACATGCTTTCCTGCCACCCTAGAGAAATTAAAAGGAAAGGATTTAGATAGCAGAGAGTTTCCCAAAGTGGAAGAATAGAATAAAACAGGAGCGAGGGTAGATCAGACCTAATATTGGCAGCCTACTGCTTGTGTGTGTGTGTGTGTGTGTGTGTGTGTGCATGCGCCTTGTTGCAACACCAGTACTTTCTGAAGTAAAAGCTTGCAGCTCAAAGTAGAAGAGATATGTCAAGGGACGAGCCAAAACTACTCACCCATTCAGAATTTGGGCTTTCAAACAGCTCAGTCCTACACATGCCTACTCAGTCCTACTCAGAAACATGTCCCATGGAGCTCAATGGGACCTGTGCTCAGGAAAGGCATCTAGAATTTCCACCTGAAAGGCTTTAGAATAGAGGACAAGGCTGTCAATCATTAAAGATATATTCAGCCTACATCTTCAAAGGCAGCATACCAAGGAACACCAGTTATTGGGCAGGGCACTTTAGATGTCATTAATGGAAACTTGAGAAAATTGTATACAGCACTAACAGGAGCAAAACAAACAATAGTTTATCAAGAAGCTGCTGATATTTATATGCCAAGCTTTGTTGAGAGTGACTTTCCTATCCAATAAATACATTGCTCAACCACAAAATATGTAGAATAATAATGTCAAAATAACCCAGACTTGCCAGGTCCCAAGCTGGCCTAGAGGCAATGTTCTCACCCTGCCCAGGTGTTGGAGCACCTAAGTCATTATGTTCTGGGGCTGAGCCCAGGTATTTAAAATATGTTCCAAGACTAAGCCCAGCTGAACCCTGTAAATGTGAGCTGCTTTGTTGGCTGGGGCAGGAATATTGTAGGCACAAGCACACGGTCCTACGCAACAATTCATCAAACCAGCTCCCAGGTTCAATTCCCACCATCTCCTGGTGGGGCTGGGAATATCCCCCATCTGCAACCCTGGACAGTCACAATACTGAGCTCTATGGACCAAGGGTCTGGCTCAGTATAAGGCAGCTTTCTATGTTCCAGCTCAATAGACCACCTGCTTTTTGCTTCTGTTGTTGTTGTTGTTTAGTCATTTAGTTGTGTCCGACTCTTCATGACCCCATGGACCAGAGCACGCCAGGCACTCCTGTCTTATGGTCCAGCTCTCACTTCCATACATCACTACTGGGAAAACCATAGCTTTAACTGTACGGACCTTTGTTGGCAAGGTGATGTCTCTGCTTTTTAAGTTGCCGTCTAGGTTTGTCATTGCTTTTCTCCCAAGAAGCAGGCCTCTTTTAATTTCGTGGCTGCTGACACCATCTGCAGTGATCATGCAACCCAAGAAAGTAAAATCTCTCACTGCCTCCATTTCTTCCCCTTCTGTTTGCCAGGAGGTGATGGGATCAGTGGCCATGATCTTTGTTTTCTTTTTGCTTTATGGGGCAGCAAAAACAGGGAGGCTGTTGAACCCCAGACCAGTCACAATACTGGCTTGCAGGCTGCCTTCAGCTTGGCTGGGTCCCAAGTTCTGCAGGGTTGGGCAGAGCTGCCTTTCCGAAAGACAATCAGTCCATCTTTTCACAGCACTCTCCTATTCAATAAATACAACAATTACACCTGGGCAGAGGCCTAATTATGGAAACAGTGGGAGGAGAGGAGCACAGACGGAGCAGTTGTTGACTTGCATTGTTGACTGCTTTTATGTCTGATTAGCAATGGTGCTGACAAGTGTTTTGACATGGCAGCTTGTCAGAACATTGGAAAGCAAACACCTTGGATATGAGCTGGAGGACCATGGAAGTAATTTGAAAGAATAAAGACTGTCAGAGGCAATCAGACAAACACATGGATCTTTATTGCAGGTGTCACTAAACAGTCCCCAAAGTGACATAGTAATAGACAGAGAATCACTGGGGATTTCACTTGTTTATTTTTTTTTCTTCCTTTCAGATTTACAGCTTGCTCTACCCACAGAGGCACAGGGAGGGTAACCCTTGTATCAAACCAAATGTCAGTACAACATACTGCAGAAGGATTTTCAATTAAACGTTCACTTATTAAAAAAGAAAACAGATCGTTTGAGCGATAGATCATCACTCAGGAAGCTGCATTGTACCAGAAAATACTGTGTGAGTGCATTTGTCTGTGTATAACTGTAGAACAAGGTGGATAACATGGAGCCAGTGTGGTGTAGTGGTTAGAGTGCCAGACCTTGGAGACCAGAGCTCAAATCCCCACTCAGCCATGTAGCTCACTGGGTGACCTTGGGCAAGTCTCTCAGCCTAATTTTCCTCACAGTATAGAATTTATCTCTCTCTTCTTTAAATTTCAGCTCAAGCTTCAGCTCAAACTACTGGCTTATTTCTTGGTTATTATCTCCAAGTGAAATAGCAAACCATGGTAGTGTAGTTCTTGGGGTGTCTCACTAGGATTCAGGAGACCACAGTTCAAAGTCCCACTCAGCCAAGGTCACTGAGTGACCTTGGGTGAGTCACTGTCTCTCCCTCACATTATTGCTGTGAGGATAAAATGCAGGGGAAGAATGATGTACATCAAATCTAGCTCTTTGGAGGAAAAGTGGGATATAAATACAGTGGTACCTCAGGTTAAGAGCTTAATTCGTTCTGGGGATATGTTCATAACCTGAAACTGTTCTTAACCTGGGGTACCACTTTAGCTAATGATGTCTTCCACTGCCATTGTGTGATTTCTGTTCTCATCTTGAAGCAAAGTTCTTAACCTGAGGTACTTTTTCTGGGTTAGCAGAGTCTGTAACCTGAAGCGTCTGTAACCTGAGGTACCACCGAATGAACCTATCCTTCGATGAAACTTGATCATGCCTTTTCTTTCCTCGCCTCTCTCGCTATGCCCTCCTGATTTGTGAAGATAATGCAAGAAGGGTAAAATACAAGAGTATTAAAACAAATGCAAGGATGCATATCATTTTTACAAAAGTAATTTTAAAAAAACAACCCAAGGTACAAAGCATGGAACACCAAAAACACAAGAGGGTTTGACCAAATCATTTACTTCCCTAAATTGCCCTTGGAAGGTAAAAATGACGACATTCATGCTCATGTCTAATCAACATGCCTACACTAACAAGCAAACAAAATATGAATTGGTCCTGTGGGGAACAATAATTAAGAAGAAAATAATTTGATTTTTCTGTTGTTCATACACACAAGCCTCAAAACTGGCAAGCATTTTCTTATGTATTTTATTCCTGGTACTGATCACACGCTACAAAGTCTGGAAAGTTGTTTTGTTTGTATTTATGAAACAGCAAACGTAAAAGATGGCTTTCAAAGCCACCCTTCTGGCTTCCAGTTGTGGCAGTGCCCCCAAGGAAGACGGAAGGGCAGCTTTGAAATCCAAGCCTGACCTTCAGGTTTCAAGCTGGTGATCAATATTAAGGAATATAGTGCAACAACAACAACAATGAAGTATTTATCAATTACAACATGGGAACCACAGTTCTGCAAGCGTGCGATGGGTGAGAAAACATATTATTTTCTGCTTAATTATTGAAGCGTCTACCATGGCATACTAATAAATTGGTGGGGTCACAAAGGATGCTGGCAAAATGTTGACTGCACTTCATAAATCTCCAGTGTATTGGGGAATTAGTGGTGCCTCCAGGAAAGAGAAACCCAAACGGCTAGTTGGATGTCAGTTTTGCAGTGGTGGCAAATAATGAGAGAGAAAGTGATGCATAATTAAAGGTTCATTCCAGATAAACTCCAGCTTATGTTTATTTTAAAGGTGGCAGCAAAATACATTTGCACTCATGTATGTTTCCAGAGGTGTCATTTTCACACGTCTGGCTGCACAAATAGGAGTCTAAGTACATAATGCATTATTAAGCAGGGGGATGCATTTCAAAGAGAAGAAAGCTACATACAAATAAGTCAAATATTTGATTTTAATAACTCAGAAGAACTGCAAGTGCTGAAGCCTGGAACAGTTCAAATCAGATGACTCACAGATGTTGAAATCCAAACTATAAACACATGCTACCAGATTCCTGATCGAATTAACAGAGCTTTGTTTCATGCACAGATGTGAATGGGCAACTCGGGTGTGGAATCCACAGCTGTGTTGCTGCTCAACCTTAAAGTCAGCCGTTTAGCACCTGCTTGGTATTGCTTGCTCTTTGAAAGGCTGTTCTAATGAACCTTAGGTTTCTTGGAAGTTCATCAGATGTTATGCAATAAGAAGATCTCAAGGACATTGTGCACCAAATAGGTGTGTTTGTGTGCGTTTTGGTCGTAAGGAAAGAAATCATTCTTGCCGTACTGTGTCCCTGGGACACAAACGACACATCATCACATGCCACTGATCCCAGGTTTTGGAAGTACAACAGCAAATATCATCCTGTGTGAAACTAAAGGGTTCATTCTGTTAGTGTTGAAGCCAACTAGTCAAGGTGGGGTGGATGGAAGTACAGTGGTACCTTGGGTTAAGAACTTAATTCGTTCCAGAGGTCCGTTCTTAACCTGAAACTGTTCTTAACCTGAGGTACCACTTTAGCTAATGGGGCCTGCTGCCGTGCCTCCACTGCACAATTTCTGTTCTCATCCTGAAGCAAAGTTCTTAACCCAAGGTACTATTTATGAGTTAGTGGAGTCTGTAACCTGAAGCGCCTGTAACCGGAAGTTCTGTAACCCGAGGTACCACTGTATTGCTTTGCAACCAGGCCAAGTGGGGTGATGTTTGCTGATGTAGCACATGCCCTGATTGCCTGCATAGTTCTGAAGGAGTTTCTCTGTAAGTTTGGTTGAGTTTCCTTAGTAATGTGTTATCAGCCCCGTTCTGAAGATGTGGTGATTGTGTCATCAGCCACATTTTCTAGCTGCTTAAACAGAATATATATCAATATCTATATTAATATCCTATTAAGCAGGGATTTTTCCCCCAGCTGGAGCTCACTAGAGCTCAGCTCCGGCCACACTCAGGTGGGTGCCATTGCCATTCTAAGAGAACAAGGGAGAAGTTCATGGTGAGCCACTTTTCCAGGAAAAATAGCACTGCCTATAACTATAGTCTCTATCTATCTATAGCTATGTCTTTCTATCTGTCTATTAGGGCAGCCAAACCAGTGGGAAAAGCTGGGCTCTGAAAGAAGATGATAGTGATGAGAACATATAGAAACAGATTACCCTTTGAAATCAGTAGCCCTTCAAAATATACACTTCCCCTGGCTGTGTTGCACATCTCCAGAAACTTCCTTATAGACATGAAAGGAACGGAAATGTGAAACCATATTGTGTATATTAATTTAGCAAAAAAATCAATGCAGTTAATATTAGTGCAAACTTTGCCTATGTCTGTATACTGACTTACTATGAGTGTCCCAGCCTTTCTGAGTAAATACTATTAGCAGACGCTGAGAGCTCAGTAGAGATGACAGACCTCCCAAGACTGAACATACTAAGAGCCCACTGGATCAGGCCGGCCACCCAACTAGTCCAGCATCCTGCTCTCACTGTGGCCAACCAGTTGTGTATATCTGTTGGCTATCTTTGGCAACCTGCAATGCTTTTTTCCTGGGGGGACGCAGGGGTACGCATACCCCTAAACATTTTGTGAATCTAAGTTTGGTCTCATTGAGGGGCAGTATTTCAATATGAGTAGGAAAATGAGAGTACCCTTAAACATTTTTAAGGGGGTGGGGAAGCACTAGCTACCTGTATATCTGTTTGAGAACCAATGTGGGGTAGATGTGCTGGAGAGATGAACTAAGGCTAGAAAGACCCAGGCTAGCCCTACTATGAAGTTTACCTGTGACTTCGGACCATTTACTGTCACTCAGTCTAGCTGTGGAATGGTAGCATTAACACCACTAACTGCATATAGGATTTTGCACCTTTCTGACCATCTGACAATTTCAGTGAAGGAGGCACCCTAACTCTGTTGGACTGCGACTGCTTTCCTTTCAGAGCTGCCCCGCTCTCCAGAGTTTTAAAATGATGAAAAAACTTGATTGGCTAGAATCTGAAGTACGTTTCCCTGTAAACGAGACCCTCTTTGAACTCAGTGAGATTTATTACCAAATAAGTATGCTCAGGGGTCAAGCTGTTAGTCCTCATTGTCCCCTACAATGACTGTGTGTGCATTCTGGTAGGATTACACTGGCACGAGTGCCTTAGAAAATGTGACCTTTTATATTTATTCAATCACTGAAGGAAGGGCAAGATGGGAATGTAATTATTTAAATATTTAAATGAAAGCACTTAATCATTTGTGATGCCAATTAAGAGATGTGAGAAAGAGCCACAGTGCAAAGCCAAATCTCTAGGCGCGTTTGCTTTTTAGGGCTAAAATTGTTTGCTTTGGCATATTTTTACTTGAAGAGTTTAGAGAAAATTAAGCGTGCAACTTCAGTTAACAGAACTGTTGGCACTGCATTGATATGAGGAGCAGCCAATCAAGTTGAAGTTATTCCAAGCCAATAAGAGGAGCTGATGTTGGTGGCCCTGCCCAGTGTGGCAATGTTGGTGTCCCCAGATGATTCGCTGGACCGAGGAATCATTGTAGAGCCAACCAACCAACCTACGCTTCAGATTTTCATTCTTTGCCATGCAGGAAGATAATTAGGGTAAATGACTGAGACTGGGATGCCAACGCAAAAAGGACAGGCTTTTTCTTTGGAGACAAATGGGCAGGAGGCGTTGCAGTTCCAAGTGTAATTGGCAAATATCTCTGAGCCTCAGGAAAGATTCTGCAGGGTTTGGATGGCTAGGAGCCTGATTAGCCATTTCTCAACAGCATGAGTAATAAGGATGCTTAAGACATCAGAAAAAGCGATGCACCGTGCTTTTGCTGTGTTTCTCTGTGTTATAATTAAAAACTCTTTCGTGAAACCTCTGTTGATACTGACAAGGAATGCATCACTTCCACGGTCTGAGGCACACAACCTGTGCAAGTTTTTGTTTCAGTGTGTGCAAGCTCTCCAGTTGTGCAAGCTAGATTGTTATTATCTCTCCTAATACCAGCCTTTTGAAATTAAAATTCAGTGTTACAGCCTTTCACACGGTTTTCAAAGGGCTACCCATCACGCTTCAAATAGAGACTTTACTTTCCAAATATCTTTCTGGCTGCCAGCCTACTCCCAACCAAACAGAACCCTTTGTTATATTTACTGGAGAATCAACAACCCCATCAAGCCAGTGCTTGTCCTGACTGCAATTTGAATGCACAAAAGTCCCCCTGTGCTAGATGCCTGGAGATAATCGGAATCTGAAACCAACTGTGTCCACAGGCAACTGCAAAGAAGGAGGACTTTTTCTGCATTAGCCCTTTGTTCATACTTTTGTTTATCGCAAGGCATTAAAAATGGGCCCTGCTCCAGCAGATAATTACACATTTCACAATAAATTGCCACTATGTGCAGGGAAAGAAGGGAGAGATGGTTCCGGCAAACAATCCACAAATGCCTAATTGCATAGCATGGATGTTTGTGCAAGTCATGTTCAGAGCAGACCTACTGAAATCAATGGAAGTGATTTAACTTGGCCCATCAATTTCAATGGAGCTACTTTGAGTATGATTTAGGCCGCATTCGCACAATACATTTAAATCGCCATGATACCACTTCAAGCAGTCATGGCGTCCCTCAAAGAACCTTGGGAACTGTAGTTGCTAAGGGTGCTGAGAGACCCTGTTCCCCTACCCAGAGCTACAATGCCCAGATATCCCTGAGAAAAGGAATTTACTTGTTAAAGCACTCAGGGAATTGTGGCTCTCTGAGGGGAATAGGAGCCTCCTAACAACTCTCAGCACCCTTATCGACTACAGCTCCCAGGATTCTTTGGGTGGAAACTCTTTAAAGTGGTATCACAATGCTTTAAACATATACAGTGGTACCTTGGGTTACATACACTTCAGGTTACAGAGTCCGCTAACCCAGAAATATTACCTCGGGTTAAGAACTTTGCTTCAGGATGAGGACAGAAATCATGCTCCGGTGGCACGGTGGCAGTGGGAGGCCCCATTAGCTAAAGTGGTGCTTCAGGTTAAGAACAGTTTCAAGTTAAGAACGGACCTCCGGAATGAATTAAGTACTTAACCCGAGGTACCACTGTAGTGTGAATGTAACCTTAGCTTAGCATATTCAATGCTGCAGATTCCCTGGTGTAATGGACTTCTGTGTTCAAAACAGAGCTGCTTCTTTTCTGTCCCGCCAGAACCCAGTGCCACTGAACACCCTCAAAATTAGTTCTAGAGGGTTGGTGGACCCCCCCCCCACACACTCCGGGAACTGGTTTTGGGGAAGTGGGGGGAAAGGAGAAGAAGTCCCACTGTGCTGGCAGAACCCTGATGGTGCAGCATTGGTTACAACCCATTGGCTGAATAAACAAAACAAAAAATACCAAGTTCCAGTAAGGACTTGCTTACCATCAGTAATGATTCAACAACAAGCATTTGCTGATTTGATGACCGAGAACACATTGCAGAACCCTCCCTTTCTCTACTGCTCTATTAGTTCACATTATAGATACAGTATTTGATTCAGATCACCTTTGAAGGCAAAGCTGCCTAGTTTGCACTTCCTGGAAAAAATAGCAGGAGAGCATCTGATTTGCTTGCAGGTCTCAAGGTCAATTCCTGAGATTTCCAGGTAGGGCTGGGAAAAATTCCTTGGCTGACATCCTGGTGAGCTGCTGCCAAGACTGTGTAGATAATGCATAGAGCTCAACAGACCAATGGTTTGGCTCAGTATAAGGCAGATTCCTATGTACTTGAACCAAAATGTAGCCATACTTCAAAATGCCATATTCTCCGTCCACATAATGTGTACAAAACTGCATATGCTGAAAGAAAGTATCCGTTAAGGTGCATATATTAGTGGAAATAACAAACACAAATCCATTTTTTCAGGGAGAACTGCTTGCAAGAAATAAGTCTATTAGGCAAAATTACGGTAGGTACAAAAATGTGTCTCTTAGGAGAAAATTGCATTAAAATGCTGCTGAAATTTCGTGAGTACTTTTTAAAAAAATATTGGAAATAAAAAATATTGGAAATAAAAATATTAACTAAAGGCTGTTTTGGGGGGAAGATTTGGAAAGAAAATGAAAGGCTCTCTGGTGACACAGTCACTAATCGGGATCTGCCATTATAAGACAGACTATGTTGCGAAATTAACAGTCAGAGGGGGAGGTGAGACATGCTTTGTTATCATGTTTGGATTGTATGTTTGATCTGGCAAAATCTCCCCTGGAAAGGCGGATTTATGGTGCAACTGATCTGGGAAAATTAATGAGCAGACGCTTAGATCTTATTTCATTGGAACTGACAAAAATGGCGCCTGCCACCTGAACAGGACTTTTGGATCAGCATGTGATGATTTACTGCAAACAAAAGACTGGAGAGCCTTACAAAGTTCACACAGAAATATAATGCTTGCTTCTAACTCGCCTGTGGAAACAACTCAGAGGTTATTAAGAAGAAAAACAATAACAACAAGAAGATTGGAAGATGGGACTTGTGAACATCAAAAGCAGCAGAAATATGAGATGATTGGACCCTTATTGAACTTGAAGCATGGGAACCCCCAACAAAAAAATTTAAAAAATGGCAAAATATTTGGACCTTATGATATGTATTGGTACAATTTGGAATAACTAATGTGATATGATTGGACTGTTGAATGGAAAACGTAATAAAAAAAAATTCAAAAATAAATAAATAAAAATAACAATCACAAACCAATACAGAAATGTGGAAAGACTGGAAAAATGAGAAACCAAAATGGACAGATCTTGAAGAAGTGGGTGTGAAGGAATGGGACAATGGAGACAGCAAAGTGGTTTGTTTATTTTAAAAGTGAACCAGCATTCTAACAGTGCTGCAAGACTGCAAGTTTTGTAAAAGGTCTTCAACTTCCCAATAGAAAGAATGAGCAGCAGGTCAATTCTTCCTTGCTGCTCCAACAGCCCATGGCCAACTTGGACATAGACTGTCAGCTTGACTGCATCTGTGGGGGGTTTGGACTGGTGTTAATTTCTGAGGCAATTCTAATTTTCCCTTCCCTAGGATATGCAGGAGGTTGAGTTGACCCACAAAGGCTCGTACGGGGCTCCCAGCCAATGATGTCTGAATTATCAACAGAGAGATATGCTTAAGACTTGTTTCTTTCTGCCTCCTAAGCCTCTGGCGCTTACTGTGTGTGTGTGTGCAGGATGCCTGTGGATGCAAAGGGCATTGATTCTAGTACTACATCATGACTATAAATTTACTTGCAGTCCACCCTTTTTTGAGCATAGCCCACACAAGCCCACACACTAGGCATGAAAAAAGCACAACATTCAATACAAAACTAAAAAAAAAAAGTCATCATCATAAGGCAGCTGTAGAAAGGTTATTCAAAAGAA
This sequence comes from Podarcis erhardii, assembly GCF_964252035.2. Taxonomy (NCBI): domain Eukaryota; kingdom Metazoa; phylum Chordata; class Lepidosauria; order Squamata; family Lacertidae; genus Podarcis; species Podarcis erhardii. The sequence continues at coordinate 13,982,656 of NC_138513.1, read as the reverse complement.
CAAGCCAGTTAAAATTAATTTTACTTGTTTACTTTTATTTAGCATTTATATACAGTGGTACCTCGGGTTAAGTACTTAATTCGTTCCAGAGGTCCATTCTTAACCTGAAACTGTTCTTAACCTGAAGCACCACTTTAGCTGATGGGGTCTCCTCCTGCTGCCACGCCGCCGGAGCCCGATTTCTGTTCTCATCCTGAAGCAAAGTTTTTAACCTGAGGTATTATTTCTGGGTTAGCGGAGTCTGTAACCTGAAGCATATTTAACTTGAAGCATATGTAACCCGAGGTACCACTGTACGTCTTGACTGTAAGAAAAACTCTAAGCAGTTTCCAAAAATATAAAATAGGTCATTAAATTTCTTGATAAAAACAGTTAAGAATGGGTCCCAGTACGTTTCCAAGCACAATTCAAAGTGCTGGTGTTGACCTTTAAAGCCCTAAACGGCCTCGGCCCAGTATACCTGAAGGAGCATCTCCACCCCCATCGTTCTGCCCGGACGCTGAGGTCCAGCGCCGAGGGCCTTCTGGCAGTTCCCTCATTGCGAGAAGCAAAGCTACAGGGAACCAGGCAGAGGGCCTTCTCGGTAGTGGCACCCGCCCTGTGGAACGCCCTCCCATCAGATGTCAAAGCGATAAATAACTACCTGACATTCAGAAGACATCTTAAGGCAGCCCTGTTCAGGGAAGTTTTTAATCTGTGATATTTTACTGTATTTTTGGTTTCTATGGAAGCCGCCCAGAGTGGCTGAGGAAACCCAGCCAGATGGGCAGGGTACAAATAATAAATTATTATTATTATTATTATTATTATTATTATTATTATTATTATTATTATTGAAAAACATTCAAAAGATGCTGAAAATCACCAGTAGCTAATTAAAAAAAAAAGTTTTGCATGTAGAAGGTTCAAGGTCAAATCTCTGGCATCTCCAGAAGCCCCTGGAGAACTGTTGCCAGTCAGAGTATACAATATTGAGCTAGATGGGCCAATGGGGTCCATCAGCGTGAGGTAGCTTCCGGTAGGCTGTGTTGGTGTTGTTTTTAATTATGAGAACTTCTTGTTTTAGGGGAGTTTATTACTAATGTAAGTAGATATGTAAGTCAAGGATGCTAGGAAGCAAGTGACAGAAAATCCGTGAGAACCTCATCCTAACACTTTGCGCAATGCAGGGCATGTATGCTTCCATTCTGTTTGTCATTCAGATATTCATGCAGCCGGCATTTAAATCTTCAAAGCAAATCCTTAGAGAGATCTTTGAAGGAGATGCTGGAAAGAAATTGTATCTCTATCTCCCTGCCGCCACCGCTCCCCCCCCCCCCTTTTTTGGTCTGAAAAAAAAATCCTAAAGTGAGGAACTGTCCAGATGATAATTCCATTCTGCAAAGGATGAAAACATCTTTCCAAATCAATATAGTTTAAAAAGTTATTGACTTCAATCGTGAAGACCAACCCCTTTTCAGTTGCATTTTCTGGACTTACATCAAGTAAAGCAGAGATCAAGTTACCCTCATCGCTGGAATCAGGGTGTCTTTGATCACTGCAACAGAAGAGGGACAAAGGATTAGATAATACCACGGACAGCAGGATATTTTATTCCTGAAGCGGTACCTAAGTGAGGCAGCTTAAGAAAAATGACAGAAGTCTTAACCACTTGAACTCCATAAAAGGGCATGCACATTGACATTCTTGATGCAATACCAAAACCTTTATTCCTCTCTTTCTGTGTGTGTAGTAGTCTGAATGTTATTAATGACTGAGCTTTGCAGAATTGCATATTGTGTTTCTGAGGCTCATTTATGAGGAAGTCCAACAGGAAGGGGAAAGAACTTGCACTGGAATGAGACATGACGTTTGAGCCCGAGAGTTTAATTCAAAACAGGCTGGTTTTACCCCAGAAAAGAGCAGATGGGCAACCCAGTGAGAGCCTCACAGCTGAAAAAGAGCTTAGGCTGGCTCCCAATAGATCTCCTTTGTCTCCTTATAGGGCTTGTGGGATCTGCACTGATACCAGCGCCTGAAGGCGACAATTCTGAACTTCCTCTTGGGACTTGCAGCAACCGTTCTGAAAACTGAAACTGGTTCTGATGGAGGCCTGTGTGTTTCAGTCCTTTACCAGTTCAGATCCGTGTAAACCAGCTCCAGAGTTGGTCCTGTCTATCAAAGCAACCATTTTCCTGTTCTCTTGGGGGGGGGGGGGTGCTGTGGTGCTTGGTGAACCAGAAGAGGTGCAACTACAGCTCAATTGGTATAGCATGAGGCTCTTAATCTCAGTGTTGCGGGTCTGAGCCCCACGTTGGGCAAAAGATGGACTTTATGACCCTTGTGGTTCCTTCCAACTCTACAGTTCTATGATTCTATGAGAAGATACATGAGGAGCCCACTTAAGAACATTACCAACACAGCAATCATCTTGTTTCGTCCTCACAGCAACCCTGTGAAGCAGGTTAGACTAACAGGTGGCAATTGGTCCCGAGGTACCCTGCAAACCTTCTGGAGGAAATGGGAAAATGAATTCAGTTATCCTGGTCAATACTGAGAAATTCTGTTTATGAGGCAGCTTGTTAAATAATTAGTTAATTAAGAAGTGCTGATCAGCCGGAACCTAAAACTATAGGTAGCATGATACATTTGAAGTGATATAATTACATTAAACATTAACAAAATTTAATTTCATGCTGTTTAGTGTCAAATGATCGCCAGTTATCTCATTGACCTGAAAATGAGGTGCTTTCCCCCATCTATTACTGAAGAATTGGATAAAGTACTGTGCATATATATATATATATATATATATATACACACACACACACACCCACAAGTAGATACTTTTTAAAGAAAAGTAAGCTTAACATTCAGCTAGAAATTTCCTAGAGAAAACAAGTTCTCTTACACAGGTCTTTGGGTCCCCCTAACTTAAGTTCAGTCCTACCATTAGAGAATGAGGCCTCAGGCAGCAGATTTTAGGGAGGTTGGGGAGTGGCAGTGTTGTCTAAGGCAATCCTGTGCCCTCTAAGTTAGCCTGCCTTCAGGGAGACACTTCCCCATAATCAATATCAAAATAAGATTCAGCTGCCAGCTCCATCAGTTTCTGTACATGAAAGTGGGGGCTTGACCATGGGGAACAAAACTTCTCTAACCAGTAATGCCCTTAAGTTCAGAACTCTCACCACTGGGTCAGTAAACTGAAGAGTTTCGTGAAGCTAAAAAGAACAAAGGAGAATCAAGAAAGTTATCCAAGATATTTGATTGATTGCATTGACTGACAGGTGAATTCAGCAGGTGGGAACAATCAAATAGGCTGGTGAGCACCGAGAGGCAACATTGTGATGAAAGCATGCTCATCTCACCTACCTTCATTGCCAGATGGCTTGAGGGGATGGGGCAGAGATTCTTCTTCGGTTCATGGCTCTTTCATCCTCCGGAGAGGTAGAACAAACAGGTCTCCTGGCTTGCCTTCTGGTTAACAAATTGATTCAGTGCTCCGAGCCAGGGTGATGTAACCCTCAGGGGAGAAAGAGGGTGGAGCTTTCATCTTTAACCCCCTAGTTGAAGAGGTTTCCATAGATTGTATCAGTCAACTTTGCCTTATTACAGATCATTGTATCAATAATTAATAAAGTGGTGACTGTTAACCCCATCAATTGTCTCGTGTCTTCCATTTGGGGCAAAAATAAAGATTTTGCTCGACCACCAAATTCTATCCAATCTCTATTTGTTTATGTTCATTAATGACCCTTTGCTACCAGACCTCTTTTCTCTGTTAAGAGTATTTGCCTATTTCCTTAGTGTGTGGGGTCTCAGATGAAGATAAGGACTGGGATGATGCTGCCGTAGCCAATATGGTTCTAACTATTGCATTCCAACTCCCATCAGCTTTGGCCAGCATGCCAATGGTCAGAAATTATGTGAGTTACAGTCCAACCACCTCTAAAGGGTGCCACGTTGATTGTCCCTCGCCTAATACCTCAAAGACAGCTTACAAAAAGGAAGTGGAGGAGGTGGACCGAGACTCACAGGCCTCAGACATGGTGACAATAAGTGTAATCTGTAATGCAGTCCCTCCATTGAAGTGAATTATCGGTCAATTCTCTTGCATGGCCTATGCATAAATATCCTCTGATAATCTCTTCAGACCTAGGGTTTATAGGCACTATTATGCTATGGAACTTCCAATAAAGAAAGTTAATATAATTCTCAGAGAAGCAAAGGTTAACAAGGTAAAAATGATTTTATGCCCCAAAGAGAATGTGGAGGGGTGGGAACCTTGTCCCCGGTGCATGCAACAGAACTCTGAACACCAATTTAAGTTGTTACAGAGGATCAGTGGATTCAGATATTGGGAAATAATGATCCCATCAAACGACTAATGATGATGTACCAGAGTTAAAAAGAAATCTTCTCTAACTGACCGTGGGCTGAATGATGTTTGAAAGTTGATGACAAATTAATAGGTTCCAGTATGCCGTGCCAGAGACTTTTTCCTGCAGAGAAGCCCTTAATTAACTGCCAAATTGCCCATAGCCTGGCTCCTGTTGACCATTTTTGCTAATTATTTACTATGAAACTGTAACTACTATTCTCCTCTGAATTACAGAGCAGATCCATACTCTGCAATGTTATATCATAAGCACTGTCCAATAACATGAGAATGTCTACCCCCACAAAAGGAAAACACATTTTCTGGGTCTAGTAGAATGATAGCGTTGCCGGCGGGGGAGGGGGCTGAAAGTGTGGCCATCCAGTCTGTTACCATGTATCCTTGTTTACAGAGAGAGAGAGCTATCAGTTTCAATTATTATGTTCCTCGTTTTTCCCACCTTAAATTCACTCCTTCTCCTGCTCTCTTTAAAAAGTCCTCACAAAACTTCACAGCATTTTGGTGTACATTTATCCTAATCTACCACATTTCTACAAGGGACGCGGGTTGCGCTGTGGTCTAAACCACAGAGCCTAGGATTTGCCGATCAGAGGGTGGGCGGTTTGAATCCCCGTGACGGGGTGAGCTCCCATTGCTCGGTCCCTGCTCCTGCCAACCTAACAGTTCGAAAGCACGTCAAAGTGCAAGTAGATAAATAGGTACCGCTCCGGCGGGAAGGTAAATGGCGTTTCCGTGCACTGCTCTGGTTTGCCAGAAGCAGCTTTGTCATGCTGGCCACATGACCCGGAAGCTGTACGCCGGCTCCCTCAGCCAATAAAGCGAGATGAGCGCCACAACCCCAGAGTCGGCCACGACTGGACCTAATGGTCAGGGGTCCCTTTACCCTTTACCTTTTACCACATTTCTGCAAGCAATCTCTCTTAATACCATGCATTTGCATGCATTATTTTCACTAAAATGTGCATCCCCTCCCTTTACCCCTTATTTATTATTTGGTTGGAAAACTGCATCACAAAATTAGAAAACTCTGAATTTCTAGTGATAGCTATGTTCATTTGTGACACTGTCCTGGGAAACTTCGAAGCACATCCAGCTATTTCCACCTGCCTTCATAGGGTTTGTTTTCCAAGCCCTTAACTGCCACAGACTGGTTGGATGCAGAGGAATGGTGGGAACCCCAAGGGAAGAAGGCTCAGAGCCGGGGGATTGGTGGTGAGATGATGATAAGTGGTCAGAGGGAGAAGACTGGGAGGAGGTGGTGTTGGAAGCTGAAGAGGTAAAAGGGCTTACTGAGCAGTGAGAGTCTATGGCAAAGTCCAGAATCAGAAGCTGAAGCAGGACAGGAGGGATGCCAAGAGGCCAAGAGTTATTTAAATGCAGTTTCTCACAACCCTTCCCTCCCTTGTTGCCCTTGGATTTCTCGTTGGTAGAGACGGAGTGGGAGGAGAGAGAAATGTAGCCCCAGTTTTTCTGTTAAAGGGGTCTAGAAAAGGAAGAGGGGAAGTCAGTTTATTCTCCACCAGGGCCAGGGCCTTCTTAGTGATGGCTCCAACCTGGTGGAATGCTCTGTCCCATTAGACTAGGGCCCTGCAGGGTTTAACTTCCTTCCGCAGGACTTGTAAGACAGAGCTGTTCCACCTGGCTTTCAATTTGAACTTAGCCTGATTTTTTTTATTCCCCTTCCTTCCCCCCCTCCCCTTTTTATGAAGATTACCCACTCTGGGATCCCATAGCTAATTCTCCCCTGGTCTCCTCACTGGTCCAAGTAGGACTAATTTTGCCAGCTAGCCCTGGTGATCATCTAATGTTTATTGGATAGATTTTCCCCCCTAAATTGATTTTTGAATTCTGAATTTATTGTTATTCACGTTTTATTCTGTGTTTTATGCTGTTTTTTGTTGCATCAATTAAGTGTTTTAAATTTGTTGTTAGCCACCCTGAGCCCGGTTTTCTGAACTGGGAAGGGCAGGGTATAAATAAAAATTTATTATTTATTATTATTATTAAATGTTCAAGGAGAGCTAATCAGAGAGTAGGTCAGTTCTGGGTTTTGACAGAGGGAGAAAAGATGGGAAATAATACTGTTTAGGCAAAAGATTTAATATTGAAAGAGGCCCTATAAACCAGGCCTTAGAGAAGAAAGGGTTACATACATAGAACCTAATAATAGTCCTTCAAGACAGCTTCATATATTTCATTAGCAATAAATACATACATACAGAACAGAATTGCAGTAAATGTCAACTCTTATCCATTTTTTCCTTTGAACTCTGCAAAAGATAAGGTCCAATTTTATGTCATGCAAATTAGATTAGTAATTGAAATTGAATTTGTTTTCCCCACCCCCATCATAAATAGCTTATGCATTAAAATAACCCTTACATTGCAGACCTGTGCAAGAGATGGGTAGCACAGGCAACTTTATGAACACGATGTCTACGCCAAAGTAATTTAATTGTGTGTAATCAGATGAGGAAAGGTTTGAAAAAGCAAAGGTGGGGATTGAGGAAAACAATTGAACAGATGTACAACATCACAAAAATGAACTGAGACTCCCCAAAGTAGCAACCCAGGTTTACTTAAATTACTTCTTGGCTCACAATGCATTTTGTGTGAAGCCTTCGTCCTATGCAGTCAGACGAAGATGGACAATGCAGTTGGCATTCTGGCCAGCAATCACTGGCCACTAGATCCTTCCTTCTGTACCTGCGGGTTCGTCAACACTAAAAATGGTGGCAAGAACTGGTGAAAGGCATACTCTTTTCCACTTGTGTTCTGGCATTCCTCATATTCATGAGCATTACTTGCAAATGTATTAATTAAATACAATTCACCACATCAGTTTCATGCAACATGTTGAATGTGTCTGATAGCTGAATGTCCAAATCTTGGCACATCCCAACATCCACAAATGAATGTTCTCAGTCTCAGATTATTCAAAGCAGGTGTGGGATGACTTTTGCCATCCAAATCTGGCTGAGCAACAACTACATTAATCCCTGGGCACTGATTATGTTTGCTGCATCTTTTGGAGTTGTAGTTCAGCAAGATCTGGATGGCCAAAGGTTCTACACACTTGATTTGGAGGAATGTGGGTGATATATCATGTCAACATTTATGTGAGTGTGCTTGTCAATGGTCTATTTCAGGTATGTCCAAAGTCCATTTTGGGGTCCTAATCCAGCCCACTGGTCAGTTTAATCCAGCCCCTGTGGCAGTTTATTTCCTGGGGTAAAATCCTAAAAAACCCTCAACAACTTCAATCCTCCCTATTTACATTTTTAAATGTTTTCTATTTCACAGTCTTATTTGGGTTTTTTTGTTAAATATTTTGATCTTTCTGGAAAATATAATAGCAAATTATTGGCCTTACCAGATAAACCTTGGGCTGCATCTGTTAAAACTAGACCCTATCAATAAATCAATGTTTTAAGTTGATTGGTTTAGTGATTAAACTAATTGAAGCTTGCATCCCTTGTTCGTTTCCTTCAAAATTTGATATATTTCGACCTCCTATGCATTTTGGTAATGCCAACAAATTATACTACAGCGTGCTCATAAAATGAGCTTTGATTGGTCAACGTAAGACAAAATATCAAGAGTTCTATCAACATGCTCAAGAGATGGCCCAGTGCTTAAAGTTCCTTTCACCATAGCATCTATTGTTCAAATGATTTCTGGAAGTGGATACCAGAGATTTGTTCTTCCTCTGCACCACCAGAAAATTTGACAACAACCATTTTCCAAGCTGTTTTGTGAAATCCTATCCCAGTTATATAAATGAAGCAAACACAGTAAGTACAATAACCATAGCTTGTCAACAAGGAATTGGCCTCTGTAGATTCATCCAGCAAGAAAACCAAATATGCCTGTTTTGGAGGCTTAGCTCCCATCTGCCTAATCTTCTTGCAGGGACTTCACCTGCAGATATTTTGTACGCTCTGACTGGAGCTATGAATCGTGTGTAGGTTTCCTCTTTTACTTGCAACAGTCCACTGTTGTTTTCATTGAAATGGAGATGAGATGGCTGCATCATGAGTCAGCACCCATCTGGGAGGTGTGGATCGGGTCCATGTATCAGAATTCGCAAAGATCAAATTCCTCAAACATCTCTCATCTGATGGAATTTTGACTCAGCTCTAGTAACAATGAAAATTTCATGGGGAACGCTACCCAACAAATACATTCATAAGGCTGTGAAAGAACATCATTACATTGCTCATTTTTCAGGACTGCTAAAGAAACTTTGCTTTTTCCAAGCTACATAGTATGATGGGGGGCTGGGTTGAGGGGGGGCGGGAATAAATCTTAAGTTCTGTCTGATTTACACTTACTCTATGATTCAGAAACCACGTGGCACATTTATAGTCCTCACAGCAATAATAAAATGCATACCTGCAGTTTCACTTCTATTTACAAACTCTGAAGTTTCTCTTAAGAGCTGAAAGATCAACTGGATATTGTCAGTATTCTGTTCAAAGAAGGAACTGGATTAGCTTGGGGATCTCGCCTTCCTTTGTTATGCACATGCAAACTCTCATTAATGCTAATCAAACTCAAAGCTGTGCATTGAGGAATAAACCAGAATGTTGTAATGGTGATGGCATGAGTGTGAGAAAAAGACTAGAAGTTTTAATTAGCGCATTAAAACTTGTTGCAACAAGAACGACTGCATAAATCATGAACATTCTTATTGGGGTAAGGTGTGTTTTTACTGAGCCAGTTTGAAAATTGGGGAATATATCCTGGGCATCAGCCTAAGGGGTGGTGCGAAAATGGGTTAGCACTGTGAACTCCCAAGATGTTTGATGACAAATGCTACTTCTGGTGCACCAAATTTGCAGCGTTGGCCATCATGTGCAGTCTTGAAGAAGAAAGAGAGTGGCTTGCTGTTGCTAGGCAACCCTAGAGTTTTCACGTCTTTCCTAGTCCCTTTGATGTGTAGAGGCAAACACAGCGAGGTCCATCAATGAAGATGGAGAAGGAGGAAAGTTATGGCTGGAAGTATAGGGAGAAGATGGTCAAGATTTGTCTGAGAGAGACGGAAAGGGGGAATAGGACGAGATCCCACACTAATTATTTACCGTATAAGAACAGATCATTCAGCTTTTTAAAATATTTGACACAAGTTATCCAAAAAGTGACTGGGCAATTTCGGTATAGAAACTAGGGGTGTGTGTCAGCTGTCTGTATGGGCAGAATAACAAGGCACATCAGCGTAATTCAAGGGTCTTCAAGTCAAGGCACAATATCAATACAGTAAGCCCACACCTTAGGTAAGGGTTATGTTCTGGGGGTCATGCCTAATGCCAAAATTGTGTGTAGTCAATTTGCATTCATTGGCATGTGGAATTGCCAAAGTCGCTGTTCCTGGAACCTAACCCCATTTCCATCCACCTTTTTAACAAACAAACAGAAATACCGCACTTGTAAAGCTGAATGCACACAAGATAAATGCATGTAAGTTGTGGGCTGTCTGTTCCTGCCCTGCCCCATATAGCTCTATGTTTTCCTATATACCTCTATGTTTTACTAGGTCCATAAATTTCACAATAAACGAGGCTGTCCGAAAAGTTGACTGTGGAGCATTGGAGAGCTCTTAGTGTATTTGTTGTTGTTGTTAAAGCACAACAGTAGATGGTCATTATTTTTTTTAAAGTTGAAAAACTGTATTTATGTTTTTTCTCTCACATCAGGATCAATGCATTATGATATTCAGTGAGGAGAAATAAACATGGATGATATTGTGATATGTACGATGACAGTGTAATAGACAACCTCATCTTGTAAGTGCTATAGAAAGAAAAGCAATAGGAAAACCATTGGGAACCTGCAAAAATGTTAAATATGTACAAGGAAGAATATACATCACTTGACCACTTATTAATTGCGTATCGAGATCCCCAGGGCTACCCCAATAACTCACACATCACACCAAATTTTTTGTTTAAGGTTTTTGGCGTAATTTTGGCCACAACTTTATTAAAATACAAACATGTGAGTGGTTGCTTAGGCACTGATTGTGGCTCTCTGCCCCCACCGTGGGGGACAGACTGACATTCCGCACGCCTGTGAAAGTCAGAAAAGGGGAATACACTTGGGGATAGCGACGGAGCAGGGAACCTGCCCTCAGCCCTCCCCAAATGCAGCCAGGAGCTCTTGCAGTGGCCTGAGCCCCCTTGACAGAGTGGACAAGCAATAGTTAGCCCCCGATTCCTTTAATGGAATCCCTTGCAGCAGCAGCATTAGAGGGGCAGGCACAGCCAATCCATGCCCCTCAACCAACCAAACCATAAACCGATGCCTAACCGCAACCTTACAAGTTGTGACGATTTGCTACGCAGTAGGCAAAAACCAAATGGCCCCAGCCAATCAGCCAGATGGACAAAATTCCTACCGGGCCCCTGCCCCAAGAGCAGACGACCCCATGACAGACATATCAAGGTCAAAGCGAACAGCCCTAATTCTAGGGAGGGGGGGACGGGCAGTCCGATGCACGGGCGAAAAGAGGAAGCCCTAGCCTCGTGCAAGGAGTTTTAGCATTTCTGGCTGTCAATCAACAAATGGCAACATTAACTTCTTCCCAACAACAAGGGAAGCCCAATCACATCAGTGGTCAATGATCAATTAGCCTGCCCCACAACTTTGGAGTGTCCTGGCGGCCCCCACCGCAACACGTGCTCTCCATGAAGGAGAATACGCTTTATTATAAAGCAATAAGGTATCATGAGGTATAAGGTACCAAAGAGTAACAGATACAACCCCTTGCATTCCACAAAAGGTGCTATGGAAGAAAGTGAACCCCTATGAAAAGTTCCTGGACCCGCTTGCCTGCAATATGTCTGGCTTCATACACTCAGGAGGGGCTCCTATGCCTACAAATTTCATCCAATTAGGGCAAATGGGGGAAAGGTTATATATCTCTTTTTAGATTCTCCATTATTATGAATCGGAAACGCAGGATGGAGGCCAGGAGAGGTGAGGCAGCGTGGCGGGTGGTGTGGTGCAAACACATTGGCAGGAGTGCTGGATTGGCTCTGATGGTGTTTACATTGTGCTGACCGTCACCTGCTTTTCCCCTCCCCCTCCCTGCTTAGATTGGCTTAGGGTTCACAAGATTGTTACATCATGCGCCTTCAGACCTTAGTGCTGATTAGTACATGTCTGGATGGCTGCGGTTGTAATGCTATTACATTAACTCCTGGGAGTAAATACCATTGAACACAATGAGACTTACTCCTGAATAAATATGCACAGGATTGGGCTGGGAATGAATTTCCCACCCTTGAAATCATTGACATCCCTTTCACAGTTGCGGAATTGTAATGATTTTACAAGTCTACACATTTCTCAAGTGGCTTTATTAATAAATGTTCCCCTAAAATGAATGTGCCAAACGTATGTGTCACAATGCTCCAAAAGAAAAAGAAAAAGAAAAAAGAGCCTATTAAATATTAATTCTTTCCATATGGCATTAAACTTTCATAAAGCTTAAAAAAAACGAGGGGTTGTGTCAGTTCTGAAAGGAGGAAACTGTGTTTTTGTTTAATCTTTGACGTTTGAGTTGGAAGATTGGTTTACATACATTTCTTCAATTGTCTCTAGATCTACTAATTATTATGCCATAGATTCCTTTTGGTTTCCTTTTTTTTTTTTTTTTTGGAAAAAGAAATACTCTGTCAAGCTGAGAAAAGATATTTGCCTGTTTTATGGGGGGGGAGTATTAACAAGAGGCTTCAAGATGCATTCATTGTTTTACCTGATTTGCCTTATGTTCTGCAGAAAATGTGTTTTAGGGAGAATGAAAAAGCAATTGAATATTATAGCACTAATAAGAATGTGAGCCCAGATCTGCTGGATCAGGCCAAAGGCCCGTCTAGTTTGCCAGAATGCAACAGAACTTGCCTCACCTGTGATTTCCAGCAACTGACTTTGATGCATATTGCATCCAACATATTGAGAGCCTTACAACCAGAACTTCCACAAAATTGTAGCATACAGTGGTACCTCGGGTCACATACACTTCAGGTTACATACACTTCAGGTTACAGACTCCACTAACCCAGAAATATTGCTTCAGGTTAAGAACTTTGCTTCAGGATGAGAACAGAAATTGTGCTCCGGCGGCACAGCGGCAGCAGGCTCCATTAGCTAAAGTGGTGCTTCAGGTTAAGAACAGTTTCAGGTTAAGTACAGACCTCCGGAACGAATTAAGTATTTAACCCAAGGTACTACTGTACTCCTATGTGGCAAATTCAAGATATGTATACAGAAATCAGGGGCTTTTGTTAAGTAATTTATCAAGTTATTTGCATATTCATAGACTACGCTTCTCATTAAAAAAACAACAACTCAGTTGTTTGGGCCACAAAGAACATTGTAGTACAAGGGATACAAAGCTGAGATTGGGTTGGGTTCAAGAAACACCTCTGCCATGAATTCGTTGTATGGCCTTCAACTAGGCATGCTCCCTCAGTTGTTATAGAATGGATGGTTGTTAGAGGAAATTGGGGGGGGGATGCTTGTATGCCCCTGCCCTGCTTTTAAATGGTGAATGCCTGAACATGGCTTATGTTACTTTATGACACTTCTGGAAACTATTATCTGCATGGATGGAAGCATGGAATATGTTTAGCATTCCAGCCTTAATATGTAGGTTCTTTAGCGGCTGACGTTGATAAGGCTAGAATAGGTTCAGGGCTATGGATCTGATTTAAAATGGCTCTCTGGACGAACCATGATATCCAGTGCTTGGACTCCACCACATCACCAGTTCTGACAGATTCTCAGCTGGTGGACACCATTCAAGTCCTCTCTCAGCACTGCCACTCTGACTTGCCACTAATTACTTCTTCACTATCCAGGACCACCAGAGAAGAATAAGGAAGTCACAACATTACAGTGACTTCCTTGTTCTCCTCTGAAGTTGCAAGGAGGGTGAATGTCAGAGCTAGAAACAATGGCAGCATTGGGATCCCTGGAATTGGGTCCTATGGATGACTATACAGCAGTTGTCATAGCTAATAGCTACTACAGTCAGATGGAGGCTTCTGATTGCCGACCTGGATGGAATCTACATGTCAGGGAACTGCCATCAGGGCCAGAGGGAGAGAGCAGGCTCCAGAGGGATTCCAGAGAGTGTCCCGGGATGGGGAGAGGCAGCACATCTTCTGGGGAAGGGAATCAGCGTAGCACCAGTGGAGAAGGGGGGCAGATGGGGGAATCAGCGAGGCAGTCCCATGACTCCTTGCCGGGGACCAGCGGGGAAAGTAAGGGTCCTCCACTGCCCACACCCTCCTTGCGCAGAAGGCTTCTGTGCAGGGAGAGTAGGCGGAGACTAGGCGTCAAAGAGCTTATTTGCTGGAAGAAGTTCAAGAAACGCTCACTGATGGATTCTGCCAGCGATTGAGACAGCCACGGGTGAGTGGCTGTCCGGACAGAAAAGGTTCACTCAGGCAACCCAGCCAGGTGTGGCACCGGTTTACGCACGAGCAACCCCTAGAACCATTACACTACACATATATAAAAAGCACTGTGAAAATGCTTTTTTAAAAAAACGTTTTGAAAAATACATTGAATATGGCAAAGCTCACTGTCGCCATCTAGTGTCACATACAGTCCTACCTTGGAAGCCAAACGGAATCCATTCTGGAAGTCCATTCAATTTCCAAAACGTTTGGAAACCAAAACACGGCTTCTGATTGGCTGCAGAAAGGTCCTGCAGCCAATTGGAAGCTGTGGAAGCCCCATCAGACATTCAGCTTTCAAAAATAGTTCGAAAACTGGAATACTCACTTCCAGGTTTTGATTGTGTGGGAGCCAATTTGTCGGGAGCCAAGGCATTTGAGATCCAAGGTACGACTGTATGTATATTGCATGTTACAACGCATTCAAAACATTTTATTTGCAGCTGTATAGCTGAGTCCCAGGTTAGGTCTGCTGAAAAGAACCCCGCCAAAGATGGCAACTTATGAATGATTAATAAAAATGTGACTTTGTTAGGTGGAAGACTTTCAGCATATACAATGACAGTGATAATTTAAAGGAATTAAATTAAAAGTGGCTCTGCTATTGTTTTTCATGGGAGCGGGAGCAAGCAGTTACCTAAATACAATTTTCATACATCCAATGATAGCGTAGAGCGACATGGCAGGGTATCCATCACAAGTCAGTTTCTGGATACATGCCACAAAGCTCTGTGAGTTAATATGCCAAGGAGTAAAATCTATTCAGTAATATTGTCGTGTCAGTGCAGGACAAATGAGCTATGCTAATGCAACTGAATGAAAATCTGATTGTTTTGACAGCAAATAATATTTCTGAAGAATGAAGTCAAACGATATCACTACCCATATTTTGCATATACCACAAAGGACTGTGCATGTCCTTCTCTTTTTCCCATGTGGCTCAAAATAATAGAGTGCGATTTTAAATTTGTATGCATTTATGTATAGTAATGGAAAGGATGTAAGATTCATGTTGCACGAAGTGGGGCAATTTAGCACCCACCTTATTTCTGTAATTTTAAGATGTCTTAAGATGTTTTAAATATTGTGCTTTAATTGTTGTGTCCTTGGGGCCTTGGTATTAAGGGCAAGTAATCAATTGTATTATTATTATTATTATTATTATTATTATTATTATTATTATTATTATTATTTGCATCGTGGAAATCCCTGGGCCCAAATGGGCAAATAATTGCAACACACTACAACATTTCACAAAGGGTTTGAACATCTATAGGTAATCCCTATCTTTGACCTACCCTCCAGCACCCATTATAAGAATGGGAAAATCAGACATTCTTTCTTTTTCTTTACATAATTTGATGGTGCAGAATGAAGCCCACACATTTATGTCAGCCCTAATAATATTCATTAGAGAGTAAAACAATGCAGTAAACATGCACACTCTGTCGGCATATTGGTTTGGATTAAGACTAATTTATATTCCATTAATTCTAATCACTCAGTGGAAGAGCTAATGTAGTTCCTGCCAGATGTTGCTAGACTACAGCTGCCATCACCCCTGACCATTGCCCATGTATGCAGGTGTTGTTGGGAGATGGAGTCCAACAACACCTGGGACACAGCACATCAACTATCTCTGCTCTATCCCAAACCTGACTAGCAGAGATTTTTGGAACTAGTTCAGTGCACTTCATTCAGCAGAACTAGTTCTCTCCAAGTTCTGGGTGGGGAGAACATAAAAAGAACTCTGCTGTATCAACCAGATGGCTAGGAAAAGACCACAAGCAGGGCAGTTTGTTATTTTTAAAGAAAAAACACATTCACGCAAATACACAAATAGTTTGGCCCTGTGAACTTGCAATCTTTCTTGCATGTCCTCTCCCGTCAGAAGGCCAAAATGCATAGTTTGCATTCTGAACTGGGTTTAAGGAAGAATTGGAACTGATATAGCTTGCTGGATGCTTTGGGGCATAGCAGATAGGAATGAAACATAGAAGCCTACTTCTGCAGACGAGTTGCTCCTAAGCTACTGAGACAGCCTTGTGGTGCTGGAATCCTGAATCATTCTGAACTAAGGTCCACAGAATGTAAATTTTCCTGCAAACAGAAAAGATACAAGGAAGAGTGCCTTGCTAAGAGCAATAACAATTAATAGCAGCCGCCTCCACGATCGTGGCACTACTGATCTTTATTTAATAAGGAAACTAAACATTGTTGAATCTTCATACTTTAAGCCATTGTTTCCACATATCTGAAACTGGCACAGCTTAACTGGAGACCCTTCTCATCTTACTTGGGAATTTTATTTGTCTGCAATGTAAATGTCAAAGGTGTAGGTGAAATCGTGTACTGTTAATCTCCTGCAGGGAGGCAAAAAATGTTTCCCGAGGCACGACCATAATTTTAGAGGAATCGGCACTTAACATTTTCAAATGCATATCCTTAAGGTTTTTAGAAGTCAGGGTTTTTATATATACATACACACAAATATATTTATTACAAATGCACAAATATACTTATTGCAAATACTAATAAAAACTACAGCTTTAAAAAATGAAGCCTAACAATATAATATAGGATGTGAAACAGAATGTAATATATGCATGCCTCAACATGAAAACAAAGTATATTCCCCTGCCTTAGAATTAATGTGTTTTCCCTCTTATTTGACCTGATGCATATTCAATTAATTATCTGATTAATCCTCCTGATTAATTGCTTTAATCAAATGACAGCTCTCTATAAAAGATATAGCTGCAACAAAAACAAAACCACCTTTTGCATTTGCAACAAATGCTTTCGAGGAAAAGAACGTCCTCATTGCTGAAATTATGCAATTTCAAAATGGCCCTTTGTGTGCATGTGAGCATCACATGGGCACTTTCTCTCCCCCCCCCTCTCTCTGGCCCCATATGCACTATTATACCACTCTAGACAGTTATAGATGCCCCCCCTACAAACTGTAGTTTGTTAAGGGGCAGGAAGGAGTGAAGCTGCTACTATGACTATGGTTTACTAAGAGAAAGCTGGAAGTTAGTATGGTGTACTTGGGGCACGGTAGAAATTTAAAACAAAAATGTAAGTCATGGCAATCTCTTCTCCCTGGGTGTGTCATCCTTTCTCAGAGGACAGAGGTAGAAGTATCCCTGAGTTCTCCAATAAGACCATCTTCAACCATGTTGAACTTTCCACTCAGTCTTTCTTTCCCAAGCAAACTGTGGGGGTGCCACCATGTGATAGAGGCAGACTAGTGGAAGAAAGTATATGGCAGAGGTTACCAGTATGGTGCCTTCCAGGTGTTATGAGCTATGATTCCCTTCTCCCCAGCCAGCATAGCTAATAGCCAAGGATAATGTGAGACCAAAATATCTGGAGGGTGAAATTTGGTTTAAAGGACTGCTCCTCTAAACAGACTCATTGAAATTAATGCCCGTAACTAACTTAGATCCATTAGTTTTAATAGGTTTACTCTGAGCAAAACTTAATTAACTACACCTAACATTTTTTAAATCTCGTTTTCAATTCACTGTATCTGGATCACCCTGGAAAAATAACTCCCTGTGATTAAAAACTAGACCTGTCCGTCAACTGATCCCCTAACTTCTCCCCACTTCTCTTCTTGGGCTCTGGGTGTTTTCCCTGACAGTCTAGTTTCACTTCTTAAGCAGTGAGAAAGAAACATTCATGCATTTTTCTTATTCTTTTAATCAATGAATCCACAGAGCAACTGGGACACTTAGGGAGTCTACAATCTGCCTCAAGACACTTTGAAAACAGTGCGGTCCAATTCAGAAAGGTGAGAGCATTCCCCAAATCACCCAATTTGCTTCCTAATTTGGAGTACTCATAGAGCCGATGCTCACCCCTAATACGTACAGTCCAATTAAAAAAAATACAGCTTGCAGCACAGCCTCAGACCCACATTTATTTTTAAATAGTCTCAGATTTTGGATAGATTGGGCGATTTTGTTATAGAGTGAAAAACTCTGTTTTAAAAGAGAAAAACAAGTGCCTGGAATTATAAAATGAGCAGCCTCTGTTGCAGTGATTCTTATGACCAAATATCTTGCCTGGAACATCCTGCACTGCCTATTTAGGGAGGTACAAGACGGAGCTGCCAGTCTCCTCCATCCGTTTCTAGGAATGCTATAACGGCTGACATCTGCAAGGGCAAAGTGTTGGGGTGGGGAAAATGAGGAGCAGAGTTTGCTCCACCACTGTGCAGTATTCACTGCTGAGTTATTCAGGCATTAGCATCACTTTCCAAAGGAGCTGTTTGTTTGATATGTCAGCCAGGAGGAAGATGAATAGGCAGGCCAACCAAAGTTCATCAGGGAGTTAAAAAGTGGGTGAGGCAAACAGAGAGAGATTTTGACAGAGAAAGTAGAATGCGGTAAGTCCAGGCAAAGGAGGTTATGATAAAGTATATGTGAACATCCTAGGAGCACAGAGCAAAAATCAGCCTCCTCAATCTTTCATCCCAATTAAAAATCTGATATTCTAACACTGCATCCAAACTATACATTTAAAGTCCTATGCCACCACTTTAAAGAGTCATGGCTGAAGTTCATTAAGAATGCTGAGAGTTGTTAGGAGACCCCCAATTCCACTCACAGAGCTATATTTCTCAGAATGACATAACAATCACACCTGCTGCACAGGGGCTTCGTTTTAAGTCACTGACTCGTTGTTTTCAAGAAATGTACTATAATATATTCCTCCATAATACTCCCCCCCCCCCGAACATAGGGAAGTTTAGGGGAAGTTCAGAAGAATCAGACTTCTTTGCTGATGTGAAAACCAGTGACTTACAGTGTCCTTTCACAAATGTAAAAAGTATTGGTAGAGGACAGAAATGAGCCTGCAAGCTGGAAGTGCTATATTTATTAGACCAGTCTCCTAAAATCCTAAACCAACTCTTTGGACACATCCAAACTGAAGGATTTCATTTCTTCTGCTGTGCCACATACACACTCTGGGCAAAATCAGATTCAACCTCCCAGAGGTAAGAATGAGGCAATATACATCCCAACATGGCTTTCACTTCAAGTGCCGCCTAGTGATCCAGTCAATTGCCCATTGTCCAATGACTCTGGAGAAAGAGACACTTTGCATAAAAAAACTGGCATTATGGGTAACTATGCAACCATTTTCCCAGCTTCTATACTTTCTCAGAAGAAAGAAGGGATGAGATGAAGGCATTCTTGTCTCCTCCCTAGCTTGTCCTTCCTTGCTTTGTTGGTTTTAAACCTTCAAGCCATGCTGGAGATAAGAGGGAAGAACAAACTGAAAGGCAGAAGAAGTGGACTTTGGTGCTTTGCAGGAAAGGCCTGATCCATAATGCCTTTCTTCCCATTTAGTGCTGAGGAATAGCCAATATCAGCAGCGGAACCCCAGTAATCAGATCAGCATATGGCTCCCTAAGTCCTAGAGCTGTAGGTAAGTAATTCAGCGGGAACACTTTTTGCGAGAAAGGAAACATTACCTCATCTTTTCTGATGAGGTTTGCTTGGGTTACTTCCAAATACATCAATTATATAGTGACAGCTTGTGCTGTGCCAAAAAATTCTCTGGTGTCTCCCCCCCGCCTCCACATGCCTATCGCCCATCAATTAATTAGAAAAGAAGTTGCATTTGAAAATTGTCAAAGGGGAAAGAAAATGTGGGTGGAACTATTGGGTAGGGTACAGAGCTTTTCTTGCCCCTACTTTTAAGTTGGCTGAGGGGTGTTCATGAATGTCCTTCCTTTCTACCAATCATTTCACCAGTGGTAAAATTGCTCCCACAGGAGACAGTGATGGCCACCAGTTTGGAAGGCTTAGAAAGAGGATTGGACAAATCTACAGAGGGAGAAATGAACTTCGTCAACCTTCCAAAGCTCTTCTGAGTGTCAGGAAATGCTAAATTTGGCTTCATTCCACTTACGCAGACCTTTACAGTAGGAAACCACATGAATGGTATACATGTAGTGATTTGTACATTTTTTTATATATTTCACAGTCATAAGTACTTGGGTGACTTATAAGTATCCTTTCCCCGATCCCTGTTCATTTCATTCTCATTTTAAATTTCACGACATCAGATTTGGTGACATCATCGCAGTTAAGCATCATTACATAATGGCACCATGTTTGTTGCTTGTGTTGATTTGCTCATTTTGTTTACCAGAGCTTGGCAATGACATCGCTGTCATGAGTCATGGTGTAACATCATCCTATTTGCTATGTAGTTTGGTCAGGATTTTATTTACAGGTGTCATTACAGAGAAAGAAGTGTCAGCAACCCCTTCAATAGCATCTGTGCCATACTTCAAACTTCAATTGCTTTGTCCCAGGGTAAAGTCTGAAGGCAAACTAATCATCCACCTTGCTGAGGATAAGCAGGCCTGGGTCTGGTCAGTGTTTGGATGGAAGACCAATTGGAATACACACTGCTTTGGTTTTCCCAGAAGAAAAATGCCAGGATATCACTGGAAGAATAAATGGTTGAAATAATAATGCCATGGGCACCCTTTCAGTCATTTGGGAAGTCCTTGATAGTGGGCAGGGCTGGATAGCATTCTGATCTGGACCCTTCCATTTCTATTACTAACCATTTGCAATTATGTCTGTTGTTGTGCAGGTTGGGGGGGGGGACCAACTATTTGGCATAGCCCTGCCTATAGAACAGTCCCGCCCTGTTCATCTGGTATTAGCAGATTAGCTTTTGCTTAACAACCACATTTATACATCTCCTTAAGTGAGCTGATTCAATAGTTGGCAGATACTTAGGCCAAGTTTAGCTGCCAGACAGACAAGTTGCCTCTTTCTTTGAAAACAGGACATTGTAGAGATACACCCTGATTTTTAAGACGTCTTTTATTTGAATAACAACTGGAGGGAGACATAGGAAGGTGTCAGCGATGATTCATTGTCTTATTTAAGGATTTTGACCATAGCACAAAATAATGCTCTTCTTCAAGTCTTCTCCTCCTCTAGCTTCTCTAGAAGCAAGAAGAGCGCTAAAAAGTAAAGATGAACTGGAGCTCATCCTCAAATTCAGGGTGAATTGGAGTTCATAATTTTGAACTTGGAGGGGAACAGAGGGCTATAGAGAGTAATAAATTAAGAAGAACCTTGCAGCTGGATCAGGCCAAAGGCCCATATAATATTGGTAGTGATAATAATAATGGTAATAGTAATAGCAAATTTGTTGTCACAAGAATATGCAATGCATATGTACAGTGCGTCTGTAAACACACATGCATTTGTATCTGTTTTACTTTAGCCTTGCTGGAATATGTCATAAAAGCAGCTACAAATGAAATGGAACACAACAGAAAGGAAACTCAGTCGGTAATCACAGGCCTGACTTTAAATTGCTCTAGTGCAGAGACTAATGGACTTTAAATCATACTCTGCAACCAGCTACATCAGATTACAGACAAATATGCCTTTTGTATTGTGAAGTTTGAGAACTCATCAATAATAAGGTTAATGTAATGGGTGACTAACAAGAAAATATATGGTTATTCTCAAATGCTATAAATCAACTAAGTAACTAATACCAAAGCTGGTAGTTTCAATGGGCTGGAGCTGAGCTGAGCTGACCTTTTCACTTAGTCAAACCGATAAGCTACTCCCATCCGGAGAATCAGAGCATCTGTCCTTGCGCTTTGACAATGCCGAAGGACCAAACAAGATATGACACTGAATGTATGGCTGCATTTAATGCTACTTTCCCCGCTTTTAAATAATAGCCATATGAAAGGCAAGGTCAAGATCAGCATCTTGTTGTATTGGGAAGGAAGTTAACCCTTTCTTTATGTGGTCACAATGGAATAGCTGCTGGGAGGGGATTTTAATTGGGACAGCAATGTGGGGAGGGGTTACTTCTTAGTTTCCAATGCTGGATCTTGATCAGCACTTAGTTCAATGGGGTATCTGTTGAAAATGCAAGTTAGTGTACAGTGGTACCTTGGTTTTCGAACTTAATCCATTCTGGGAGTTTGTTCGACTCCCAGAACCATTCAAAAACCAAGGGGCAGCTACCAATTGGCTGCAGGAGCTTCTAGCACTCAATAGGAAGCGGCAGAAGCCGAGTCAGACATTCAGCTTCCAAAGAATGTTCGAAAACCGGAACACTTACTTCTGGGTTTTTGGCGTTCGGGAGCCAAAACGTATGAGTACCAAGGCATTCGAGAACCAAGGTACGACAGTATATGCACGACTACTATTAGCAAGTGTTATAGATCAAGGGTTGTACAACACATGTAAGTAATTTTAGGCCTTAGGCTCCATTCCTGTCCAGTTAAAGCCAAGGTGGGTAACCTATGACCCTTCAGATGTTGCTGGACTACAGCTCCCATTATCCCTGACCATTGTCTCTGTTGACTGGGGTCCAATAACATCTGGACAGCCACAAGCCCCCCCACTCTAATATAAAGATCTCCCATAGCAAGGTTTTTCTCAGAGGCTCACACTTTGGATTGTTGCTGAAATCATTGTGGTGTGACTCAGGTTACCCAAGGAGAAGTTTGAAGATACAGAGGAAAGAGAAGACAGGAGCCAGGCATGGAAAACATCTCATAAAGCATCACCCAACTGGGAAGGGGGAAGAGCTCCAGGGGCAAGTGACACTCAAGAAGGTAGTCCTGACTCTGGGGACTTCTTCTCAATATCTTAAAGTTTTCTCCTCTCAGCTCAAACACTGCCTCTTGGAGTAGCAAGGGACACCAATGAACAGGAACAACAAATCTGACATCAGGACATCTCTCTATTGTTCCCAGATCCTTACTAGAGCAGCATCCTAACTTGCTGTGCATAGATTCGCTGTATCAGGCCTAAATGAATCCTGCTCTACACTGAGCTATCTGTGTTCCTGTTCTGATGACCAGACTCCTGCTGGGCTGTACTGTTCCTCCCCTGCAGACCTTGGGTATGGGCTGATGCAGTGTGCAAACTCCATTAACATGATTGTCATGTTTTGGGATATAGCACTCTTCATCTCTTTCTTAGCCAATATACATTCTCTTCCGGGAAAGGATAGCTGGCACTCATAGAACTCTCTGTGACTAATTTTGCCTTTAGAGTAGAATAGCAATGCAGATCTGTATCTATTAGTCTCATGCCCTCTTTTTGCTTAAAGAGATAAAAGCAACCCATGACATTAACAGTACTTCCTTATGACTACTGAAATGACACGTATTTTTTTCCAAGAGAAACCAAGTACAAGTTTAATTTCATTGAAGCCAGTAGATTTGCAACATGTTGTTTGATTGAAGTCGATTGTATATATGCAGAAGGCGGTGCTTTCCCTTTCTGAAACCTTTTGTTACCAAGCTCACATTATGAGATCAAGTTGTCAAAAGTCTCTTCCGAAGCTGATGTAAATAGTCACACCCATGGATTTCCTTTGTAGGGTGTTATAAACACTCAAAAGCAAAAGGCACTAAACCGATACTCTTAACTCTCATCTTTCATGCTACTTCTTTAACCATTGGCCAATCTGCGGCTGTCACAACGCAAAATGAAAACACAATACACTGTAGGTAGACTGCGGTAAGGGCCACAACCTGCAATCATTCATTTGTCCAACCTTCTCCCAACCAATCAGCAGTGCAGAATAGACCACAAGATGGGTAAGTGGGTAAATTCAATTTCAACTTCTAACAGAACCCCATAGAGAGGTTCTGCCTATCTTCAAAAGCCATTGTCAGCTTAGAACCACCTTTCTGTCCTGTGCTTCACCTCAGCATGGGGTGAATGAAAACCCACCCAATACCATATGCTATGGCTTCAGGACCTCACTAATATTTCTGTGAACTAACAAAGATGTCTGTATTTGTGTTTCACATTTGGATAATGCTGCCTGTGTGTTGCACTTACCCTATGCGCCATTCAGTGGGGTTTTCTTCTTTTGTGCACTAATGAAAGAGACTCGCCTATGGTGACTGACGAGACATTTCTGGAGGAAATTGTGCAAGTCATGGAATGTGGTCTCTGCAGGAAGGGAAAAGCCCTCACAGTGTTTATTTTCACAGCACTGAAGAAGCAGGCAGTCCCGTGGAATCCTCATGAAAAAAGAAAACATAACAAAATGTTCCCGAACAGCAATAAAGTGCAAATTCCCTTTACCAGGGGATGGGGAGGGAACAAACACAGCCAACTAAGGAGGCTAAATATGAGGTAAGCTGGAACTGTTGGTCAAGTGGTGAATCATTTGAAATCACAGCAGGATGAAAGAAGAAAAAAAGAAACTGTCAAGAAACAGGTCATAAGAAGCATGTGCATTAAAATAAAAAACGGGGAAGCTGAGAGCTGCAGCAATTCCAGATTTCTGCAAAGAAAAGCTTAGAAGAAACCAAATCCAGTCCTCAACAAGGACCGTTTCCCCACAGCTCTGGATTTCAGCCAAGTTAATATATGAAGGATTCCCTCCGCCTCAGAATGCTGGCAGGCAAGGGCAATCTTTAAGAGGAACGGGTTTTCTGATTGCTTTCTTCTGACAGAACCGTTTTAGAAGTTTAGGCCACAGACAGAACTTAAAACAACAATCCATGATGTGTGATGTATGGCACTTAGAATATTATGTTTTTAACTTATTGGCTGGTTGCTTGTTCATTTAGACCCAGCCCTGGGTCTCAAGCTGGGGTGTGTGTGTGTGTGTATTGTATTGTATTGTATTGTATTATTATAATTTACACACAGAGAGACATATATCCCAATAACAATCAGAGAACACAAAATATGTGCTAAAAACGTCACATCTAGGATTTCCAGACACTCTGGGCCAACCTGAAGTCTCCAGGTTTCCCTACCTCCCCAGGTGGCAAGGCGAGGGCTTGAATCTCCAGGTTCACAAGACCACCTTCTCTTCTCAGAGTCCCTTAGGCGAGTGATACAGAATGATCCCTTCACTCCATCTGGACCTGAGAACACCCCCTATAGCTAAGATTTTTATCTTAATTTCAAAGCGATGAAATGTTTGCTTGTTGGTTAGTCTTCATATTTTTAATGTGAACACCATGCTCTCAGTGATTGTGGTTAATGTGTTAGGCTTGATGGCATCCCTAGAACCCACCCCACTGACCTCACCAGGAGCCTCCCCTAGGTTTCAGGTTTGGGGCCTGAAATCTCAGGGTCTGGACCTTTCAACTCCACTCACATTGGTGAAAGATTACTTGTAGGATATTGCTCCAATAGCCAATGCAACAGATTAAATCAAAGCAGAAATAGGAAGTCTGTGGCCTCCACATGTTGGTGAACTCTGCTCCCATTAGCTACAGCCAGCACAGCTAGTGGGCAGGGATGGCGAGAGTTGTATCTGAGCAACATCTGAAGGGCCACAGGACAACCCTCTGTTGCCACGTAGTCAGTCATGGGTTCTTTAATCTGGCCCACTAGCCTCAGGTTTAATGGAGGGCACTATCTCATCAGCAGTGTTGAAGATTCAGTTCAGTATGTTTCTGTATGTAGGATGAAGATGAGGCCCCCAACTCAGGCAGCAAAATATCTTGGGCCAGCCCTGAATGATGTACTCTTCAGTTCCATGGATGTTCTGGATGCATTGCTTTTGAGATCTCCCTTCCATTGAAATTAATCGTGCAATATGAATGATGTGGGTCTTAACAGAGCCTGAACTGCAGTGAAACAGAAACAGCAGCTATTGCAACGAACACTAGGATGGGATGGAAATCACTGCTTCCTTACATCCCAAATCACGGCATCTTCTGGGGGTGAATTCTATAATATAACTCTGTGCTGTGTAAAGAAATACTCCCCACCCCCATCTGCCCTGGATTTTGCAACATAGTTTCGCTGAAGGGCCTCCAGGTTTAGTATTATGACGGGGGGGGGGCTGCTCCCTGTTCATTTTATCCACAGCAGGCATAATTTCTCCACAGCCCACAGGGCAGAGGCCTCTAGCAAGACATCAGCAGCAATATTTCCTCTCCAAAAAATCATGATGCAATGGGACAGAACTATTATCATGGCAATACAAATGTTCCTGAACTGCTGTTACATCCAGCTTTCACTATATGTGTTTTTCCACATGAGAGAGATTTTAAGAGATTTGGTGTAACGAAGCTCCACATGATATTGATATCTCACATGATCCTCATTTTTTAAGCTTTCTTCACAGTACAAGGCAATAAACCAACTCTAATTGGGAATGCAATGCTGTGTAACTTTTTTTTTTTTTTAGTTTCCTGTATGAAATTGCAAGTAGTCCCATTGGAATGGGATAATGACTCTAGTGCAGGAGACTTGAGGGATTCCAACCTCGTGCTCAAAAAAAGACCTTGCAGCCAAGGACAGTGAAAGAAAAATCTCACAGACCTGGATTTCTCATCTGTAGATCATATGATTATGGCAGAGTGGAAAAACATGGGGACCCATGTGGTTATCAAATTTAACAGGGAAAATGTATCAACAGGCTTTTCCAATTGCTGTGAAGGGAGAGCTTGTGGATTAGTCTCTCAGACTTCCATGACCTTTCCCAGAGGGTTACTCAAATATCCATAACCACAGAGATGTTAACAATGCATGGATGTATATATACATTTTTATTAGCATGAACATAGGTTATTTTGAAGATTGCACTTCATAAAATAGATACTTATTTACATTTTAAAGGCTGGTGGGTTTTTGTTTTTTTAATTCAACCCTTTATTTTAAATTCTAAACAAATCACTTTAATTTCAAATAGATTGTTATGGTTCTTGGAAAGACATAGCGATTGCATGGTGCAACATGACACTTCAGTTTATTTTTGTTGAAGGCATTAGTTGAATGGACATAAAAGAAAAGAAATAAACCAAACGTGATTGTCTGGTGATAGAGGAATGTATGTGAGGGATTTCCTCCTTGATCTGATTCTCATAGACATGTGAATATCTGGTCTGATTTGAAACAGAATAGAGATGTTTTCTTCTAAGACCATAAGGAGATCCTTAGGGAGGATCATCTAGCCCAGCATCCTGTTCCCACATTGGCCAGTCAGATACCTCAATGGGAAGCCCTCAGACACAAGAGTAACCTTCCCTTTTGCAGTTTCCCAACAACTGGTATTCAGAAGCATTGCTGTCTCTGACTGTGGAGCATGCCTAATAACCTTCTCCTCCATGAATTTGTCCAACCCTCTTTTAAAGCCATCTAGTTTGGTGGCCTAGGGACGCGGGTGGCACTGTGGGTTAAACCACAGAGCCTAGGACTTGCCGATCAGAAGGTCGGCGGTTCGAATCCCCGCAACGGGGTGAGCTCCCATTGCTCGGTCCCTGCTCCTGCCAACCTAGCAGTTCGAAAGCACGTCAAAGTGCAAGTAGATAAATAGGTACCGCTCCGGCAGGAAGGTAAACGGTGTTTCTGTGCACTGCTTTGGTTCACCAAAAGCGGCTTAGCCATGCTGGCCACATGACCCGGAAGCTGTATGCCGGCTCCCTCGGCCAATAAAGTGAGATGAGCTCCTCAACCCCAGAGTCAGTCACGACTGGACCTAATGGTCAGGGGTCCCTTTACCTTTACCTAGTTTGGTGGCCATCACTGTTTCCTGAGGGAATGATTTCCATAGTCTATCTACATGATGCACAGAGAAGTGCTTTTTTTTCCTATCCTGAATCTTCCAACATTCAAATTCATTGCACGTATACAAGTTCCAGTGTTCTGAGAGGAGAAAATATATCTCTATCCTCTTTCTCCATTCCATGCATCATTTTATAAACTTCTATCCTGCCACCAGTAACTGGCATTGAGAGGCATGCTGGCTCCAGTGCTGGAGGGAGTGCTTAGACATTGATAGCTCATTTGTCTAATCTCCTCTTTGCATCTTGTGGAAGCATCTTGTGGCTCTCACTGCATCTTGTGGAAGCAAATCCCAATTGTTTGTTCATTCCACCCCCTCACCCCCCGCCAAAAAAAATCATCAACAAGTGTGACCAGTTTAGCCTAGCGATTCCTCCACCTTACAATTCAGCAACTCAGTTATAATACTTAGCATTTATATATAGCACATGGGAGTGTTCCACATGCTCCACGTAAATAATTTCAGCAATGCTTATAGCAGCCATGTAAAACCCAGCAAAAGTTGGCTTCCTGAAGCATGTAGAAATCTGTTCGACATACTAGTTTGAATACCCAGATTGCAGTGTCAATCTCGGTCTGCACAGTTGTCATTTAAGTCACCACATATGCAGTGGAACGGATGGACAACTTGGGGCCAAGAGGTGAAGAGTGTTAAATATCAAAGAAGGGTCAAGTACTTCTAGACTTTTTTAAAAACTGCTTTATACTAACAAATCCTTGTATTTTTTAGGCTGATATTTTCATTAATGCTGAGAAGGGGTGGCTAATTCAGGTTATTTCCAGCCCAAACCACTTTTTTCGGCCTTTGTTCTTAGGTCTCCTCCTTTACTATTGGAATTTTGAACACTGCATACGACAACGACAGATACACTGAGTTGTACACTGTGATTGTTAAAATAAAACAAATTCCTTCCAGTAGCACCTTAAAGACCAACTAAGTCAGTTCTTGGTATGAGCTTTCGTGTGCATGCACACTTCTTCAGATACACTGTGTTTTGCATTACCAATGTTTTGCATTACCAATGGCCTTAAATGGCCCAGTATTGCTATTTAATGGCCCTGCATATAGCTAGCTTAGGCTGTTTTGAATGGGCTAACCCAGGATTCCTCTGCAGCTTGTATTTCCCCCTCATATCCCAAATATTATCTAAATACTACTGTTTATTAATTTCTACTATTCACCAATAGGCTCTGGTAATTGAAATCCGTTAAGAATATCTTGCTGAGTCGATCCCCATTACAACTAATGCTAATGCTAATACTAATAACGTTTATGTCACAAGAAGGGAGTTTGGGCAGCTGGTAGGCATAGCAGATGGCAGATCCTTGTACTTGGAAGATAAAGAGAGAATTGCAATCATAACAAAGTTGTCAGTGGCTCTGGCTTTTCCAGATGAGAAAAGTACATCAGATCCTTAAGGATCCCCTGCTGAATTTTCAGCAATGTTTCTCCATGACATTTGCCATATCTCATGAGCCAAGTGAGACCCATTATGTGTAGAAATAAAATAGGTGTCAGCAGCAGCAACGTTCTGGTGGTTCCGATCATTCCCATGATCATCATTCATACATGTAACTGAGGTCAGCCTGGGTATATGTGTGCATGTGTCAAACTTTTTAACACATTCCAAAGATGTCCCTTAGCAGACAGGAAAGCATTCTGCTGACCTAAGAACATATCAGAGATATCCCATTACATTAGATCTCATTGACACAACCCCCACCTCCTTCAAAACAACCACCACTGGCTGGAAGGTGGGAAGAGTAAGGCAACCAAGAACCAAGCCTTATGAAGAGTGGTTGAGGGAGTTGGGTGTGTTTAGCCTGGAAAAGAGGAACCTGAGAAGATAGAAGAGCCATCTTCAAATATCTAAAGGGTTGTCACATGGAAGATGGAGCAAGCTGGTTTTCTCCTGCTCTGGAGGGTAGGACCCCTACCAATAACTTCAAGTTACAAGAAAGGAAAGTCCAAGTAAACATCAGGAAGAACTTTGTGACAGTAAGAGCTGTTTGACAGTGGAATGGACTACCTCAGAAGGTGGTGAGCTCTCCTTCATTGGTGGTTTTTAAGCAGAGGTTGGACGGTCATCTGACATAGATGCTTTAGTTGTGAGTCCTGCATTGCAGGGAATTGGACAGGATGGGTCCCCTGCAGTTCTACAGTTCTATGTTCTATGATTCTGAGTCATATCCTGTACTGCACTTGTTACCTAAATTTGCCAGAAGTAAAATTAAGATGAATCTGGATGATCCTGGTTTTTCGCTTGCATGGGAGTGAAATGTATACGCCTGGCTATTTAATGTGCTACTAAAGAATTAGAAAAGAAAGTAAATCAGTGTCACACACGCACACCCGAGTTTTGCCAGTACAGTGGTACCTCAGTTTTCAAACATAATCCATTCCAGAAGACTGTTCAAGTTCTGAAATGTTCAAAAACTGAAAATTCAATAGCTGACAGCTAAGCCTTAGAATCTTGCACTCAGCAGAAGCCATGTGGCATGGTCGACTTCCAAGGCATGTTCGAAAACCGAAGCATTTACTTCTGGGTTTACAGTGTTTGAAAACCAAAATACCACTATATTCAGAATACCTGAACAAAGTCTGATCCATGGGGAAGTGGGGGAAGTTCTGTTTGAGAAGCCCTTGCTCAGAAGCCCAAAACTGAGAGTAGAAATGAGACAAACACATAACAAAAGCAACTCTTTCCATTGGTTACCTTGAAGTTCCTTCACACCAGAGCCACTCTTCTGTGGTGCTCCTCTGTCAACTTCTTGTTTCAGGGAATGACTTTCAAGTCTACCCATCCTCCTCCTTTCCTTCTGTCTGGAGCTCCTCAATTTGGAGTAGCTGCAGTTTGCTGCATCCCATCTTCTGCTGTACCTCCTTCAGGTAAGACAAGAGTGGGAACTTCCAGCATGGTCTCATCCACAAACCATCCTCCTTCATAGGCCCTGCTCCACACCCAAGCTCAGTCTGCTTTTTGACAACCTCCACCTGCCCTACAACCAGTCCAGGGGGTGATCCTGGCTGTTAGCTTCCTCCTCTTTAGTCTCAGTGTTCCCCCTTGCAGAATTCAGCAGGGAGGAGAATTGGAACTAAATCAGAATTAGTTGGCACCGCCTATCATTGGCTATGTCTCCATCTACTTTTTTTATAATTGCTTTTTATTGAAATTTTCAGTTACACAAAAAACAAGAAACATAAACAAAAAAGAAAAACAAACAGACAAAAATAAAGATAAACACTCTTATCAATCATTGTTATGTATCTTCCACTTATTTACACTACGTTGAAACACATCTCGACCTCCTTCCTATCCTGTTACGGTTTTCTTTTTTTCTTTTTTTTTTAAATAATATTTATTACTTTTAAACCTTACAAAAGAAGAAAAAGAAAAGAAAAAAAGAAAAAGAAAAAGAAAAAGAAAGAAAAAACAATACATTACAATATACACAACACATTAAACTAAACAAAACAGAACAAAAACAGTTTAAAAACATACATCATACCATTTCAATGTCTTATCCTTCATTCCCTTGTTTCCTCGACCTCCTTTCACCTCCCTTTTTGTATTCCAATTCTATTAATTGTTTCAGCAATTCCTTTACATCTTTCTCTATTTTCTGTCTTATAATTATCTTAACTTATTTTAGCCTTATTTTCCATTAATACTATAATACTTATTTATGCTTAACTCCTTATAACATTTCTACTAAAGCCATATAATTTCATTCCAAGATTTTTCTAACACTCATTAATTTTACAATACTTCTATAAATAAACTTTAAACTTTTTCCAATCTTCTTCCACCGTCTCTTCTCCCTGGTCTCGGATTCTGCCAGTCATTTCTGTCAATTCCATATAGTCCTTCAACCTGGTGATCTTCTCTCCGAGGCTCTTAACTCTTTTCCAAGTCCCTTCTGCGTGTCTTCTTCATATTTATACATGCACTTTACTTTGTCTTCTGCTGATCTTGTTCTTAATTTCCTTCCTTTAATGCTGAAGAGTAGATCCTGGGGAAGCTCCAACCTAGCAATGTTTTTATTCCTTCTCGACAGGTCAGCCAAATCTCCGTAGTTAAAACTAAAATCCAAAAGATATTTCAGGACGTGTTTCAAAATTCCTCCAAATCTGAAGATCCCCACAACTCCAATCTCCCCCTGACCCAGGTCCAGGTCCCAAAGGTCAGTAAATCCCTGCATGAGGGGATCTTTCCAACTTTCCTTCTCCAGTCCAAGCAGGGCTCCAATCCTCAAAATCTGACTTTCTCTGAATTCACTCATAGAAGGCAACAACTTATAGTCATCAAATTGCCTCTGTAAGGCTGGGGCTCTCTCCCTCTCCACTTGTATTACTTTAGGTTCAACAACAACAACTTTCTCCCTCGCGTTCTCCATAGTTTGCCATATCAAAATAGATTCCTGTGTCGATTCCTGAATAGTTTCTGTATTTGTATCAACCCTTTTAGGCACAGTTCAAGCAATAAAATTAGTTTCAATTTTCAGTTACTTTTACTCCTTTTTAAACACAGAAGGAGACAATGGAAACAATGTATTTCTCTTATTTAACTAGCTGTCAACAACAATGAACTTTCCCAAAACATCGGTCTTGCTAGCAGCCCGTTTCCAGGTTCAGAGCGGTGGTAATTTGACTTCCTTCCCTTTCTCCTGCAGGCTTACACGATCCAAAATTTCCCCCCTCTTCTCCTGCTTCCAAGGGGGGTTTAATGATTTTAGCCAATGGAAGTTTAATCCTTTACAGAGGACTTTTCAAGACTTTAGCTTACAAGATCTTTGCTTCAGTCTATTTACAAAAGGGGAAGGCGGGCTTCCTGTTTAAAGCCTCCCCGTTTCGGTGCCAAATTAAGGACTGGGCGATGGGCTTCGTGGGGTGGTGAATGCTTCCCTCCGTGAGGGAGCCTTCCCAGACCCGCTGAAAGAGGCAGTTATTAAACCGCTTCTTAAAAAACCATCTTTAGATGCGGCCACGATGGCCAATTATCGCCCAGTCTCAAACCTCCCATTCTTGGGCAAGGTGATTGAGCGAGTGGTTGCTGAACAACTCCAGGCACGCCTGGAAGAAGCGGACCATTTGGATCCCTTCCAGTCGGGATTCAGGCCTCATCATGGGACTGAAACTGCCTTGGTCGCACTGGCTGATGATCTCCGGCGGGCTAGGGACAAAGGTGAGAGCTGTTTCCTAGTTCTGCTGGATCTCTCAGCGGCGTTTGATACCATCGACCATGACATCCTTCTGGACCGTCTTGAGGGGCTGGGAGCTGGGGGCACTGTCATACAGTGGTTCCGCTCCTTCCTCCTGGGCCGTGTTCAGAAAGTGGTGGTGGGGGATGAGTGTTCAGACCCCTGGCCGCTCACTTGTGGGGTGCCTCAGGGTTCTGTCCTCTCCCCCATGCTTTTCAACATCTACATGCAGCCGCTGGGAGCGATCATCAGGAGGTTTGGGCTGGGTGTTCATCAGTATGCAGATGATACCCAGCTCTACCTCTCTTTTAAATCAGAACCAGTGAAGGCGGTAAAGGTCCTGTGTGAGTGTCTGGAGGCGGTTGGAGGATGGATGGCGACTAACAGATTGAGGTTGAATCCTGACAAGACAGAAGTACTGTTTTTGGGGGACAGGAGGCGGGCAGGTGTGGAGGATTCCCTGGTCCTGAATGGGGTAACTGTGCCCCTGAAGGACCAGGTGCGCAGCCTGGGAGTCATTTTGGACTCACAGCTGTCCATGGAGGCACAGGTCAAATCTGTATCCAGGGCAGCTGTTTACCAGCTCCATCTGGTACGTAGGCTGAGACCCTATCTGCCTGCGGACTGTCTCGCCAGAGTGGTACATGCTCTGGTTATCTCCCGCTTGGACTACTGCAATGCGCTCTACGTGGGGCTACCTTTGAAGGTGACCCGGAAACTACAACTAATACAGAATGCGGCAGCTAGACTGGTGACTGGGAGCGGCCGCCGAGACCATATAACACCGGTCTTGAAAGACCTACATTGGCTCCCAGTACGTTTCCGAGCACAATTCAAAGTGTTGGTGCTGACCTTTAAAGCCCTAAATGGCCTCGGTCCAGTATATCTGAAGGAGCGTCTCCTCCCCCATCGTTCTGCCCGGACACTGAGGTCCAGCTCCGAGGGCCTTCTGGCGGTTCCCTCACTGCGAGAGGCCAAGTTGCAGGGAACCAGGCAGAGGGCCTTCTCGGTGGTGGCGCCCGCCCTGTGGAATGCCCTCCCATCGGATGTCAAGGCGATGGACAACTACCTGACATTCAGAAGACATCTGAAGGCAGCCCTGTTCAGGGAAGTTTTTAATATGTGACATTTTAGTGTATTTTTTATCTCTGTTGGAAGCCGCCCAGAGTGGCTGGGGAAGCCCAGCCAGATGGGCGGGGTACAAATAATAAATTATTATTATTATTATTATTATTATTATTATTATTATGTTTAAGAATCCAATTTTCTGTTCTACTCACGGGTAGTTGTTTAGAATCAAATTGTCCACAGGAAAAAGTCAGCGCTCTCCGGCAACAGCAATGCGGCTTCACTCCATGAAAAAAGCAATCAATTCGAAGCACCGCGCCGTTTACCCCACATCACTCCGGATCCCCGAAACTGGGTCTCCCCGCGAGTAGGGGAGGCGCGAAAGGTGCCAGCCGAATCCCACGTTCACAGGCTTCTCCCGCCTGTGATTTTAGTGGGTCTCCGCCTTCGCCGTGGCGGCCAGACCCTAATTTCCACGGAGCGAATTCCTCCCGATCAGAGGAATTCTGCCATTGCCGGAGGCGCTAACCCGGAAGTCCTCTGTTACGGTTTTCTTACAGTACTTCTTCTCCTGCAGTTTCTATATCCGAAAGTTAAGCATAACAAGGTTTATGTTAAACCTACTGTAGTTTTAAATTTGTTACAGTTACTTTCAATATATGTCACGAATTTACTCCATTCTTCAATAAACTTTGTTTCTTTCTGGTGTCTAATTTTGTGTGTCATTCTTGCTAATTCTCCATCTACTTTTTGAGCTCCTTGCCTTCTGCTCTAGCAGTTTCAGTGGGCACCAGCCTCCACTGTACAAACCAGATTAAGTAAACAAACCAGATGCAAGGGATAGGAATGGAATTTAGGAAAGAATGGATTTGCACTGAGAACAAAGCAAAACAGTAGGCACAAAACCAACCACCATCTCCACATACCCTTCTGAGCATTTCTTCTCAAAAACCAGGAGTTGTAGGGGGTGGCATGGAAGGAGTTCAGCAAAGATGGTGCCCCACTTTTAGAGCAACTACATATTGATGTTGACCCTTTGTAGGGTTTCTGGGGGATGGGAAGGAAAGTGAAGAAAAACGTTTAATAAAATTTCATCAGCCTGTGAGGCACATGTCATCAGGAGGAAAATCAGCATCCACGCTCTAGACCTTTCTGAAAGCCTTTGGAACAAATGATGAGCATGTATACATGGCAGCAGGTGGCCTTCATTGAGGATGAAAGCAAAGTATCAGACTCAGAGAGGATGGGAAAGGAGATATGAGAAACTTGGAATCTAGTCCACTTCAAGGGAACTTATGTTTCCCTCCCCACGTGGCATTAATTACACCCAAAATGAGAAAAGCATGACAGAAACTGGAACATCTAAGGAAAATGTTTCCAAGTGTAGAGGATCAATTGCAAAGAGAATAATATAAAGCCAGTGGGTTTGCTGATCCCCACTGTAGTCTGTGCAAAAAGGTCACAAATAGTAAAGTGTTACCACAGTGGGAGATCAACTTTTGAGGTGGGGGTAAAAACCCAGAGAACAGAGTAATCTTCAACACATTTTGCAAAGCCCATCTGGTTTCAGTTTGGCAAGGTTATTTTGGAAATGTGTATCTACCGAGCAAAGGGAGATGTCAACTTTTCCAAACTTACTAAAGTGATGGGAAATGAAGAGGGAAGAAGGCAAACTGGCTTGCAATGTCATGGTGGAAAATTGCTCAACTGACATGGGGATCTGCTTTACACATGAATCTGCCTCCATCTGGTCACCATTCAATTGGCCAGCAGTGCTTGAACACCGAGAGTGCTCTATGATGCAGACCACAGGGACCAAAAAGCAGACTTCACAGAAGAGCAGAAGTTTCAATAATGTCTATTATTGTTGCTCCACATTGTGAAGGAACTTCATTTTGTTGGCACCTATTATTGGTGAAGCCTGTGGTCATGTTTAACACTTAAAAGATCTTTCAGCTTCAAGCCCTAATTCAGTTATAGTGAAATCTCCCATTCTAATACCCTTGATCCACAGTACTGGGATGTGGAATGTGTTGGCCCATCCAGAACTTGTTGGACCATGTCTCCCATTGACTATTGACCATGCTATCTGGGGTTGATAGGAGTTAGAGTCCCAAACCATCTGAAGAGCCACAGGTTCTGTATCCCTGCTATGGAGGCTAAAATGACTTGAGGAGGTTGCATTGGCAAGCTACTTTCAGTTCTATGCAGTCATGTCGTTGCTGTATCCTTTCTCCACTCAACTCCCTTTTTTTGGGGGGGGGTATATACCGGGTAATTGAATAATAGAATTGTAGAGTTCGAAGAGACCCCAAGGGGCATCTAGTCCAACTCCCTGAAATCCAGGAATCTCAGCTAAAGCATTCATGACAGATAGCCATACAACCTCTGCTTAGAAACTTCCAAGGAAGGAGAGTCCACAACCTCCAGTGGTAGACCATTCCACTGTCAAACAGCTCTTATCATCAGAAGACAATATGTTTAGTTGGAATCTCCTTTCTTGTAACTTGAAACCATTGGTTCAAGTCCTGCACTCCAGAACAGAAAACAAGCTCTATGTGAGATATTTGAAGATGGCTTCAAATGTGAGCTTGCTCCCTTGAGATATTTGAAGATGGCCACCCCAAATTTCCACCCAAGAGAACTCAAGGTGGCATACATAGAATCATAGAATCATAGAATCATAGAATCATAGAGTTGGAAGAGACCACAAGGGCCATCGAGTCCAACCCCCTGCCAAGCAGGAAATACCATCAGAGCACTCCTGACATATGGTTGTCAAGCCTCTGCTTAAAGACCTCCAAAGAAGGAGACTCCACCACACTCCTTGGCAGCAAATTCCACTGTCAAACAGCTCTTACTGTCAGGAAGTTCTTCCTAATGTTTAGGTGGAATCTTCTTTCTTGTAGTTTGGAGCCATTGCTCCGTGTCCGCTTCTCTGGAGCAGCAGAGAACAACCTTTCCCCCTCCTCTATGTGACATCCTTTTATATATTTGAACATGGCTATCATATCACCCCTTAACCTCCTCTTCTCCAGGCTAAACATGCCCAGCTCCCTTAGCCGTTCCTCATAAGGCATCATTTCCAGGCCTTTGACCATTTTGGTTGCCCTCCTCTGGACACGTTCCAGTTTGTCAGTGTCCTTCTTGAACTGTGGTGCCCAGAACTGGACACAGTACTCCAGGTGAGGTCTGACCAGAGCATGGTTCTGCTCACAGCAACCCTATGAGATATGTTAGTCAGAGAGGCCTAAGAACACCCTGGAAGTTTCATGAGTGAGTGGGAATTTGTGAGTTGGATCAGCACTGGAGGGCCACAGGTTCCCTGTCTCTGCACTGCACTATGAAATGGAGAGCCTGGAATCCTGAACAGCAGCATTTCACCCTGTAACATCTTGTTGCAGCTATCTCTTGTCCAAACATATTATGAAATTCAAGAGACCTTTTATCCAGCAAAGCTTCAGTGATCTCTGCCAGTAACAAGACAGGCCAACCAAACCAATTACTCTAGCACTGAATGTCAAAAGCCACGGCCAAGTCTAAATTGCCATGTAAGGCAATTTATAAATATAACTAAAATAATCCTGCCCCTAAAAAATATGTAAAGCTTAGTGACAGGATTTCAGCAAAGTGTAAAAATTTCCACTTTTATCAGCTGCAAATTTGCAAGTACTTCATAAACCTCAGTGGTTTTTGGAAGCCTCCCTCATGAGCACACTTAAAACAACAACAACCCAAAAAGACCTCAGTTGCAGAATTTGGCAGTAGAGTTTGAGCTGTCTGTAGAGAACTGTTGAATATTTCCAGTGTTAGATTAATTTTCATTACGCTGCATACTAACAAGAGGAGTTAGAGGTTCCCCTATTCTTGTCATTGCAATCACTACAAAGAATTAAGAAGGCAAGTTTGATCAGATACTGATTTACGAAAAACAACAACAGACAGACAGACAAGCATACCTCAGCCATGATCCTCAAATGCACCCTTCTAGAGTAAGGATTAGACATCGGTTATGTTGCGACCCGCTAACATTCTTCAAATGTTAGGTTAGGGACCCATCTGGATTTTTTTTTTAAAAAAGCAGGGAATGTTAGCACAATCCATCTAATGGGGGGTGCCCCCCAGGGATATCTCCCCCTCAATTTTCAGTTTAGTTAGAGCAAAAAATAATTAGGGGTGGGAGGAAGGGGCTGTTCTGCTCTACTGGTGAGCCTCATCCCTGAGAAACTGATGGATAATTTTTCTCCCCCTAGAGATATTACTTTAAATAGTCTCCCCAATTTCTCTGCCCATAAATAAAATGCAGAATTTCAATAGGTCGCTAGTACCCAGTGAAGATAATAAGAATACCAATGCTGCTTTGCCACTAGGTCATGTAAATTACTTAGGAAAGCTGCTCTCCGCTCTCTCAGACTTCAACTACATGTTCTACAGAACTTCCTTCTCTATTTTTTTTTTTTTAAACCAATAGCCTGCTTCCCAGGCACTGCACCAGACCTTGGATCAGGCTCAATCTGGGGATGAGAAGCCAAGATCTTTGGATGAGGCTGAGGGGGGTGAGGTGGGGACATCTGCACCATGAGGGAGCTCAGCTTCTGATGCCCGGCAGAAACCTGTTCCATCCAGAGAAGTGTCCGGCTGCAGGCAAACACTCAATGGGAACAAGTTCCTCCTCTTGAGGAGACCACTGGACAAAGTCAACTGATACGAGGGGGAGGGGATGTCAGTGTGGTGCAAATGCACCTGATTGGCATCACTAGTGGATTTTCACCATGCTAATCTCTCGCCACCTCCCCTCCAAGTAACAGTGACCCACCTGCTGGGAAACCAAACTAGTGGTTACATGACACAAGCTGTTTCTGGTGATGTTGTATTGTCCACAAGAGATGAAAAAGCAAATTGGAAAGGGAAGTTCTGAGCTAGAAGGGGGCAGGGATAGGA
Source organism: Podarcis erhardii (assembly GCF_964252035.2). Lineage (NCBI taxonomy): Eukaryota > Metazoa > Chordata > Lepidosauria > Squamata > Lacertidae > Podarcis > Podarcis erhardii. The sequence continues at coordinate 13,944,035 of NC_138513.1, read as the reverse complement.
AAGGAAAGGTTTGAGGATTCTCTCTTGCTTACTCAGATGTAACTGCCACCCCCAGCTAGCTGGCAGCTTTGGTCTGGGTTGGTTTTTTTCTTTTGGGGGGGGGGTTAAGTACAGTAAAGGAAAGGATCATAGGACTCCATGGAACATATAGCTTAAGTGTCTCAAAATATACTGGGAAGCATTTGGTATTAAATGTCGGAGAGTGGGATCTCACTTCTCCCCATCCCTATTTGCCTCAAATCTGGAGGAGAAATTCTGTTTAAAAGAAAAATAACATTGAACGCCTCCAACCATTAAACGCGTGGAAATGTTCCACTAAATTCTCTGTTCTCTTTTTTCAGCATACAGTGTGTGTGTGTGTGTGTGTGTGTGTATAATTTCAAGGCATATTTTCAGATTGGTTAAATGTGTCGAAAAGCTGTCTGCCAAAGAACCAGTGATTCTATTATGCTCAGGTCAGCATGAATAATAATAATAATAATAATAATAATAATAATAATAATAATACCCCGCCCATCTGCCTGGATTTCCCCAGCCACTCTGGGCAGCTTCCAACATAAAAACATAATACAGCATCAAACAGTAAAAACGTCCCTAAACAGGGTCACCTTCAGATGTAAAAGTAAGATAGTTGCTTACTGCCTTGACATCTGATGGGAGGGTGTTCCACAGGGCAGGCACCACAAGACAAGAAAACCTCTCAGTTGGGGTGAGGGGTAAAAAATCTGATCCTGTCTGCTTGCACTACTTGGGTCTGAAACTCAAATTGGATGTGTGTAGATCAGGGTGGTCATTTACATATCAATGTGAGAAAAGGGAGAGCTAAAAGTGTGCAGAGATTTGCATATGCTAATTTATATGTAGCAGCAGTGACAATAACAACAACACTCCCTTCATGCTCAGGTTCCAGGGTGGGTTACATTTAAAATACAAGATTAAAAACAGTTTAAAACAGAATTCATTCACAAAAAAGTAGGGTGGGTTTCTCTCTCTCTCTCTCTCTCTCTCTCTCTCTCTCTCTCTCTCTCTCTCTTTCACACACACACACACACACACACACAGTACTTTATCTTTAGGCATGCACCTATTATCTGTTTTATTTTATTTTTGGTCAGAATCTGTTGTTTGTGTTAACTTTGTTTTGCAAAACTCCTTGATTTTTGTGAACGTTCATGAATTTCCAGTTTTATTCCTTTGATGTGGGTATAACAGATGGACAACAGGGATCCTGCAAGCCCTAATGCTTGAAATGAGACTTCTATTTCAAGGTTGGAAGTATAAAGCAACCACCATCCATCACTCAATGCTCTGAAGAGCTTACTGCTCCTTTCTACATTTGAATGCATATCTCACAGTAATCAAACTCACTAGGGGACTTAGTCAAAACAAAACAAAAAAACCTTTACTCAGAGTAGACCCATTGAAATAAATGATCATGACTAACTTGATCTCTTAAATTTAGTGGATCTACTCTAATTAAACGTTAGCTGGATGCAATCTCCTGGACTGTGTACATGTTTAATTTAGGATTGGTGGATTATTCTCATTGTTAATGTGAGTTGACATCCTCTCATTCTTTTTGTTATAATTTGTTGCTACGACAACATATGCATGTATTAAATATAGCATTTTTGTGTGTGCCAAAGCATCTACTACCTACCATTTATTATTCCTTTTGCATTTCTGCTTCCCTTTCACCTCACTCCAGGAAACCATCTCCCACCCAATTCCCTCTGGCTTCAGCAAAGCAGGAATGCCTCTGTTGACACCTGATGCTGTGTCACTTTTGTCATCAGCTTCAGGGGATGCTAATGCTAAGCCAGCTGTGGACCTATGTGTTGTCAGTTCTGTCATCCCCAAACAGAAAAAAACCCCTTCATTTCCCTTCACTGAAGACCCCCTTAGTCAGAAACCCAAGTTACTAGCCTTACTAGGTTTCATCTGTTCCAGATTTACTATAATGTACAAATCACAGTGCTTTTTAACACCCCTCATAAAAGTATAAACCACAACTTCACTGATCCAAGTGGGACACATGAGGTCATTCCATTTCCATGAGGTTAGATGGAGAAATGATTTGCTCAAGGCCATCTAATGAACATCTCATGAACCCAGGTTTTCCATGGCCAGGTCAAACACTCTTGCCACAGCACTCTGCAGTCAAAATCCTATAAATTCAAAGAGATATGAGAGTATCTCCAAACTGGGTAGCTGTCCTTGATCTGTAGCACCAAAGGTCTCCATCTTCATTCTACAGAGCAATCCTCACCATGGTCCCCACCCCTCTGAAATATGTCCTATTGAATCTAATGGATATCAAACCCTGGTAAATAGGTCAGGGTTTCTGCCTTAGCTCACATAAAGAATTGATTGGTCCCCAAAGTGCTCGTCAGAACTGAGATGACTCCAAGGACATACTTGAGCATTTTTGCTCCAAATGAGCTTTTAAGCAAATACACCTTTGCCTCCTTCAACTTAGAGTTCTGAAGTGAATCTTTGTGATTCCGTAAATGGTCTGAAACTGGCTTGCTTTAGTGAGGTCCCCATTCAATCATACACTAATTGAAGAGGACGGTTAACAGTGTCACCCCGCCTAATGATTTAAGGGTGACTTTATTTCCTTTTATTATTTTTGCATTCTCCTCCGAGCTTCTTTATTTAGCCCTAATTGCTGCAAAAAACGAGGCTTAAAAATGTTATGGCCAAATAATTTATCTATTTTAAAAGGCTGGGTTTAATAAAAACAGGTGCTGCACCTCACTACCTGCCTGTTGTGGGAGTTTATAGCTTATGAGTTCATCCCATGCGTTGTCTAATTGCAGCGCAGCCAACAGGCCAATAAATTATAGCTGCAGAGTGGAGTCTGGTAGTCAAGTGTCCTCTGACACCGCAAGTAAACACAAGCAAATTAGTTTCCAGTCCCCAAAGCATCTACAGAGCCGAAACACATTTTCTCCCAAAGTAGGGTAGCCACATACGCATTGCCAAAAATGCATCAGCAAAGAGAGAGAGGGGGGGCAGGACAATGATCTGCATAGCATTTGTATATGCTAATTTATATGTGCAGAAGGAAATTTAAGAATAAAGACTATTTAAATAGAAATATAATAGACTTGTGTGTCTGTTCCATGTTTCTGCTCAGTCTGCAGCTAACTTCTGATGGCCAATGTCAAGAGCCCTCTTCCTGATGATTCTTTATCTAGAAACCAGACTTGAACCAGAAAGCCATTCAAGTAGAAAAGGCACGTCCAACTCCCAAGAGACTGCAATCTACTCCCAGTATAAAATAACTGGCAGTGATCTACCCATTGTCATTGGAGGGGGGGTTAGAGGGGGTTGCCCAGAGTTGTTGAGTTTTTTATGGGGGGAGGGCATGGAGTTGTTGAGCAATTGGGGGGGTATTAAAAAAAGACACAACACTAAAGATAATATTACTTCTGCTTTTTGCGTACAACAATACTCACGAAAGAGGGACCTAGCACCAGGGGTGGGAGGCAGGGACATTATTTACCCAAGATTGAACAGGAACATGCACAATCGACCAGGAACACACAGGCGATCTACCTGTCGATCACTGTCAACCAGTTGGACATCATTGAAATAGAAAACGCCTTCAAATACAGGGCTATTCTCTGTAAAGTAGGGCATGTAGTCATTCCACCCCATCCCAAAGTTTCTCCTCAAGTTTTTTGGGGTGTAGATATTCCGTGGTGATTAAAATAACCTCCAGAATTCAAATATTCATATATTTCAAAAGAGCATAGACAACCCTCAGGGTCCTTTCCATCTCTACAATTCTATGATGCTGTGATTCTGAGAGCCATGCTGGATCAAGCTGATGTTCTATCTAGTGCATAATCCTGTACTCACACTGGCAACCTAGATGCCCTTGGGAAACAAGCAAGCAGGACTTCAGCACAAGAGCACTCTCTGCTCCTGCAGTTTCCAGCAACTGATATTCGGAAGCATTACTGCCTCCAAGCATGGGGGCAGAGAATAGACATGGTGGCTAATAGGCATACCTGTTCATTTTTGATAGTTAATATGAAATGGCATTTAGTATTTAATTTAAGGTTACCAGACATCCCTGTTTCCTGGGGATGGTCGCTGGATTTACAAATCAGTCCCCTGACAAAATCTATCTATTTAGTAGGAAGTTGAAAAGCGTCGCCGGGTTCATTGAAAAAAAAAAAAAATCTGGTAACCTTAATTTAATTGCTTAAATTGTTTTTAAAATGGGGGGCTATCTGCTCTTTGAACAGGAGCAGATCACAGGAAAATCCTCCTGCCAATATGCTCTTTGAGTTTAAACAAGTTTATTTCAAACCTCAAAACAAAACATGAAATGCACTCCATAATGCCCCACCCCTGATTTCGGAATCAGCCTCTTAAAATCTGCAACCCACAGGTAGAACGCTTTACTTTGACAACTTCAGAACCTCGGTCATTTCCCATACTTGGAAGAACTTGGGAAATTGGGCAATTTGTATTTTTGTGCCATAAATCTTGATACTCAGCCTTGCAGGCAGAGGGGAAATACAGGCTAGGTAGCTTTCCCGAGATGCTGTGTAGGAGGACTACTGGCAAGCAATCATCTGAACCCAGGACATTTTGTATGTACTCATTCTTACCAAGTCAATGTCTCATTCCAGGGAGACCCATCTGCCCTCCGGCAGATTCCTCCCATACTTTCTCGTCACACCTATAAGCCTGGGTTCTCTCCCTCTGGGGGGAAAAAGAAGCCTGGAGAGATTTTTTTACATAGAGGCAAAAACAGCTCACCAGTTAATGCAGTAATAAAGGCACCAGGTGGCATGGGATGGCTCCTAATCAAACAAAGAAAAATATTGATGGCTTCTAGATAACGTTTTGTTGTTGTTGTTTTTAAGCCAAGAAGAACACATTACATTTTTAAATATGTAAAGCTACCGTTTACTGAGTCAAACATCAGCTTCATCTGGTTACTCCAGGGACAGGGGACCTGTGACCCTGCAGATGTTGCTGGACTCCAGCTCCTGTCAGTCCCAGCCAGCATAACCAATGGTCAAGGATTATGTGAGTCCAACAACACATGGATGGATGGAAGCCCATGGATTCCCTATGCCTGCAATACATCAAACAGAACATGCCTAATTTTGGTTTTTATTTATTTACTTACTTTTTTAAGGGTTGGGGTAATGTGCATCTTCTTTTTGCAAGCGCATTTGAGTTGGCAGATTAAAAACAATAAATCAGAGCAATCGAGGGGGAATCTAATCATTACAAATAAAAATGAAGCAGTGCTTAAAATCAGTATTTAAAAAAAATGAGATCAAACCTTTTGATTTTGTGATAATCACAAAGCAGTCAGCACTTTGCTGACTGCTGAAAAGTGCAAGTGCCAAGAGAGTGGGCAGGGGGCAGAATCTGAAAAGGAGATGTCCTCTCCCTGGTTGCCAACTGCATTAGCTCTAACAACAGCAGTGCCTGGAGGAGAACATCTGCAGATAACCTCCTTTGGTAGGCAGGCTGCTGCAGGAACAGATTTTCTTTCAGGTACTTGGATGCCAAGAGATGCAAGGCTTCATATGCAAGAGCCAACTGTTTCAACTGAGCATGGAAATGGTAGAGCAGAAGGCAGAGGTGCCCTTTCAACCCCAACAGATGTGTTTGCAGTGACTGGTTCCAGTTAAACTCCAACAGCTTGGTTCTGTGCTGCTAACTGCATTTTCTAGGCCACCTTCAAGGGCAGCCCCTCGTGAAACCCATGACAGAAGTCTAAACAAGCTGGGAGGAGAGGTGAAATTTAATCAAGAGATATCATTGTTTCACAGGATAGTCTCTTTGCTACCATGCATCATTAATCCTAAACTAGCTCAGGCATTTTGTGTTTCAAAATGCAATGTGCTTCACCTCCTGGTGAAATTTCTAAAAGGACTGATGGGTTTGCCTTGCTTATTGCAGGACAAATGGATACACACTGTTGTTGTTATTTGTTTCTCTAAGGAGCTCAGGAGGGAAAGCATGATTTGGCTGCCCCCTCTCATTTTCACAACCGCCCTATGATATATAGAGAGCTATGTGCAAATATCCTCAAAATTATCCACCATATTTGTGGGTAGAGAAATTGCAGAGAACATTGCACTGGATTTCTCTGCTGGCAGAGGAGATTCTCCAACAGGTTTTCGGTGATGAGTGATGCTACCACTGCTTATTTGTCTTTTCCTAAGGATGATTTATTAATTTATTGCAGTTATTTTGGTAGCCTGGCCACCATTTTGCACACCGTGTCCAGTTCTGGGCACCACAATTTAAGTAGGATATTCACAAGCTGGATCATGTATAGAGGAGGGCAACCAAGAAGCTCAAGGGTCTGGAAACCAAGCCTTATGAGAATGCTTTAGTTGAGATCCCTGCATTGCAGGGGGTTGGACTATAGGATCCTTGTGGTCCTTTCCAACTCTATGATCCTATGATTCCACAATTCTTTTTTTAAAAAATTTTTTCACAAATTTATACATTTTAACTTAACTGTTTCAAACATTAAAATACAAGGTTCTTTTGAACCTTCGGACCTCCCTCCCTCCCTGGATTTCATGTTGAAGATTAGTTTTGCTGCATCTTTTACCCTTATCCATCTATTAAATATCCATAATTATCATAAATAATTCCACATTACAAGTGTCATTACATCCCTACCAATGATTTTAACTGTTTACAGTGGTCTTTAAAATAAATGAAAAATTTACTCCAGTCTTTTAAAAATAGTTGATCTTTCTGGTTTCAGATCTTCGCCATCAGTTTTGCCATCTCTACATATGCCATCAGTTTCGTCTGCCATTCTTCTCTTGTTGGTGCTTCTCCTTCCTTCCATCTCTGGGCTAGTAGCATTCTCGCTGCTGTTATTGCATACATAAAAAGTCTTTTGTCTTCTCTTGGTATCTCTTCACCTATATTTTTTAAAAAACAAATGTGTTTTTAAATATTTTCTTTAATTCATTCTATATCATCTCCCAGAAAGCCTTTATCAGTGAACATGTCCACCACATGTGGTAAAAAGTACCATCCTTCCCTTTTCATTTCCAACATACATTTGAACTAGTTTTGTACATTTTTGCAATTTTAGTGGGTGTTAAATACCATTGATACATCATTTTCATATGATTCCACAATTCATCCCTTATCTATTTCAGCTATTCCATCAGGCCACAGGTAGAGACAGGAGACTTCAGGGCCCCTGACCCTGATCATCTGAAAGCTCTGCAATGCTTGCTTCATTTCCTCAATTTTTTAAAAATTCCAGTTGATCATTATGAGAACTCTAGCTACAAAATAGTACCTGAACTTCCTTCCTCCTCCTTCCTTTTGTGTCATGCCTTTGAGACTGTAAACCTGGGGATTGCCTTATCATTAAGTGTCTCAAGTTGTTCTGGGAGTCTTTCGTGGTGGTGGTGGGGAGCCTTTTGTGAGAGCTGGCTACAAATGCTTTGAGTAAGTAAATAAATAATTTGGCTCTTTGTGTTTCTTGTCCGATATTCTCTACTCCACCACGCCAGCATTCCATTGCCTAGTTCCGTGGAATCCATACCCAGAACTTTAGTGAGCCCTAGGGACCAAGCCTCCTTAGCTCACTCACCTGCTGTTTAATCGGCATCACTTGCCTTCGTTCAGAAGCCCAGCTGTGACTGCACTGCCTGTTCATACACCCTGGAAGCATTTTTCTGCTGTCTCATGCACTGGGGAGGAATAAATGTGAAGCATAATTTAACTCCCTGGGCTGGAAAGAAAGAAGAATGGTAATTATTACTTCTCCTGTCCCCCCCCCCTCTCAAACCCTGCATTTTAAAAGGCTTGTATAAAACTACTAAAGCAGAAACATGCTGAGCTGTTTGTTTTTCCCCTCGAACCATTTGAAACCCATTTTTTGTCTCTGCTGAGAAGAGTCGCTGAAGCAATCAGAGCCATTGTGCATGGCTCACAAGTGAGAGAAGGCAGGGTATCCTGGGAAGTGACCTCATTTAAGGCATCTGCATACCAGGGTTGGCACGACCTGTTTCACCACCAGAGGCAAAATGGGAAGATGCCACCACATCTGCTGCCATATCTCTGCCAAAGCCTCCCTTACCTGGGTTGCATGGCAGTGAAGCAGCAGTGATGATGGCAGGTTCTGGTGAGATCTTGTAATGAGGAAACCGCTTCTTGGACTTCCATGCTTCCACCCCACCTTGGGGTCAGCAGCTGCTCTCATCTATAGCAAAGGTAGCCAATGAGGTGCCTTACAGAGGTTGCTGGGCTCTAGCTCCCACCATCCCCCAGCCAGCATGACCAATGACCAGGCAAAGGTGACACAAAAATGGGAAGGAGCAGATTACCTATTTAAAACATTTCTTAGCCATCCTTTGTCAAAATTCTAGGGCAGCATACAAACTTGTGGATAAAATTAATGAGACATAGAAATGCCATTTAAAATCAGCAAATATAGATAGCAAAATGCAACAACAAAAACCCACAAAATATTTTTTTTAAAAATCCTAACTAAAAAAACCAAACATGTTTATCTAACATGCCTAGTAAAAAAAGGATGTCTTCACTTGAAAACTTGCAGTGTTGCCACCAGACATACCTACTCATGGAGGGCATTCCAAAGTTAGGGAGGGCACCACAAAAAAGGAGAAGCACCTCTATCGATGGGGGCACATGGATCAGAGCTTCTTTGGCAGATCCGTATCAAACGATCCATGTTCATTGTAACATGATGCGATGAATGCACTCCTCTCACTCATGAAACAAGTATGTTTCCTCTTCTCGCCCAAGAGAGCAGCAGATGCAATTCTGACAGAACTTGAAATTAACTTTCCAATTACTTCTAACTACATTTTGATCAAAGCACATGCAAGCTGTTTTTCTCTCTCACCAAGAATGATATCTCTATTAACTATGAGAGAAAATAACATGGAAGCAGGTCCTGGGGTGGGGGGTGGGGGGGAATGTTAGCATTCAGCTTTCTAATTATTAACACGATTAATCTTGCCTCCTTCTGTTTTTAGAATCCCAATAAAACTATTTAAAAATTTAGGAGCTGCTTTGTGTGAGGGAAAATGTATTTAATTGGGAAGGAAGAACAGATTGTCTGGACAAAGCTGAGAAGTGGAGTAAGCTTTTCCCTCCAGCATCACTTCCTCCCTCCCCTCGCCCACCGCAACCTTACTGTGATAAGTTTAGCTTCCTGGTTGTAGAGATGCGGGGAAATTTCAACGTAGAAATTGCCGGTGTCTGCTTACAGTCGTACCTTGGAAGTCAAATGGAATCTGTTCCGGAAGTCCGTTCGACTTCCAAAACATTTGGAAACCAAAGTGTGGCTTCTGATTGGCTGCAGGAAGCTCCTGCATCTAATCGGAAGCTGTGGAAGCCCTGTTGGACGTTCGGCTTCCAAAAGAACATTCAAAAAGTGGAACTGACACTTCTGGGCTGTCTAACTTTCAAGGTATGACTGTATTTGTCTGGTGCCCAGAACAGAAATTAATCCAGTGAATATATCAGTATTCCCTGTTGTTGTTGCTTTCATTCTGCAAATGATACATAATATGTTTTACATCATTTGCATTTTGTTGCCATTATGTTGCATAGGGGGACATAATGTCAGTTATGTAACAAACTACATGGATTACGTAACTTGCCACAGTGAGACAAATCATGTAGATTTTGGCAGAAGATGCGCTGCAGCAGAACGGAAACAGCACAACATGTGACAGACACAGCAAGGAATGGATAATGATGCCTGCTTGCATCCCTACCTGGTTGTCTGCTTCCGTTTTTGGGGGTTCAGAACTGTCAGGGAACTGCCATCGGAGCCAGAGGCGGAGGGAAGGCTCCAGAGGGATGCCGGAGAGGGTCCCAGTAGGGAGAGAGGCAGCCCATCCGCTGGGGAAGGAAATCAGCGTAGCACCAGTAGAGGAGGGGGGCAGATGGGGGAATCGGAGAGAAGGCTCCAGGACTCCTCACAGGAGACCAGCGGGGAGAGCACGGGTCCTCCGCTGCCCACACCCTCCCTGCGCAGAAGACTTCTGCACAGGGAGAGTAGGAGGAGACTGGGCGTCAAAGAACTTCTTTGCTGGAAGAAGTTCAAGAAACGCCCACTGATGGATTCTGCCAGCGATTGAGACAGCCACGGATGGGTGGCTGTCCGGACAGAAAGGGTTCACCCAGCTAACCCAGCCAGGTGTGGCACCAACTTACGCACGAGCAACCCCCTAGAACCATTACAAGAACCTTTGCAGTTTATTCTCTACCTGCCTTCCAAAATGAATAAGAAGTCAGACCAAAAATGTATTCCACTATTGGATCTGTATTGAGTAGAAAAAAAGAGTTACTAGTTGATAGGGTGATTGTGGCAAGAAACACTGATTTAGGCATGACGTGTCAGAGCAACAAAAACCCTCATCAATTGTTTAGCTTGACCAGATGAAAAGTGGGGGGCCCTGGTCGTATGAAGATTGAATCACAGATCCTATCTGGCCAAAGTGGAGTGTTGGCAACAGTCTGGCCCAAGATGTTGTTCTTTGTCAGGCTGATGGTCAGGCCAAGCTCTATGTAGGCTTGGGCAAAATGGTTGGTGAGACTCCGTAGTGCTTCCTCAAAGTGTGCTGTCAAGGCTATGTCATCTGCAAACATCTGTCAGAGAAGGACCTGCCACATTTTTGTCCTGACATGGAGAAGTGCCAGGTTGAAGAGGCCTCTGTCACTCCTTGAATGGATGTACATACCATTTTTGTCAAGCTGAGGGCATAGGAGAGCAACAGGGAGAAGAATATGCCAGAGAGAGTTTCACACTGTGTTTCACGTTGCTCTTTATAGAGAAGGTGTCTGAGTATGAGCCATCATACTGGAAGGTGCCACATATGTTTTCATGGAAGGACACAATTATCATGTGGAGCTTAGGTGACCAGTCCTTTTTGGCTGATGTGGTCTAAGACCTTCAACAGATCTATGAAAGTGTTGTACAAGAGGCGTCTCTGGTCCCAGCACTCCTCTTGCCACTAATGTAGTGAGAAAATCATCATGGTACTTGATAAGTAATAGAAGAAACTCACAAGGTGCCTATTAGCAGACCAAGTCTTTTGGGTGACCTGTGCAAAATATCAAGTTGGTGTCCATTCCCCCTGGAGCTTCATTCTCCTGAGTCTGGTAGAAGATCATACCCGTCAGTCTTATAAAGCTCTGGAACCTCATTAGGTAACTATTCCCACAGCCATGGGATCCCTTTGGCCTCCAGTCCCAGAGCCATTAGCATCAGCACAAGTTGAACACAGATGCCTTGATCTAGGAAAGAAGCATGCAACCATGTTTAATTCACAGCACATTTTAAAAGGTTGCTTGCATTTAACGCTGCATATGCATGGAGGAGGGGAGCAGAAATGTGCCTCATGCCCCCCCCCTGCATGCTCGTAGGCTGTTTATGACAGGCTTTCCCCCTCAAAGCTTATGTGGGCATTATGCATATGCATGAAGGTTGTGTGACACAATCTCAATCAATACATAGAGATCAGGGGAAGAGTGGCAAATGGCAAGATCTTCCTCACACGCCACATACAGTGGTACTTCAGGTTACATACGCTTCAGGTTACATACGCTTCAGGTTACAGACTCCACTAACCCAGAAATAGTACCTCGGGTTAAGAACTTTGCTTCAGGATGAGAACAGAAATCGTGTGGCGGCTGCGGGAGGCCCCATTAACTAAAGTGGTGCTTCAAGTTAAGAACAGTTTCAGGTTAAGAACGGACCTCTGGAATGAATTAAGTACGTAACCAGAAGTACCACTGTACTGTCTTGATTATTTAGCCATCCGCACAGGGCACTGAGGATAATCATGGGGAGAACTTGTTGCCTTACAGCTGAGGTAGCCAACACAGTGCCTTGTTGGACTTGAACTCCCATCAACCCCAGCTAGCATGACCAATGATCTGAATGAAGGGTGTTGCTGTCAAGGAAAACCTTGGTTACCTCTGCCTTTACAAATGGGAATATAAATTTCCACCAGCTGAAGCAGGTGCAAAAAGGAGCTGCAGTTTTCATTATCAACAAACATTGATTTCAGTTCAAGTGTGTGATACCTTTCTGTTAAAAGGCACTGAATATGGGAGAGTTAATGGGGAATGGATAGCACTGGGAGTGTGGCATTAAAGTTGAGAGATGGAAAAATTAATAATCAACACAGGTTGGAGTTGCGGAATTCAGATCTATAATTGGATCTGAGCTTCCCCATAGTTGATGTTAATGAGTGTTAAAATATGCTGGACTGGAGATACCTATTGCCAGCTTAGCCTTGGGACATGGAGTAGTTTTGTATCCATGTCCCTCACCCCTTAAAAGTTTAAGCAGAGAAGAGGTTTCACACCTATATTGAAAGATGAAATGTTTATAAATGAAGTGAGGAAGATATTATGGAATTGGGAATTGGTAGTTCCAAAATTGCAAGAAGATCAAACCTCTCCATTCTTAAGGAAATCAGCCCTGAGTGCTCACTGGAAGGACAAATCGTGAAGCTGAGGCTCCAATACTTTGGCCACCTCATGAGAAGAGAAGACTCCCTGGAAAAGACCCTGATGTTGGGAAAGATGGAGGGCACAAGGAGAAGGGGACGACAGAGGATGAGATGGTTGGACAGTGTTCTTGAAGCTACCAGCATGAGTTTGACCAAACTGTGGGAGGCAGTGGAAGACAGAAGTGCCTGGCATGCTCTGGTCCATGGGGTCATGAAGAGTCGGACACGACTAAATGACTAAACAACAACAAAGTTCCAAAATTGGCTATCCCCTATGAAGGAGAAATGGTGTCTGGTTAGAACATATTATTTACCTAAATTAGGTTCCACCTTTATCTCTAGTTAAAAGGAACTCAAGCAGGCAAACTAGCTAGGAATGTCTTAGTCTGGGATCTTGGAGAGTTTCTGACCAACAACACATGGGAGTATATGGATCCACTGTAGCTCATTAAAACTTAAAATATATTTCCAAGTATATGTGGACCAATGGTAGCTCCTTAAAACATATTTCAAAGTGATAGACAAAACATTTCGACTGCAAAGCAACTGGAAGCCTTGGTAAACCTCCTAGTGGCCAGGCCAAAGCCTCTTCCAGTTAAAATCGAAAAAGGGACACGACAGGGGTGCCCCCTATCCCCCCTATTGTTCATTTCAGTTCTGGAGGTGCTACTGAACATGATTAGAAAGGACCGGTCTGTACAAGGAATTGAGGTCGGAGTGAAACAATATAAACTGAAAGCATTTGCAGATGACTTGGTATTAACATTACAGGAGCCAGTCTCTAGTACTAAAAGAGTGTTAGAATTAATTTCTGACTTTGGTCGGGTGGCGGGATTTAAGCTGAACAAGCAAAAAACTAAGGTTCTAGCAAAAAATTTGACAACTACAGAAACAGATGAGTTTCTGAAAGAAACAGAACTAAATGTGGTTAAAAAAGTAAAATACCTAGGGGTGTATCTGACCTCCAAAAATTTGAATTTGTTTAGAGATAACTATGAGAAATGTTGGTCAGAAATCAAAAGAGATTTGGAAATATGGTCAAGATTGAAACTTTCCTTGTTGGGCCAAATAGCAGCTATAAAGATGAATGTATTGCCGAAAATGCTATTTCTGTTTCAGGCCCTACAGATCGTGGACAAGGTGGAATGTTTTGGAAAGTGGCAGAAGGATATTTCCAAGTTTGTTTGGCAGGGCAAAAAGCCCCGAATAAAGTTTAAAATACTAACTGACGCGAAAGAAAGAGGGGGATTTGCCCTGCCAGACTTGAGGTTATATTATGAATCTGCAGCCTTCTGCTGGCTGAAAGATTGGATCTTACTGGAGAACACTGATGTCCTAGATCTGGAAGGGTTTGATAATGCTTTTGGGTGGCATGCATATTTGTGGTATGACAAGGTTAAAGTTCACAAATTGTTTAAAAACCACATTGTCAGAAGAGCAATTTTGATGGTCTGGACAAAATATAAAGACTTATTGGAGAGTAAGACTCCGAGGTGGCTCTCACCGGTGGAGGCTAAGGCACGTAAGAGACTTAACATGGAGGCCTACTGGCCTAAATATTGGGAAATAATTGAAAAAATTGGAGACAGTTGGAGGTTGCTGAGCTTGGAAAAACTAAAAAACAAGGTGCGAGATTGGTTGCACTATGCTCAAATCCAGGAGGTTTTTAAAGTGGACAAAAAGGTTGGATTCCAGGTGGAAAAATCGAAACTAGAGACGGAACTGTTAGAGCCAAAAAATAAATTACTTTCGAGAATGTATAACTTGCTGCTTAAATGGAATACACAGGATGAGACAGTCAAATCCGCCATGATAAAATGGGCGCAGGATTTGGGGCACAACATTATGTTTGAAGACTGGGAAAGGTTATGGAACACCGGAATGAAATTTACGGCATGTAGTGCCTTGAAGGAAAATATTATGAAAATGGTATACCGGTGGTACATGACCCCAGTCAAGCTTGCTAAGATATATCACCTGTCTGACAATAAATGTTGGAAATGTAAAGAGGCAGAAGGGACATTCTTTCACCTCTGGTGGACTTGCCCGAAAGTGAAGGCCTTTTGGGAGATGATTCATAATGAACTAAAAAAGGTACTTAGATTTACCTTACCTAAGAAACCGGAGGCCTTTCTTCTCGGCATTGTGGACCAGAGAGTGTTTAAGAAAGATAGAACTTTTTTTATGTATGCTACCACAGCAGCAAGGATCCTGATTGCAAAGCATTGGAAGACACAAGATTTACCCACGCTGGAGGAATGGCAGACGCAGTTGATGGACTATATGGAACTGGCCGAAATGACTGGCAGAATCCAAGACTTGGGAGAAGAAACAATTGAGGAGGACTGGAAAAAATTTAAGGACTATTTGAAAAAACATTATAAGTTGTATGAATGTTAAAAAATGCACTTTTTAGGAAATTCTAGCTTCAGCAATTGTAAATTAATGAAATGAAAATTAAGGTACAAGAAGTCAGAGGTGGAATAATGAAATAACTTTATTGTGTTTAAGCTAAAACGTATAAGATTTGGGTTACAACATTT
The DNA here is from genome assembly GCF_964252035.2 of Podarcis erhardii. Lineage (NCBI taxonomy): Eukaryota > Metazoa > Chordata > Lepidosauria > Squamata > Lacertidae > Podarcis > Podarcis erhardii. Next base: position 13,928,971 of record NC_138513.1, on the reverse strand, counting down.
TTGAAACTAGGTAACATGATAAAATGAAAGATACAATAAGCTTTGAAATAAGTTAACAAATTGCTGATGTTTTGTATCACAGAGAACGCAGGGTTTGGAGGATGTGGGGAAGTCCATTAGATTTGTTGAAAAAAAGAATATGGAAATTTGCAACTTTTTTATTCTATTTCTTATATCTGTCTTCTATTCATTTTTTTCTGTATTTCATAAACTCAATAAAAATATTATAAAAAAAACAAAACAAAGCCTCTTCCAGTTATTTGCCTTGAGCAAGTCAATTATTGATTTGCTGAACCAAAGAAGGACCTGTGCAAGTGGTTTGGTGAAGCGATACTAAAGAAGGGTGTCAAAAACGCCAGAATGCAAGGTGCAAGGCTGAAGGCTGATTGCCGAAGAATTGATGCTTTTGAATTATGGTGCTGGAGGAGACTCTTGAGAGTCCCATGGACTGCAAGAAGATCAAACCTATCCATTCTTAAGGAAATCAGCCCTGAGTGCTCACTGGAAGGACAGATCCTGAAGCTGAGGCTCCAATACTTTGGCCACCTCATGAGAAGAGAAGACTCCCTGGAAAAGACCCTGATGTTGGGAAAGATGGAGGGCACAAGGAGAAGGGGACGACAGAGGATGAGATGCTTGGACAGTGTTCTCGAAGCTACAAGCATGAGTTTGACCAAACTGCGGGAGGCAGTGGAAGACAGGAGTACCTGGCATGCTCTGGTCCATGGGGTCACGAAGAGTCGGACACAACTAAACGACTAAACAACCACAACAAGGCAAGGTGCAAACTTAAGAGCACAGCCTGCAAAATCCTGGCTGCCTTTACAGACTCAGGACAGACGTCAAAGCAGCAAGCAGTCGACATGACTTGTTTGCACCCTTGAAAGCATTTATGCATTACTTATACAAAAGCAAGCTATGCAAGCTGGCATCAACAGCCCAATTAACTCGCCCCTGGCTTGGAAGCCCCTTCCCAATTCTCATCCATCTCCCAGATAAGGAACTAGTTGAGAGGCAGCCAGTATGGGAAGCTTCCCCTCACATGACTTCCCAAGCCGACAGATAAACATGGTATCAAAGCAAGCCAATTAGCATTTATCAAAGCAAGTGAATAAACATATGCAAGGTCATTCTTGCAGTAACTTAACAATTAGTCCTGGGGTTATTTTGACTACCAAGATGATGTTTGCAGGCCTTTCATAACATTTTCAATGTTTGGTTCTACGCAGTCATCTTTCGTCTTCCCTTGGCACAGAGCTTCTTGATTCATCTTTTAGATTGGTTCACACACGTGTGTCCAGCACTCATTAATGACAGCATGTATGTTATGACTTGCATGGGCAAATGAGCCATGATGCATCTTTTGCTACAGATGGAACTTTCCTAGTGCCTGATTTTGGTGCAGAGTTGTGATTCTTCAATGGATGAGATTCAGAGGTTGCGTCTGCATGTATGAAATAGTTTCTGTAACCTGCCAATTGTTCTCTTAGATATTCCTCTCCTACTTTCTAAATATCTGAATCCTTTTCCGCAGCAAAATAACATCTATCCAATACTTTGCTTTTTCTTTGAAAGTCACTATAACCCCTAAACCCCTAAACAGCCTTGGCCCAGTATGCCTGAAGGAGTGTCTCCACCCCCATCATTCAGCCCAGACACTGAGGGCCTCATCCAAGGACCTTCTGGAGGTTCCCTCATTGTGAGAAGTGAAGCTACATAGAACCTGGCAGATGGCTTTCTTGGCAGTGGTGCCCTCCCTGTAGAACACCCTCTCTTCAGATGTCAAGGAGATAAAGAACTACACAACTTTTAGAAGACATCTGAAGGCAATCCTGAATCAGGTAGTTTTTCATGTCTGACATTTTATTATGTTTTTATATGTACTGGAAGCAACCCAGAGTGGCTGGGGAAACCCAGCCAGATGGGTGGGGTATAAATAATAAAATCATCATCATTATTATTATAAACACCTGGAAGTGTGGAAAGGAAACCCACCTGTGGCAAAAACATGAGCCTTAGCCCAAAGAACGATATTTAGCAGGACCCTCCTCATAATTAACACCATTTCCACCAGCAAAATAATCGGCTGATCATCACATCCTGAGCCAAGAGCATGCAAGAGTTTCATTCAAAGATTTCCAATATTTTGCTTTGAGCTAATCATGTATGTCTGAGTTGCTAATATGAGGGGGCTTCTTAATGTCTCATTCCATATTATGTCACCAGCATCCTTTCAGCAAGAAATTCTTTCAGCAAGAATCCATGGCTCATTATAGATGTATGCATATTTCTGAATCATTTGTGTGAATGAATTGGAAACTTCATGAATGTTGTATTCTCAGCAGTTTTGGGAATGTTTAGCTGAGCTAAATATCCATAATCATACTCAAATGGATTGGGGGGGGGTATCTTCTGAAAATTGTCAGCCCCCCCAATAGGGGAAAACTCAGAATTCCATTATCATTATTTCAATATTTTTAATATTATCCGATGGATGTTACTTGATTTAATATTAATTTTTCTCCATGAATAGAACTACTGCAGAGGGACCTTATGTCTATGGCATAATTAGCCAAGGAATGAACAGATCAGCTCATTTCCATTTTATATTAGCTTCACATGTGTTCAGCCATGGGCCCATTTAATCTCATTTTCTGTGGATTTTTCTTTTTAATTAAAAAATACACAAGCACACACACGCAATCACGTTTTAATTATGTGCATTTCTGAATGCACTTCTCCCTGAAATACACAATTTGTACTCAATTTGAGTGCATCTTGTACACACACACCCTCTGAAGACGATTTTGGTGATTGGTGTTTTATGCATTACCCTTTGTATTTTGCATGCATTTCCTCCATACAATTTTTGATGCTGAAATGGCATCACAAAATTTGGAGATGTGCACAGATCAATTGGGAACTGCCTTCTGATTTTGAGCATAAGCCCAGGGACTGCAAATCAGGTCAGTTCACTTTAAAAAATGTGTGCTGCTTAAAATCCTCCTCCATCCCTGACTTAGTATAATGGTTAATCTGATGGTGCAGAAATGAGAATATGGTATGCACACTCCATGGTCGCACATTCAAATATTCATATTCTTACAGCCCACAATTCAGCTTCTGCTGAGCTTCAGAGAATTTTAGCATTCTCTTTCAAGCCTACACAGCTTGTGAGGAGAGTTATCAGAGAACTCTGAGGAAAATGGAAATGGGAACAGAAACTCCCAATGTCTGCATATTTGTCCAATTTCTGGAATGGAAATTGATCCGTGATTATGATTAGCATTCACTGTTGTGGTTGCTCTCAGTCATCAAACAATATGTAATTGATTACGTCCCCCTCAACACATACACAAATTCTATTGTGCTTGTGTGGATGGGGTGGAATTATTATTATTATTATTATTATTATTATTATGGATTTATTAATTGAATTCTAAGCCACTGTTTCAGGACCATTTACATATAAGATAATTAAAAACAAAAACACAACAAATACATGTAGAACAAGACTACAATCATAGCAAGTGGACACTCAAATTAAAGACCCATTTATCCAGACAGAAAAGTCAGTTAGAACAAAAATGTCTTTGGTTGCTTCTGGAAACTGCAGATAGTGGATGCCTGTTGTATGTGTCAGCGCTAGAGTCTGATGCAGGTCAGCAAGAAAGGAAGAAAATCTCTGATGCCAGTGAAGTTAACTCTTTATTCAAGGAAATGAAATACAATTCAGTCTTGTGGTCTCAGCAACCCTTCCTAGTAGGTCTTGCCCCTATGGAGCAATTGCCAGGACTGAAGGTGCCCACCTTCTACCACCCTTAAGATCCCTCCGCTCCAGGATATTTCCCAGGCAGTCTCAAACTGTATATGTGCACCTCTGGTCTCTGTGCTCTTCTCATTACTCTGTGGTGAGACTGGGAAGTGGGGGAGTGAGCTTGTCACAGCAGGAGAAGGAGACTCCCTGGATTCTTCAGCAGACTCTTCACACACACCATCCTCTGCTTCAGCCTCAGAGTCTGAACTGCTCCCTGTCATAAGCTCTTCCTGCTCACTAAAGCCTGTTGTTGCTTCAGCTTCTGATACCTCCTCTCACCAGTCTCTTTGATCAGCCAGTCTCTGACATTGATGTAGTGACAATATTACAATGAGAATAACGTAACAACAATGTATTCCACGCAGTGAAGTAGCGTGGGTTGTCAGCACCTGGGGCAAGGCAAGTAATTTGCGCCCCCTAACCCATGGATTTGCGCCCCCTAACCCGTGGATTTGTGCCCCTAACCCCCAGATGTTGCGCCCGGTGCGCCCGGCCCCCCCTGCCCCCCACGCTACGCCACTGACTCCATGTATTATACAATTTTGCCCCAGGGAACAGCAAGTTGACTAATGTGGGTTTTGGCAACAAACAAACAAACAAACATACTGCAGCCGAGTAGAAAGAGTGTTCCATGGGCAAAATGGAAGATGATGCTTCTTTCCATATGAACCTACTTGGACCCTGAGATCGTCTTCTGGGGCCCTCCTTCGTGTGTCTCCTCCTCGAGAGGTCTGGAGGGTGGCAACACGAGAACGAGCCTTCTCTGCAGTGGCTCCCCGTCTGTGGAATGCTCTCCCCAGGGAAGTTCGCCTGGCGCCTTCATTATACACCTTTAGGCGCCAGGCAAAAATGTTCCTTTTTAATCAGGCCTTTGGCTGACCTAACCAACATCCTATACCCTTTTAAATGTGGCTTTTTTGGGGGGGGTGTTATCGGATTAATGTTTTTATTTTTATTTTATATATTGTGACCTTTTTTGTGAACCGCCCTGAGACCTCTGGGTATAGGGCGGTATATAAATTAAATAAATTAAATGAAAATGAAACAAATGCCTCTTACATCCCTACTTAGGACCCAAATGCAGCTCACCGGCGAAGAATGGTTGCGCTCTGGGGGCTTAACAAACTGTCTGCCTTATTTATTTATTTATTTATTTATTTTTACATTTATATCCCACCTTTTCCCAAAGGAGCTCAACGTGCCATCCTTGGTTCTCATCCTTCCCATTTTATCCTCATGGCAACCTTATGTGGCAGGTTAGGCTGAGAGGCAGTGACTGGCCCAAGGTCACCCAGTGAGTTTCATGGCTCGAGTGGGGATTTGAACCCTGGCCACCCCAGTCCTAGTCTGACTCTTTAACCACTATGCCAAACTGGCCCTCACTGGCCTTCTGCAAGGAAAGTATGCACATAGCACGCTGGCTTCCTGAACTGCTAAAAATGAGGGAGAGGGGCTGTCAGGCATTATGAGAGGCTACAATACTTGGTTGCGGGAGGGGAATCGCAGATTGTTCAGGCCTGGACTTGCCTCTTGCGAAAGCAAAATAACTGAAAATGAAACTAAGCAAAATGAAATATCTCTACAGCTGGTGTTACCTTGAACAATAACACCACAAAGCTCCAGGCAGACTCATGTCAGAATTTTGTTACAAGGCATTAAAAAAGAAAGAAAATATAATGAAAGGCTTCTTTTTAAAAAAGCAAAGGAATCCTGCTGGGAGAGTTACAGTGCGGCAAGCTTTCTCTTTGGGGAATTGCACCAAATGCCGGTTAATTATTCCTGACATTTATTCTTGGGTCCCTTAGTGAAGGGGAACATGGGAGGCAAGATTTAAGAAACTAATAATAGTCCATTTAAAATATTTACCGACTTGTGTCTTGGGATGTGGAGCTGGAGATCTTTTTTTCATGAAGAACTCGGCAGCTGCACTGTTTGGTACCTTTGAGGATGCAAAGATATTAAGAAGCAGGAGAAGCTTCTAACCCTTAGCGGAAAGACTATTTACTGTACCTCTATCCATGCTGCTTTTAAACACACTGTACTGACCTAATTTTGCTATCGGAGAGCTTCAGCAAAGAGTCTTCTTATCTGGTTTGAACTGAGGATGCCTTTGAATGGAACGCCAGTTGTCTAGTTGGGAAGTGGGGGGATCTGCTGGTTTCTGGAAAATCTATTTTGCCTCAATGATAAGAGTAGCCAATTATAAGCAATGTAATTGCAAGCACACACACACACACACACTTAATTCAATGTGTAATTTATTTTATTTTAAACTATATTTTTTAAATGGAGTGGAAATCATAGGAAAATAAGAAGTCACCTTACACTGAGTCTGACCATCAATGCATCTGGTTCGATATTGTCTATGCTGACTGGAAGCTGCTCTCCAGGATTTCAGAATGGGGTTTCTCCCAGCCCAATATGGAGATGGGTGAAGCAGGTGCTCTGTCACTGAGCTACAGAATGTCCTCATCATATTCCACAGAACAAAAAAGAACTTGTGATGTATTAGAGCAGGCTTCCTCAACCTCAGCCCTCCAGATGTTTTTGGCCTACAACTCCCATGATCCCTAGCTAGCGGGACCAGTGGTCAGGGATTATGGGAACTGTAGTCTCAAAACATTTGGAAGGCCGAGGTTGAGGAAGCCTGCATTAGAGTGACATGGGTGGGTGCAAGGCAGGTGAAACCAAAGCATAATTCCTATGGGCCCCATCAGCCAATATTTCAGGGAATAGAATCATAGAATTGCTGAGTTGTAGGGTCCAATGTTTCAATGTGTGAAATTTTCGGAGGAAGAACTGCTGAAAAACAAACAAGCTTTTTTGAAACACACATAAAGCAGGTTCCTAAACACTGAACCTATTCCAAACCAAGCTAAGGAGTATTCACCCATTTACTACAGTACTTAAAAATAGCAAACCAAGCTTCTGTCAGGGCTGGCTCAAGACATTTTGCTACCAAAGTCAAAGGACAAGAGGGTGCCACCTTCCCATTCCATTCTGAGTATGAAAGTTGAAGGGTGGTATTATTATTATTATTATTATTATTATTATTATTATTATTAATATTAATATTTTACTTCCAAAGTACAATTAGAAAAAGAAGCTCCAGACATGGAGGAGACAACAATGTCAGCAAAATGCATTACTCCACAAGTGAACATATGTATTTGGTGAGTGCCAGATATCTTTGTCGTCATTAGAAAAGTTTATGAATGGATACCATGCTTCTATAAAGTCATCTGAGTCTCGAGCGCCATTTAATGCTTCAACATGCTTAGTTAGTTTCTCCATCAGTGCTATGCCTTCTGTCACCAAATGGGGAGCTGAAGATGATCCAGATTTCTCCAATTCTGCACAATGAGCTGCTGAGCCACCACAAGCAAGAATGGAGTCCGTTCTTTGTGTTGCAGGTCTTTCTGCTCTTTGTGAAAGACAGTCAAGAAAGTCAATTGTGACATGTAAGGCACAGCCTGCTGTGTTGTGCCCAGAGGGCAGCAGGGCAGCTTAAGCTACACAAGGCAGGCCACTGGGCAAACAAAAGATCCTCCAAGATCCTGTGGCTCCCGCCCTTCCCAGTATCCATTGCCTGAAGCAGCCACCTTCCTTTGCCTAACATTAGGGCTGGCTCTGCCTTCCACTGCTCAGGAATCATACTCTTTCCTTAACGGAGGCATTTTTCCTCACAATTCAGAGCACCACATGCATTCCCGCCGAACACAAAGCAAAAGTGGAACCTTGTGTTGATTGAGAAATTACCTCTGAAAGAATGCAATTATTTTCTTGGCTTTGGTTCTGATTCTTTCCCTCCCCCTGGCATTGGTGTAGATCTTCCAAGAATCTGGGGCCTTAGTGAGTTACAGTTTATTTACAGAATAATTGACTGAGCTTCCCAAGTACATTGGCAACTCTTATTGCGCTTGGGTTTTCCCTGTGCTTCGTACCATTAATCATGCACGTACAGCATTGCAGAGGAGGGCACTGGGAAGGGAAGCTCACATCTTGCCAAGCACAGCTCCTATGCTTCTTCTAAGACAGCCTGGCCAGCTCTTCTTACTTATATCCACAGCTCAGTTTGTAGCAATGCTAACAGGGCTTGCCTTGCACATAACTGAACAGACTTTGGCTAAAGCAGCTTATTTTTGAAAAGATGAAAGATATCGGACTGAGAGCCTGTTCTTTTTCTGTCTTTCTTTTTAGTGGTGCAGCTCATCTCAAGTAACCTTCAGTACAGGACTCGTGATAAAATATAATCCCTTTTCAAATATTTCCTGTGTTCCCTTCATGTTCCTTAAGCATAGAGCCTCTACACATAGCAGTACCCTCTGCTAGGGAATGTGGCGTCAGCTAAATTATCTTCCTTTATAAAGTATCTGCGATAAGGCAAATATTTACTTCCTTGGTTGAGCTGAGAGAAGCATTAAGAGGTTTATGACTTGCTAGTTGTTCCTTATTTATTTTCCCTCCGCTAGGGGTGTCACAGAAAACCCTTCCAGATTCTGCATGCTTCCACATGATTGTTATCATTGCATTCCTATTCCGGAATATTGCAGTTAACAAACTGCTTGTTCTTTTATTACAAAATAAAAGAAATAAAAGCCTTTGATTGGTGAAAGAGTCAGAATGATTTTGCAATTTATTGTGTGGAAGGTGCTCTGTGCAATTTAGCATAGTATTTGGTGTATTTAGTGTGGAATTTGGGGTATGCAGTTCAAACAATTTTTGCCCAAGCTTTTCTGACTGAAGGTTATGCACAGCTCAGACTGAAACAGTGAACTCAAGAAGTTCTTTGGTCCAATATCTCAATCTCCCTCATGAATGGAATGTGAGTATAACCATAGAACTTTTCTGCATCCAGACATGTCCCATCTCTGGTGTAGACAGGGAAAAACACAACCATCCTCCCCAAAACAGAGACATGTGGCTGGTGGTGTGCTTCATCTGATTTGCATGTAGCTGAACCGAAAGCTGAGAAAGGCCCTCCCCTCTGAAGTTTATGCCTGCTTGGGAGACATCTGGAGGAGGAGCTTTGGGATGAAGCAGGAATTGCCAGGAACAAGTCTTGACAACGTCACCACTGAGGGCAGCCATGCTTGCATGCTCTCTGCTTAATTCCAAAAGTTCCAGAAAGTCCTTCGTTTCCGACGTCTGAGACCTAATGAAAGCCCCCTTCGGCTTTCCGTTTGAGTGGGCACCACATTCCTTTTTGCTAATGTTAGCTTTCATCACTTCTTCTCAATCCCCTTGTGGGGAACATTTTGAAAGATCCCAGTGAATCAGAAGCTCTGTGATACAAGTTCGGCCTTTGCCATGCATCATGTACCCACTTGGTGATCATAGCAATACCTCACAACTTTAAAGAGGCTCAGATCTCCAGAGAATCATTTGCTACTGTTCTAATAGGAAAGTGGTGATAGAACCCTGGCAAGGTTATTAATGAGCTGGCAGTGTGTGTGTGTGTGTGTGTGTGTAGGGGATATAAGTAAGAAATGTTCGGTCGGTACTGTGTTTTGCTCTTGTTTAATCAATTGCACTCACCAGAAAGCATACTTATTTAGATGCATAGCTTACCCAAGGCCCACAATGGGCTGTGATAGTTCATTGTTTCAACAGTCTTCACAGCTGTTTTCATTCTTACAGGTGAGGAAGTGAAGTTCAAAAACAATGTTGTGTGCACAGACTCTCCTTGAATCCATAGCAGAAGGAGGACTTAAATTTAACAGAGCCAAGGTTAGCTTGATTCATTGGGTGATGATGCCTTTTGCTCAAGAACACCATCACAACATTCTACTTATTTAAATTTTTATTTGCATTCCACTGATACGATCTCAGAACGACTAACACATCTTTTTTAAAAAAACCACACACACACACACACACACACACACACACACACACACAAATAAATAAATAAATATTGGCATCTAAACCATATAATCTGCTTCAGCTTATGTAAGGGAATTAAAACAGGTGACACTGTGCTGCTTTCTTCCATGACATCAGATACTCCATGGGATTTCTGGTATGGCTGCAATAGCAGGGTATTTTCCTCTTTTCTTTTCTTTTTAAAAATATATTTAATTGATTTGATAACAAAATAAGCAAAGCATGAAAATAACAAAAAGGCAGAAGACAAATAATTAAAAATTTGAACCATAAAATGTCACAGCACAAAAACACAAAAATACAAAGAGCAGCTCCAAAGCGATAATAAAATATTAACTCCCACAAAGATTCCCTTTACAAAGAATAAAGATATATAAAGATAAAAAGTATTCTCCATCTGTTCTGTCCTGGTAAAGCAGAACCCATGGATCAGCCATGAGGATGCAAATCCAGTAAGAAGGAGCAGGGAGGCAGGAAGGACAACATTTGATCAGCGTTAGAATTTGTATAAACAAGGGCAGTTGGTGGTAGGTCTTTCAGGACCATGGACAGGGGCCATTGGATTTGATGGTGATTGCTTTTGAGTAGACATGTATGGGATTGCACTTTAGGAATCCAAGCAAATATTCAGAAGAAGCTAAGGAAGAGAATGACGGAATCCAGGCAGGAGATAAAATCATAAGAAGAGCTTGCTGGAGCAGATCAATGATAGACCTAGTACAGGATTATGTTATCACAGTTGCCAACCAGATGCATGTGGCAAGCAGGACCCTTACACAAGAGCAGGGCTTCCAACAACTGGCTTTCAGAAGCGTTATTACTTCCGACCATAGAGGCAGATCTTAGCCATTGTGGCTAGTATCCATTGATAGTCTTATCCTCCATTAATTTGTCTAATACTCTTTTAAAGTCAACCAAGATTGCAGATCAGAGACATAAAGATGCAGACTGCAGAGAGTAGTACATTGGGTAGGAACACTATGTGTGAGAAGTATTGAACCATCTGTCTGGGAAACAGGAATAAATTGTTGAAGATGGCTGGAATATGGGAGGGACAGAGTTAAAGATATTACCAATAATTCCTATTAGAAATACACAGAGGCATTTGGACACAGCAGCGATTCAAGATTATTGGGACCTCAGACAGTCTGTGCAGCAGGAATATACAAATACAGATCATATCAAGATCTGGCCTGGGATCTAATAGGTTTATGAATCAAAGCTCAAGTTGTACATGGAGAATTTGATATATGGGCTCGAGAGATCAGCTGTAACTGACCTGTTATTCAAAGAACTGGGCCAGAAACAGACTTCATAAATGCATAAGGTGGTAGCCATTGCACAGCCAGTGCTGTATTTTCCTTCCTTCTTTCCAAGTCTGAGTGATTCAGATCCCACTTTTGAGTGGCATTTTCTATCAACACCCTTTGAGTTCATAGAGCCATGGAAATGTTATTTTCTGCCATTTGACCCCACTGTTCCCATCGTTTTCCTCTCCTCTATACACAAATATTCCTTGCCAGCTGAAAATAACAGTCCATGCATCTGTGGTGAAGTGGCCTGTAGTCCAGGAAAGCTTATGCGGCCCTATATTTGTTGGCCTTTGAGATGCCACCAGAGTCTCTGCAGTTGCTGTTTTCCTTGAAAGATAAACAACATGGTTAGTTAGCACTGTAGGCATTGTTATTCCTTTGTATCCAGACTTTTCTTTCTCCAAATGGCTGGGGAAAGCTGCAAGCAAATAAAAATTGCTTCAAGAATAGGGATGGGAACAAGAAAATGAGAATGATAGAAAACACGTGCCATAACAACATTTTCCTCCACTCTATCCTACTGCCATACATATAGTTTCTGCATAGCACATATTGAAATAGATTTATTTAAGAGGAGCATAGCTGTTGATCTGTCCATATCATCATATTCCTTCCCAGTCTCCTCATAAACCCCTGTCTGCTTGTAATTCTCGATCAATATATGAGTGTTCAGAAAACAAGCCTTTGATTAACCAAGGACATTTTTCCTCTGTGTTCATCTTGAGCTCTCTGAAATGAACTGCCACATTGCACAGACTTCCCCTTATTAAATGTGTGTGAGACATAATAATCCAAAGTACATCCATTTGACTGAGGGCTGGGAGATAATGCTACAAAAACGCTCCAATATAACCTTGGAAAGGGTCCCTGACTCTGCAACTGTGCTGGAAAGAGTAAACATCCATTAAAGCCATAAAGGAAATTTTCTCCGTCGGAGAAGGGAGGCAGAGTGAGTTGAAGGTTTCAAAGGAGCAAACCTTTAAAGAAATAATGAGCCCCATTTGAAGCCCAGCTGAATATATTTTCTACAAAGCTCATGCAATGTAGGTGGCGAAATGTGACTTACTAAAATCAGGTTCATAATGACCGGTCCCCACATCAAATGGGGGCGCCTTTTGCGTGGTCATGCGCAGCACCTCGGATCCCAGTGCAATTCCTGGTAGTTCAGGCTGGCTTTACCCTCCCCAGGCTGGATACCTGGAGGTCTCTGCCTAACTCAGCCAATTGCCCAATCCTGCCTGGGGAGGCATTGCCAGGGGATTGGCCAGGTAAGGGGAGGGAATGTCCTGCCCACACAACAGAAGGTGAATCTTACCTGCGAAGTGGCAGTCGGCTCCAGAGTTTTCTCCACCCTCCCCTCCCTCAGTTAAGTCCTCTTTTGCAGGTTAACCTCTTCTCCACAGGTACACAAGTGCTGCTACATCAGGGTCATTGTTGAAGGACTGGAAAGGAATTTTCCTGCATTGGCAGGTTTTGCCTTTGCCATAGCAAAACTTCACAACTTTGGCGGTTTCAGGCCTTGGGTGGAATCCTTTAGTCTATCTTTCTAAATGGGGGGGGCGTGAAGCGGTGACCCACGCACCCTTGTGGCGGTGATAGCAGGGTTCCCTGTTAAAGGGGTCTTGAGGGGAGGCATTGACCAAACGCTGAGAGGTTGTCATTGCTCTCCCCTCCAACAGCGGTGAAACGGGGGGCGGGCTCTCTGCTTGAACATATGTTCTCCAGAGCCAGCCCAATCCCCACACATTCTGGATAACCCTGAAGTCTCCCAGATCCTGGCTGGGGACTGAGAACGATAAATGCCCAATGCCTGAGCCAAGGTCTCCTTACATCTGAAACTTAATAAAGCTGTGGCCAATTTTAACCCCATAGCATGTTGTCTTGAGTCATTATTCCACTCAGGGGTCATCTGGGGGTGGGGGGACTCCACCTGTGCAAGCAATGTAAGCATTCTAAAATGCAACAGTTTTCTAATTGTTCCCATACATGGATATTTTTTTAAAAAAACACAGAAACAGAAACACTTTAATTTGTACAACTGACTTGGTGCAGACCTTTTCTTTAGAAGAACAGCAATAATAACAGCAACAGCAACAGCAACAACATTAGAAAAGTTTTGTTGTTACATTTTAAACAAAATAACTCATTCTCATTGTGTGGGAAGTAATTTCAGGGGGAAATAGAGTATAAATTTGACAAATGAGCATCAAGAGAAATAAGAACAATTTGTTATATGTGCAGAACAATCCTACCTGACTTGGGGGGGGGGGGGAATAAAGGCATTGAAGTGAACAAACCACCAATACCAAAGTTGGTTCTAGCTGGGTGGAAGGTCCAGTGAAATGTCACCCTGCAATTGTGGAGGCTTTGGGGGGGGGCGTATTTTTAAAATCTCTGTTTCAAGGGCATGCTGTGCTGGATTTATGTATAAGCTAAACAAGATATAGCTTAGTGCCCCACTCTTTTGCCCCCTCCCATATACTTCTTCTTAATTGTATTTCACTATTAATATACTTCTTCTTAATTGTATTTCCGTTCAACAATTACTTTGATAAAATACATATTTTGTTATGTGCAAATGGCTTTAGATACCTATTAGGTCCATAAATTACCATATAGCATATATTCAACACAAAAAACAGTGACAATTTGTTGTTGACAAAGGACAGCTGGACATAGAAAGGGCCCCATTACCTTCAGTAGCTTAGGGCCTCATCAAACCTAAATCTGGCCCTGAGGGCATGTCAAGGGAGTAGGGAGGCTATGGTTCCAAAGCCTCTTCCAGTTTAATCTCCAATGTGTCCCCAGAATATTCCCTTCCTTCCTATCTCTGCTGACAGAACATGGACAATGGATAACCTTGCTGCTTGCTGCTTGCTGCTTGCTGCTGCAGGAAACCCTCCATGATCAAACCTCCCATTCCGAGGGCAGAGCTCTCTCCTTGCCTTTGGAGAGGGTGAACCACACAATCCTTTCACCCCAGCATTGCTCTAAAGGAAACAGGCTTTCCCATGTAGATTTCACTTCTTCCCATGCTACTGCATTCTCTTGCTGGATCGATTAAAAGCATGAGTTGCTCCAAAAGGAGACTCCCTGGTTTAGAATTTTTAGTCGCTATCTGTACGTTATTAACAACCCTACTTAGAGTTGACAGGCAAGTAATAATGTGGTTATTCATCTCAAAGACATTCGGCCAGAATATATTTCTTGCTTTATAAATGAATTTTCAAAGCTCAAAAGACAAATTTCATTACAATAAGGGATGGGGATTTTGTAAATGTAATGGTTAAGTTTTTTTATTGGTAGATAAATCTTTCTTCTGGTCCCCACCTTCCCCTTCCCCACAGCCACCATTAAGGATTTTGAAGGTTTAATAAATAGAGCGTTCATTTCTCTATTTATCAGAAACAGTACTGTTGGGAAGTTGACAACAGAACATCCATTTTAGAATTTGGTGGGTTGGAGGTTAAGTTCATCCTCTATGCAGTGAATATTTCAGGGGAGTAATGTGTTGCAGTTTCTGTGACCAAAATGGAGAAAGCACATAAATATCAGCAGTTGTGCGCTTTCGGATGAACGCATTGAGAATTGTTATTACTTTAACGGTCATCATGATGAATGTGTGTGGAGCCTTGTCTGGGTAAACTTCATCTTTACCACAAAGCTTAGATGGGATGCTGTAGAGAAGATCATAGGACAGATGTGGGGGAACATCTTTACTGCCAAGGTCTACATTCTCTCAGTGTTAATCTGCCAAGGACCACGTAATGGTGGCAGGAAGGGATGGAGGAGAAATTCATTTCAGTTCACATTTAAAGGTGAATCCAGTCCAGCACCCTCTTTTCACAGCTGCCAGCCAGAAGCCGCCAGCCAGAAGCTTGTGGACAACTCATGAGCAGATCTTGAGTACAACAACTGACATCACACTTGTAAGAAGACTCTAGAGACAACTATTATAGGTTCTATATGTAGAAGAACAGGTTATATTTATTAAATATAAGGAAAAATTAGAGGATCTGCAAACAAACCAAATTAACCAGATTAACTAAATCAAATCTATCCAGGCAAGTAGAAGGGCTTCCTTTACTGAAGCTGGAGGATCACGTTCAGGCAAAAGGCTGAACTAAAACCATTTGAGCTGGCCCAAGTCTTTTTTCTGCTAGAGGCAAAGGGCATGGTAGCTCCCACTATTTGTTCCACATGTTAGTAGTTGAGAATCTGTCGTGAATGCCAAAGATCCCAGGTTCAGTCCCTAGCATCTCCAGGTACTTCCTGCTTGAAAGCTCAGAGAACCATAGACACATCAGTGCAGACAACACTGAGGTAGATGAACCAATGACCTGACTGGAGATGAACCAATGGCCTGGTGGAGATTTGAAACAAGGTATCTGCAGATACTAGCTGCTGCACCATAATGACGCTTAGTTGTATCACAACACGGGGGGGGGGGGGGCAGCGCTGAGGTCTAAACCACTGAGCCTCTTGGGCTTGCCAATCAGAAGGCTGGTGGTTCGAATCTGCACAACGAGATGAGCTCCTGTTGCTCAGTCCCAGCCCCTGCCAACCTAGCAGTTCGAAAGCACGCCAGTGCAAATAGCTAAATAAGTTCCACTGTGGTGGGAGGGTAAATGGTGTTTCCATGCGCTCTGGTTTCCGTCACAGTGTTCCATTGCACCAGAAGCGGTTTAGTCATGCTGGCTACATGACCCGGAAAGCTGTCTGTGGACAAACGCCAGCTCCCTCGGCCTGAAAGCAAGATGAGTGCCACAACCCCATCGTCGCCTTTGACTGGACTTAACCATCCAGGGGTCCTTTACTTTTTACCTTGTATCACAACCCAACTGGGTTTTCAGGTCATGAGGGGTTTTAAACCAAAATTTATCCCAGCTAAGTACCTGATCTGGTACCATTCACTAGTCCTATCTGTGTACACAAATGCACAGCTTGAGCAGGAAACATTGCTCAGTCATAGTCTCTAGATGTGTCAAGTAATATGTACAAATTAACAGAATATCAACTGATTTTCTCCTCTAGAGGCTTCCTAAACCAATGGAACAAAAGCCGACTGAAGCACAAAGTGACACATTTTTTTAAAAATCTACACAAATAAAAAGAATATCTAGAATCCCAGTGCAAATGGAGAACACCTTACATTTCCTTAACGCAGAGTTGAACTGTGGAAAAACAGCCACCCATAAGATGTAGACTGAATGTACATGTAACTGTACCTTCTACTATCAAGTCAAGGCATGCCTCTTATCTGCCATTAAACTTTTGGCAGCAGAACGATTCCAGGTTTTTCTCACACTGATTAGCTGCCAGGGCTGGCACATACTCTAGTAACAATATGCTACTAGAGTAGATCTGCCCTATAAACCAGAAAAACAGCTTTATACGTGCCATGCTGCCACAGAGCATCCCAGCCAAGAAACACTCTCTTCATTGGGGGAAGAGGGGTAGATTTCCAGCAAAAATGCCACAGGGATGGGAGGATTACCAGCACCAGAGGAGTCAGAGTCTCCGAGACAAAAAGCAAATACTCTTTCTAGTACAAAAATTAAATAAAAACTTTACACTTCTGTTTTCCAGGAAGACAGGGAAACGCAGTTCATATAATAATGGAAATGCTGTTGTGGTGTGCTAAGTGAAGAGACAGACGTTCTGTTTTGCTGATAATGGTCAGTGGTGGACAAGTGATACTTCCATTGTTAGCTGAATATGCCTTTTCTTTTACCTGTAAACTTGCTTAAGTAGAAGGTTTGAAGTGGCAATGTAGCAAGCAGAAGGAGACCAGGGATTTTTTATTCAAACTATGATGCATACAGTGGCAGAGCTTCATGCTCTGGCACTGGGGGGCGGAGAGCAGGCAGGGGTGGGGCCGGTGCGTGTCCTGGGAGCCTGATATGCCACCCTCAGGGGCGTGACATGTGTCCTGGGGGCGTGGCACCCAGCGCAAGTGGGGGACCAATCGCGATGGCACCCCACCGGGATTGCGCTGCTGGGGGCAGTGCACTCCCCCCACACTCCTCTTCCTCCACCAGTGGATGCATAGTCAAACTATGGAACTCACTTCCCCAGGAGGCAGCAATGACCATGAACTTGGATGGCTTTGAAAGAGTTTTGGACAAATTCATGGAGGAAAGGACTATCCATGGCAACTAGCCATGGTGACTATGCTCTACCAGAGACGGCAATGCTTTTGAATACCAGTTCTGCTCCCCCGTTTCCCACAGGAAACTGGCTGGCCACAGTGAGAACAGGATGCTGGACTAGATGGGCTGCTGGCCTCATCCAGCAGGCTCTTCTTATCTTTAGAGAAATTCGTGGAGGATAAGGCTCCGAACTGTCATGGATATGTTCAACCTTCTCAATATGCTTTTGAATATCAAGGGTGAGTGCTGCTGTGCTCAGATGCTTCCCATCAGCATCTGGTAGACCAGTGTGAGAACAGAATGCTGGACTAGAGAGGACAAGGGCATGATTCAGCAGCTTGTTCTTGTGTTTATGTTTTTCAGCATGGCAAATGAAGGACCTTGGAGACAGGGGTATCCATAAAATTGCTCCACTGCTGTAGGGCAGTGTGTTTCTCACACTTGGGTCTCCAGCTGTTTTTGGACTACAGCCGCCATCATCCCTGACCACTGGTCCTGCTAGTTAGGTTGATGGGTTGTAGTTCAACAACAGCTGGAGAACCCAGTTTGAGAAACACTGCTTCAGGGCATTGGGGATGCTTAATAGACTAGCACCATATGTGTGCTTGCCTCTTCACCCCATGTTCAGTGCATATGTTTTCAAATAGACTTGACACAAATGCCATAGACCTTATGTGCAGTCTTCCCTTCCATGCTGTTACCAGAGCTGGGAAGCTTTTGATATTGTGTGTCACTGATAAAGATCTGGAAAAGGAGGATCAAAAGGGAGGCAACCACAAAAGCACCACCAGCCCCCAAGGAGATATGGTGCTGCCTTGGGTTCCTTCCTGTGTGATCTGGTGGTCTTCAAGGAGGCATTCATGCAATTCTCAGCAGTGTGACACAGACCGTCTTCAAATTTTGCAAACATTAGTTGTATTCTTTTTTCCATTTTCACACTCCAACATTAGGCTCTGATAAGGTTGTAGTGAGTTCATTTTGCTGTTGTTGTTTAGTCATTTAGTCGTGTCCGACTCTTCATGACTCCATGGACCAGAGCACGCCAGGCACTCCTGTCTTCCACTGCCTCCCGCAGTTTAGTCAGACTCATGCTGGTAGCTTCGAGAACACTTTCCAACCATCTCGTCCTCTGTCGTCCCCTTCTCCTTGTACCCTCAGTCTTTCCCAACATCAGGGTCTTTTCCAGGGAGTCTTCTCTTCTCATGAGGTGGCCAAAGTATTGGAGCCTCAGCTTCAGGATGTGTCCAGTGAGTGCTCAGGGCTAATTTCCGTAAGAATGGATGCGTTTGATCTTCTTGCAGTCCATGGGACTTTCAAGAGTCTCCTCCAGCACCATAATTCAAAAACATCAATTCTTCAGCGACCAGCCTTCCTTATGGTCCAGCTCTCACTTCCATACATCACTACTGGGAAGCTTTAACTAGATGGACCTTTGTCGGCAAGTTGATGTCTCTGCTTTTTAAGATGCTGTCTAGGTTTGTCATCACTTTTCTCCCAAGAAGCAGGCATCTTTTAATGTCATGACTGCTGTCACCATCTGTAATGATCGTGGAGCCCAAAAAAGTAAAATCTCTCACTGCCTCCATTTCTTCCCCTTCTATTTGCCAGGAGGTGATGGGATCAGTGGCCATGATCTTAGTTCATGCATCTTATCTCTAACCCCATGCATGTCATGTATGTTAGAACTCTACCAACATTGAACTCATACCCATGCCAACTTAGAAATAAGCCCTCTAGGGTAGGGTTGGGTGAATCTGTCAATTTCAGTTTCACTCAGTTTATCATTTTTTTTTCATTCTCAAGTTCTGTTCTCCACATTTCTACACCAGTCTGCAGTTTTTTAATTGAAAAAGATCAGCATTTTACTGAGTCATTTATCCTAGTATACAGTTCTGCATGAAAATTTTCTCATACACTGTGTATTTTTGTTTGTTGTGTTTATGGATACATGCATTTTTATACACACTTGACTTTCGTATATGATTTCCCCCAACACATTTGTTGAAATAACTGCATTGTAAAATCTGAAGAATGCCTGTGTTTCAAAAAAAAAGTGTGAATGAGGTAAGTTTGTATTTAAATGTGGACTGAGTCAAATTTCTCCTCCATCCCTAATGCCAGTGGCAAGGCTCTATCAACACTGCCATATTGGTTAGAGTGTTGGACTATGACCTGGGTTTGGTCTCAGCCATGAAGCTCCTTGGGTGACCTTTGCCCAGTCACTGTCTCTCAGCCTGACCTACCTCAAAGAGTTGTTGTGAAGATAACCATATACGCCACTTTGAACTGCTTGGAGGAAGAAGTGGCATAGAAATGTAATATGTAATGAATAAATGTAATGCAATATATGCCTATTTAGAAGTAACCCCCACTGAGTTCAATGGGCCATACTTCCAGGTAATGGTGTATATGAAGTTGCAAAGCTTGTCATTTCATACTTTGGCAAAGCTCATTTTGATCTGTTGATATCAGACTGTAGGGCAACTGTGTGTTTCTAGCACACACACACACACACAAAATTCTGCAAAGGAACAGAGGGTGTCTTAATTTGGAAAATCGAGCAGGGCAAGCTACTGCTGAGTAAATGAATACACAGTTTATGGCAGGCAGAGTCTGCAATGTGGGGAGAACTTGGGCAGTGATTCTTTTGGTGTGATGTCAGGAGGGTTGTGTTACTATTTTCATCCACAAAATGCGGTAGGATCTGCCAGAGCTGTGATCTAACACAGGCAGTATGAGCTTGTGCCATTACCAACCAAGAAGATCTATTGTAGGACTATGAATGTCCCAATCTGGATGTCGAAACAACTGACAAAAGCATCTTTTGCCACTTTTGCATTCGGTTTTTAGTACATTTTGTTCTGGACCCAGATCAGGAAAAAGCAGCTCAAAATCAGTAACAGAGATCCCAGCTGAATTTTGACAGCAGTTTTAAATATTGTTTGTCATTTTGGCAAAGAAGGAGCAGAGGCCAGGCATCGCTGTTGGGCAACTTTCTTTGGCAGCTGCTTCCTTACTTCTCCTCAGTGAATTTTGCCCATGTAGTACACTCCAGGTGCTACTGGACTACAGCTCTCAACAGCCCCAGTCACCATGGGGCTGATGGGAGTTGCAGCCCAACAACACCTGAAGTGTACTACATGGGCAAAGGTTGTAGAGGATGCACCACCAACCTGGCCAAGAGACTGTATTTTCATGCTCATATGTAACAGGCTCTAACCATGAGCATAAGGGTACTTTGCTTTACTGTATCATGGGCTCTGATGGGGATGACGAGGAGGAAGAGACCTGCTCAAGTCCCTGACTAAGAGTCAGGCCCCTCCATTGAGATTCCCTCTGGAAGCTTCGCAAACCCCCTTCTTGGTCCTTGCTGATGTCCAGCGATATATATATTTCCTGAACCCCAAATTAGTAGGTGGTCCTTTTGTCCACGTGATACAGCTACTTTGTCATGCAAATCAGTATCGCCGTTCACACTGATTATGCAAATCAGTGTGAACAGTGATACTGATTTGAATGCAAAAACACAAATGAAAGCAGATGAGAAAGAAGACTCAAATCGGTTTGATATCCACAGAAAGCTTTTATTGCCTGGGGAGAAGCCATCCTAAATTCAGAGCATGCTTCAAAACTCAAAAGGGAGCTAATTTCCCCAGTGGCAAGAGCTTCTACAGGTTTGTCAAGGACAGATGAGCTACAGCACATAGTTTGGAATTGACAGATCTACTTCGTGTCAGTTTCATGTGCATTCAATCCAAAATTCATTCTGTCCCCTTTACTATGCTTTCCTTTTTCAAAAAAATACAGTATCCTCCCTAAAAAAAAATCACATTTAAATTACATGCATTGCCCCTTAAAATTGCAAATTTGTGTGCACTTTCTCCTAAAATATAAATTTAATACCTATTTTATTTCCCCATAAAATATACATTTATACCACACCCACCCCATACAGCACAAATTGTGTATTTAATTTTTGAACTGAAAC
The DNA here is from genome assembly GCF_964252035.2 of Podarcis erhardii. Lineage (NCBI taxonomy): Eukaryota > Metazoa > Chordata > Lepidosauria > Squamata > Lacertidae > Podarcis > Podarcis erhardii. Next base: position 13,907,815 of record NC_138513.1, on the reverse strand, counting down.
TGCATCACAATCCCAGAAAAATCAGACATAAGTTTGGGAACTGTGGATTAAGTTGAGTTACAGATGGGTAGCCGTGTTGGTCTGCTAGTCAAAACAAAATAAAAAAATTCCTTCCAGTAGCACCTTAAAGACCAACTAAGTTAGTTCTAGGTATGAGCTTTCGTGTGCATGCACACTTCTTCAGAAGTGCTTTAAAATGTGGACTGAGCTATGGGAAGTGGTTTAGTGGTAGAGCCCATGTGCTGCATGTAGGAGTTTCCAGGTTCAAGCCTTGCTGTCTCCTAGTAGAACTATTATCTGAAACCTTGGTATACACAGTGCTGACCTAGATGGACCAATGCCTTGCCTTGGTAAAAGACAGCTTCCTGTGTTTCTAACAAAATTCTCATAGCCATGGCAAGGTTGAACCCATGCAACATTATGGTCAGACTCTCAGAGCATCATTTCTTTAAAGGCTACCTTGGAAATACTTCTCTGCACACAACACATAATTTCCAGGTTAGCAAATCTGCCAGGGAGAATCAATAGTAAGAGCGCAGTTTGGTTCCAAAAATGTAAGATTGGGGTCAGGTAGTGAGATTCAGGTTCATTCAGACATTTGGATCAATTCCTTAGCAACTTCCAGCGTGTTCCAGCAGTCAACCTACCTGCGTGCTGCCAACTTGTTATAGGAGCACATTCATGCAATTTGCTGAAATCCCAAACTGTGGAGGTAGAGTCAAACATGAATAAATCCTTATGCATAGAAGAAAAAGAAATGTCTGTGACAAGTTAACAATGGGAGACACCCTGCATCCAGCCAGAATATAGCTCCTTTGTTATTCAGTACAAGAATAAAATCTGTCCATTCAGCAAACTGGAAAACACAATCAGAGTTCTCTCCGAGGTCTTTATTAACTGTTTCCTGTTGTCTAAATGGTAGCTGAAGAGAAACAGATGTTTTCCTGGTGGCAGGATCTTTCTTGTACAAAGCACAGTTCTCAAAGACTGTTCAGTTTTCAGCTACTGCCAGCTGTAAAGCGAAGCCCATCAGCCTTCTTCAAAGAAATATATCCTCATCCGGCAGACAAGGGATGGGGAACCTGTGGCCCTCCAGACATGGCTGGATTCCAGCTCCCATCAGCCCCAGCTAGCATGTCTGATGATGAGTCGATGATGGGAATTGGAGTCCAGCAACAGAGTAATTAGCCCAGTGGTAGAAATTTAGGACAAGGTCAGTTATATGGGCCACCAGAATGCCATCATATTGGCTGTGCTTTCACATGACATTGGAGGCACCCCCAGAATAGATTTAGGGGAAGGAGGGAGTTCCATTGTACAAGCATAAATCCTTGCTGTCTGAATGAGTTAGCTGGATACTGCCAGTTATGTTCATTAATTCCCAGTAGGTGCATATGGGATCGTGACACGTCTTGTACAGCACAGATCTCTTGCCAGAGACAAAAGCAGACTTGTGACCTCTTGATTATTTCTAATAGATTTGTATCCAGGCATCTCCACTGTTGTAAACAGCCATCCAAGCTAATGGGCTGCCTCTGGTTTTTTGTTTAAGTCATTCTAAATCAATGTGGAGCATCAGCTTGTTTGCAAAGGCAGATGTCTGTATAGTCTCCTTTAACCACCAGTCCAGGATTGTTAAGCACGGAGAATTATTGACGGTGCTTCCCCTACCCCCCCCCCAAAGAAAAATAGGTGTTGGAACTCAATATGAAGTTGTTACAGTAAGTTGCCAGGTGACTTGGGCCAGCTCTGAACAGATGCCAGTTTGACAGCAGCCACATTCACCTCCTGCAGAGGCAAGCTGTTTCCCCTCGGTGGCTTGGGGGTCATGCCTGGTTCTGGTGAAGGTCAAATAAATGTGCCCCCCTCCCTCATTCTCTTAGATTCAGGAGGATAGCTAGGGCAATCTGGAAGGGCCATTGCACAAACACTTTCCATGGCTGGAAAGTTACATGGGAGATGGAATGACGAAAAGGAATTCCTCAATCCTACTTCTCTTTTTCCTAGAGCAACCCAGAGATACATAGATTCCTGCTCTATATGTCCCCATATGTAGGTTGGGAGCAGCATTGCAGTTCAATCCAGATGCAAAGCCCTGAAATGTATATTTGAGGACTTCCAGGTTCAGCATTTCTTAAAATAGTTCCATGCTCAGCGCTAAAGACTGCATTCAGTCCTCCGATGCTTTGTTTTGCTTTGTTTATGCTGGCAGCTAGCCCGGGGGTGAGAGGTGTGAATAGAAAGTAGGGTGGCTAAGTCTTCCACCAATTTGTCTTGCATTCCACACATTATTGGGAGAAGAGAGGAGATGGATGATGAGTTTCCAAGGCTGTTACTCTCCTCACCTCACTCTAGGGCAAGCGCCACTGTGAAGGAAAACCTTTTCGTTTCCCAATATGGAAACTCATTGGGATAATAATACGTTCTGTCAAAAGGCCCTGGCTTGAAATCGCAAATGTTTAGAAAGCACTTCACTCTGTTGCTAATGCTGATATTAATTTAAGGCTGCAGCTCATCTAGTTTTCCAACCACACCTGACTGTGTGCTATTTTCACAAATATGTGCTTGGGGTTTCTGCTGCTTCAGCTTTCCATTAGAATGCGAGGAGCTGACCTTTCATTTAAACTGTTGTTTTGTAGCTTCTGTCTGTCACTCTTCCTCCCAAATGTGCCATTTAAGGTTCATGTGGTTGCCTTGAGTCCAACTACATTTCAAGCAGCACTGGCCAGCTTGTGCAGAAGTTCTCAAGCATCACGTCATTTCCGAGATAGAAACAGGGGAAACTATTGTGTCCCAATCTTGCCTTTTTATCCATCCTGGCCCAGTTACATTCGGTCTCCCTTCTGAAGCCTTGGAAAGGTTCTCAAATGCATAAAGCAGAGCCCGCCATCAGCTTTTGGGAAAGGGCTGTATTTGCATACAGAAGATGTGTGATTTCCAGTCAAAATCACAAATACACGATTGCCAGACAGGCACCCAAGGGGATGACACTCATAGAGTTCCTGAATCAATATAGAAGGGGCTGTATGAGGTCACTTCCTTAATGCTTTGGTGGGAGTTTTGAAAAAAAGAAGATAATCCTATGTACTTCCTTCCTGACTGAGTTCTCTCTCTTTATCTCAAGCCAACGATGCGAGAAGATGTACCTTCATGGGCTCTGCTCAGAGCCCAGGCTCCATTTTAAAACTAATTTTGTATTTTGTAACTAAGAAGCATTTCCCCCCTGAATATTAGTTTGAAGTATTATCAGCCTGCATTGAGTGTAAGTAAACTTCCTTAATCTTACAAAAAATGTGTGGCTGACACATTACACACAGCAACAGGGGCTAACAGGGGAAAGGTCAGCAGATCACAAATAAACAGGGAATAAAAGGTGTAATCGCCTAACTCCTAGCTTCCAGTAAGATGCCCAAATGCCCAAGTGTTTTTATTCTGCTAAAAAAGGGCTTCACAACCTGGTTATTCTCATATTTCTCCCACACATATGGGACAGTAGGTTTACATTTCCAGATGTAATCCTCAATCCATCTCCATCAGAAGTTCCCGGGTTCAATTTTTGACACCTTGAGGTAGGGCTGAGAGATATCCCTTGCCTGAACCTCTGGAGAAATACTGTCAGTCAGGGTAAACAATACTGAGCTAGACAAACCAATGGTCTGACTCAATACATCTTCCCTTCTTTCTGTTTACAAGATGAAGAGGAATCTACGGGTGCATGTGGGAAAGAAACAGAGCAATAGCATTTGGACTGAGACAATTTTACCAGTTGGTGGGAATCACAAGTGGGGAGAGTGATGCTTCCCATATGCATCTGGTTGGCCACTGTGAGAAAAGAATGCTGGGCTAGATGGGCCATTGGCCTCATCCAGCCATCTCTTCTTATGTTCTGACCTTGGTGAGAGACTCAACATGGCCAAAGCCAGGGTCTGGACATATGATTTAAATCATGGGAGGATAACACTCAAGAGGAAGAAAATCCCACAAGGGTGTCTTTCCTCATCCTGGTGATAAAACCCCACAATAATAAAGAATTAAATGGCTTACGATTTGCTGGTGGTGGGGTGCCCCACTCCACCTAACGGTAGGGCCAGGAAGGAAGTGCTATCCATTTTCTAAACACACCCAGGACCGCAATGCCACATCCAGCAGTAGCAGCGTACAAGAAAATCCCCTCTGCCGTTGACTGTTCTTCCTTGTAAATCAGTCTTTTATTTGCAGCTCTCCTACTGAGAATAATTTTAGCGTTCTCACTATCCTTCCTGATGAATCAGAATAATTTCTATGCTTATCTCTGTCTTTATTGACTTCTTTTTTTAAAAAAAAATCATAATATCCATTCACTTTAAGAACTTATTTCATTGGTATTTGTTATAGACAAAAATTCATCACACGAGCAATTGCTTTGTATTTTTTAACAGAGCGGCTATATACATTCCTAAATTAGATGCTCATCACTGATTGAAAACCTGATAATCTTAACACAGAGGCGGGGAACCTTTCTGGCTTTGTTACCAGTTATATTGTCATAATAGTACAGGCAAATTGGGCTTTGCAATCCAACCCTTGTCCCCTTTTACAACTTGATTGCTGGTAGTTTAGTCAATCATTATGAGAACATCTTTAGCCTCCACTAAAGCTCTCATACTCCCCTCATCCGCTTTTGCATGGAGGAATTTGGCACCTTTTGTATCTATTTTAGATTAACTGCAGCTGTGGTGGTTTGTTGGAACAAGTCATCTTTAAACCATAGTTTATGAAGCTGGCTTTTTCCAGCTAAACGTAGTTAAGTTTAAACACTGTTTGGATGCCACTCTCAAATCGAGTTAATCTTAAATGGAGCTTTCTGTTTCTCATTTCTGCCAGAGTCAGAGTGGGGAGGGGAGAGTTATTATTTTATTTATTATCATTTATGCAACTTATTTTAATTTACAGTAGCAACATAAAATGACTTACCATAGAGCTATGAGCCTAAGGCTGGATCTAGACACGTAAAAAAAAAGTTTCAGGAAAACGTGTTGTGAACCTCATAATGTGTTAGGGAATCTGAAGATTGGGGAATGCAATCGCAGGGAGATAAGCTTCCCTCAGACGGAGGGAGACTATTCACACACACACACACCCCGCCTCCAGCATTTTCAGAAGCAGAGAGAGAGCCAGACACAGACACAGAAGATTAACAGCTTAGAGAAGAGGAGTTTCCCAGCTACGAGATAATGACAAGGGAACCAGAAGGGAGGGAATAGCTAGAAGAGATGTCAATCAAGAGTGTGGGGTACCCCCTCTCACCATGGACTCAGAGGTCTGAACGAATCAGAGAACAAAGGAGGCAGAGGAAGGGAGGGACTTCCCGTTGGCACCTTTCTTGCGTCGGAAGTCGGAAGGAGGGGTTAGAGTAGGCAATTGCCCTCCTTGTGGAGAGCTGTATATTGTGCTAGCAACACGATGCTGCAATAAAAGGGCTATAAATATGTCAACCGCTCGTTAATTCTTATCTGTGAAGTTACCAAAGGGAAGGGAAGGACTCTCCACGCTTGACATAATGGGAAATCAGATTGCCGAAAGATGGAACGCCACAGTGTCATCTGGTGTCGCAGTGTTACAACACATTAAAAACATATTTTAAAAAACGAATGTAGCTGAGTCCTAAGACTCAACTGTGGCTCATTATCCTAATGATTAACAATGCTATAACATTACTGTATATCTTAATGCAGCCTCTCTATGTGACACACAGAAAGAAAAAGTAATGCTTCCCTTTACCTGTTGCTGGAAACTCCAGGAGAAGAGAGTGCTCATGTGCTCAGATCCTGCTTGTGGTTTTCCCAAATACATCGGGTTGGCCACTGTGAGACCAGAATGCTGGATTACATGGGAGATTGGCCTGATCCAGTAGGCCAATATGCTCTTAAAGAGAGTGGACAACTTTTGGAAGATGTACCCTTTACCTTTTTCAGGCATTCAACCTGGACATTCAATGGCACAAACATGTGGAGAGTGACTTGTGTGTGTGCCTTGGCCCTGACCCTACTGGGTCTGTCTGCTCCACCTTCTTGTTTAGGGTGAACATCTGAAAGGAGCCTCTAAGCCAGGGGTAGACAACTTAAGGCCCGTGGGCTGGATGCGGCTCAATCACCTTCTCAATCCAGCCCACGGATGGTCCGTGGAATCAGTGTGTTTTTACATGAGTAGAATGTGTCCTTTTATTTAGAATGCATCTCTGGGTTATTTGTGGGGCATAGGAATTCGTTCATTATTATTTTTTTCAAAATATAGTCCAGCCCCCCACATGGTCTGAGGGACGGTGGAGCAGCCCACGGCTGAAAAAGGTTGCTGACCCCTGCTCTAAGCCTCTAACTCACAATGGGTTTACAAAGGTCCTTGCAGACAGGAACCAATTGCAAGGAAGTTTGTACGGCATCCTGGCCAATGCACTTACAGAAGGCCATTCAGACCTTTGCACTGAACACACAAAGGCCAGGCCTGGAAGGGACAAACTTAGAGATGTCTGAGGTGGGATCAACTTTAAATACCATTTGAAAAAGCGCGATTCAAAAAAACTTTGCCCTCTTCTAGAGGAGCAGCAGCTGCAGATGTTCAAATCTTGGGGGATTTCCTTAATATCTGCTGCACCCTCTCACCTTCTGGTTGGAATGAAGCAATCCTGATGGTGTGCATATGGCGACCACGTAGTTTGCTGATGAAATGCAGATTTTATTGATTAAGGCTAGCCGTTGAATTCAACAGGTGGAGCAATATGTGGATGCAACCAATTTGCAGCTCTGTCAGCTGCTCACATCAGATGCTCATTAATATGGAAGGGTTTTCGGCTGGTGAGCTCAAAAGCTGGAGACAAATCCTGCAACACATCCCCCCCGCCCCGCCCCTTTCCCTTACTCTTCCTGCTGCAGGCTTTGGGGCTGATTAAATAGGCCAGGCAGAGGAGCAGAATGTACCTGACAGTTGGCAACCTGAATTGCTCCTTGTCTTCTCTTAATCCATTTGCTGCTCTCGCCGTGATTGCAAAGACCCTGCTTTGCAGAAATGCTGCCATTGGCTCCCTAGTCTGTGCCACATTTGATCTCAAGAGTATTTCACTGTCTAAAATATTGTATTCTATATACCTTAGCGTACTAGGAGTGGAGGGAGGGTTTCCCCTGCCTCCGTTCCTACAGCAGTAGCAAAGATGTGCCTGGTGCGCTATTGCGTGTTTGTATAAGAAACAGAAACTCAACGACGAGAATAGCAAATCTGAATCAATTAAACCCCAAAGGACACAATGATAATTATGAATGAGGTATGCGTGCAGATCCGAGGCCTCATCTGTATGATATACTTAAAGCCATATCATGACTCTTTAAGTAGTTATGGCTTCCCATAATGAATCAAAGGGACTGTAAGGGTGCTGAGAGTTTTTAAGGGACCCCTATATCCCTCACACATCTGCAATTGCCAGAATGGTTTAACCGTCTGTCCCTCTTTCCAGGGGACTCTGAGAATTGTAGCTCTGAAAATTATTATCACTCTGAAAATTGTAGCTCTGGTATTTATTTATAAGTGAAGCTGTCCAACAACATCCAGAGGGTCACAGGTTCCCTGTCCCTACCATGCCCAAATATAACATGTCTAATTTAGGATGCCCAGAATACATAGTATTTTTTATTTTATTTTACAAAAAGAATTTGCTGGAGATGTTTCTTTCTTTCTCTACAATTATTTTTCCTCTAGCTAAAAGAAAATAGCGAAACCAGACAGAAAGGACAGGAGGTCACAGGAAGGCTCTGTTCCCACTAGATGAATTTATTGATTTTATTTAGGTTGTTTCTGGGCCACCTAATAACATGTTTCTCCAGGTATCCTAAAAACAAAAAGGACCAAAAAAACAATTTAAATCACAATTCCATTTTAAATACAAAAAAGACAAGTGAACAGAACATGGTAGAATGGACGGTACAATGTTTCTGGGATACCACCTTCCTATGACTGTAGCTACATCAGGGCTGCTGTGTCTATAGGCAAAAATATGTGAAGAGTTGAGAGGCATCTAGTCAGGCATGCAGAGTATTTGAAATGAAAAAAGAAGAAGAAAAGATTGTTCTATACCCATTAGTGAGAGAATGGAAAGAACAGAATAACACTTGTTTCATCAGTGCACATTAAATCTGCACCCTCTGAGCAAACATCAATCGAGTCATTAATGTATAGAATGAGACTTTACAAGCATAGTGTACAAAAATGCAATTCAAAGCAATGATGGCCAAGTACAGGTCTCGGGGGACTCCTAGGGTAATAGGCAGGAGATCAAATTCTCATCCTAGAAATATGACTCTGAGATGATAAGAACTCACACTGTGAACCGTTTGCATTGAGCACTCAAAGGATTTTTCTTAAATGTCTCACTTTTGACTGCTAGAAGTAAATGAATGGTGCTTATTTCCTTCTAAAATCATGTTCTATTATACTATGCAGCCTTTGAGAAAATGTATGGCCTTTCTGGGCTCATGCATGCACACAGAGCTTACATGGCTAAAAGAGGTAGGTGGAAAGTGAGAGAATGCTAGCTTCTACATTGAACTGAGAGAATCATTCTTGGCACATTTATATTATTGCTGTGCCAACAATTTCTCCCATCTTCCTTTTAGACCATTCTCCATCAGTTAATAAGCAGAATTTTGTTGAGTGGGGTGCATTGTTTTGTTTTATTTTATTTTCATTTGCTGTATTTTAATGTGGCCAAGGGGTGTCCCTTTTTTAATCCTATGTACCATGTTGTCAATGGTCTGCACTCTGTTGCCTTCCTGGAACCCATACTTCAGTTGAAATCCAGATGCAGCTCCTCTCATGGCCACAGAAAGGATGAGTGGCTAGAACGGCTACAGATTGCTGGACAAATTGTAACAGAAAAGATATACACATATACCACCCTTGGCCACCTTGCAACAACAAGGTAAGCTCAGAACACCACACCTGCCACAATCTCCAAGTGGTGTGAGATTCCAGATGCTTACCCAGGGTTCATGTTTCCTTTGGGAATGAGGAACAGTGGAGACTGCGGTGTCTTTAAGATATATGGTTTATACATATATGCAACCTGAGCCTATGATGGATGGGTTCACAACATCAATACCCCAAAAAAGGTCTTGCTTCTCCCACAACCACAGCCTTTGATACAAACATTGCTCTCAAAATTAGCTCTGACTTGCTGCTTTACTTCTAGGTCACATCACTGCACTCTCAGCTTCCAACTCTGACTTTGTCCTTCTAACCAACCATGAACTTAATCCGTTTGCTGTCTCACACAGAGCCCCTTTCCTTTGTTTCTTAGTGGCCCATCACCCAGGCTATCGCCTGGCTAATCTAAGGTAGCCTGGCTTATCTTTTAGCACTTGCTGGATCCAGGGGTTAGAAGTCAGATTCTGGCTCCCTTTGTACTGGCAATCCTTCATCTCCAGAGTCAGACTCTTCCCAGGCGTTCAAATCAGCCACGTCCCTGACATGGACATTTGATTTAAAGAAATTGTATTAAATTAAAGTAATTTGGCTCGATTTGTAATAATTTGGAAAATTAATAAATAATAATAATTTTAAATGGTGGCAGCATTATGAAAATCTTTATAAAAAGGAGGATGAGGATCTAGCAGAAATAGAAAACTATTTGGAGAAGAATAGAGGAGAACAGCTGACGGATGAAGAAAAAACACATCTAAATAAATTAATAACAACAGATGAGGTTAAGGAGGCAATTAAAAAGATGAAGCCAGGGAAGGCACCAGGACCAGACAGCCTGTCATAAAAATAGTATAAAGTTTTAGAAGAATATCTGGCCCCGGTCCTGCGTGACGTAATGAATAGTATTTTACAAGGAGGAAGGCCACCTGATTCCTGGAAAGAGGCACATATTACGTTAATTCCTAAATCAGAATCGGACAAGCTGGACATTAGAAATTATAGACCGATATCACTACTCAATAACGACTACAAAATCTTTGCAGAAATAATGGCTAACAGGCTTAAAAAATACCTATCAAAATCTATTCACAAAGATCAAGTCGGATTCCTACCTAATAGATATTTAAAAGATAACGTAAGGCATATAATAAATGTCATCGAATACTTGGACCTTAAGATTGATATACCCGCAGCCTTAATCTTTATCCTGGTGGTTTCTACTAAAATGCATGGAGAGGGTTGGGATAGAGGGGCCATTCATGGAAGGTATAAGAGCAATTTATTCAGATCAGAGGGCCAAACTGATTATTAACAATAATTTAACTGATTCGTTTGAGATTTCGAAGGGTACAAGACAGGGATGCCCTCTATCCCCACTCCTATTCATTATGGTGTTGGAAGTAATTACAAATAAAATAAGGGAAACCCCAGAAATAAGAGGAATCAGAATAGGGGCCAAGGAATGCAAATTAAAAGCTTACGCAGACGACCTGGTAATATCGCTAAGAGACCCAGTTGAGGGTATCGGTAAAGTTATTGAGTTGTTGGAAGAATTTGGGAAACTATCCGGCTTTAAACTAAATAAAGTTAAAACCAAGATGCTGACAAAGAACTTATCCGAAGATTTAAGAAACCAGTTAGAGCTGAAAACAGGAATTAAGGTGGTAAAAAAGGTGAAATACCTGGGTATTTGGATTACTACGAAAAATATAAACCTAGTAGAAGACAACTACACAAGGACCTGGAAAGAGATCAAAAAAGATCTGGACACCTGGAGTAGGCTAAAACTTTCCTGGTCGGGTAGGATGGCAGTAATCAAGATGAGCATTCTTCCAAGGCTGCTGTTCTTATTTCAGAACATCCCGGTGATCAGGGGCACGACGTTATTTAAAGATTGGCAGAAAACCCTGTCCAGATTTATCTGGCAGGGTAAAAGAGCAAGAATTAAATTCAAACTACTCACAGACCGCAAAGATAGGGGAGGGTTTGCTGTTCCGAACTTGAAATTATACTATGAGGCTTCATGTTTGTGTTGGATCAAGGACTGGATTGCGTTGAAGAATAAAGATTTGTTGGATTTGGAGGGATTTGATGCTAGATTCGGCTGGCATGCGTATCTATGGCATGACAAGGAGAGAGCCCATAAAGGATTTTCTAACCATGTTATTAGAGGAGCGCTACTCAAGGTATGGAATAGAAATAAGAGACTTATAGAAAAAGACACCCCATGGTGGCTATCACCAATTGATATTCTAACAATTAAAAAAGCTAACATGGAAGGACGAAGATGGACTTATGAAGAACTATTAGTAAGATCAGACAAAGGGTGGAGACTCAGACCCTATGAAGACATAAAAGATAAACTAACGACTTGGCTACAATTCTACCAAATTAATGCTTTATGGAATGAACATAAAAAAACAGGGATGAGTGAGAAAAAGTCCAAATACCAGGTGGAAATAATTAGAAAGAAATTCAAAACTGCTATCTAAAATGTATAACCAACTATTAGACTGGGATACCAAGGATGAAGAGGTAAAGGAAGTCATGATCAAATGGGCCATGGACCTGGGGTATAATTTAGAATACGACAAGTGGGTTAAATTGTGGAATAAGGACACAAAATTTACAGCATGTGTTGGACTCCGAGAAAATTTACAAAAAATCATGCACAGGTGGTATATAACCCCTGTGAAATTGGATAAAATGTATAAGACCGGGGGGAAAACTTGCTGGAAATGTAAATCAAAAGAGGGCGACTTCTTCCATATGTGGTGGGCTTGTGGAGAAGTGAAAAGGTTTTGGGGACTTATTTATGATGAACTAAAAAAAATACTGAAATATACCTTCTCCAAAAAACCGGAGGCATTTCTTTTAGGAATGGTCGGGGAGGAGATTAGACGAGAAGATCAAACTATGTTCCAATACGCAACGGCAGCGGCCAGGTTATTACTAGCGCAAAACTGGAAAACCTCCAATATTCCAACTATCAGAGAGTGGCAATCCAAGTTATTTGAGTATATAGAGCTAGCAAGGATGACACAGAAGATCAGGCATCAGAAAAACGTAAAATTGATTAATGACTGGAGTAAATTCTTTACATACATAGAAACAAATCTAGGAAATATTAAAATTACAGCAGGTATAACATAAAGCCTGAAAGGTTTTGCTAAAGATGGTAAAAAGACACCGCAGGAAGATAATGTAGGAATAGAGCTCAAACCGTGATGGAGGGAAGTCAATTAATGTCATGTTGTATGTCGATAATGTTTTTGTGCCTTTTTTGGTGTTTTGTTTTGTTTTGCCTTTCTTTTTTGTTACTGTATGCCTTTTTTTTTCTTTCCTTCGTTTGTATGTTTTAGTTTGGTTTGGTTTTGAAAAAGAGCTCAATAAAAAGAAATAAAAAATAAATAAATGGTGGCAGCACAGATTTGCAGGTAGCAAGCAATTAATTTGAAGTAATAATCTACAATCGTATTCCTTTAAATACAGTTTCCTAAAAATACTACTTGGGAGTGATCCTCTCTTGGTTCTTTGATAGTTTCCAGTTGCTCCTTCCTACAAAGACGTGATATCCAAAATATTGGGGGACCACTTTTGATACATGACCATGACAACATTTATCATGGAGCAAGTTGTAAAAGCATTTTTTATTAAACAAGCATTTTAATGAGACACACAGAGGAGTAAGCAGTGCAACTGTTTTGTTAATGATAAGACCCTGAAGCCAATGCTGAAATATGGTGCTAATTTATTCACTCCTCACACATATCGTGAGGTTGTTATTATTCTGTATGCTGCTCAGCTGATCTCCAGAGGCTGTGGTAGCCATATATGACACAGAAAGAGCCCTTGCTGATAGACTGGACATCCAGCGCTGTCAAGAAAATTTCATCCTATCCCACCGGCAGTTTCTAACGAAACCACTGAAGCATTCCTGAGGTAGCTAGCATCATAGCGTATGCCATATGACAGGTTAATCAATACCACTTTTCTCCCTTTTCTCCCAGCTTAACTTGCCGTGGGTATAAATCAGTTTAAATGAATAAGGTTATATAAACTGTGTGCGGTGTTTAAGTTGCAAATAACGAGAAGATAACCAGTCTTGAGAGAAGGCGTAAAATCTGTGGAGTATTGGGTGATAAAATATGCACAGTTTGACTGTCCCGTAGTGACCATTCATTCAATGCTTGCTTGCCAGAGTCCACTGTTCCCATTTCTGAGAGTAAAACCTTAATTTCACATTAAACACCCTAGGGGGTTATACATGGTTGCCAGGTTTAATGCTCTGTACTGAACTGCAGCCCCCAGTGAGTCCAACTCAGGGTTTGCTTAATTCATAGACGAGATCAATCAGATGCACCATGGGCCCAGTAATGAAACTTAAGTTCAGCAATAGGAATGTAACTTTGATGGTGGTGGACAGCTTCCAGCAAAGGTCCTGTGATATGTTGACCCAGTTTGAATGTAGCATGGAAGTGCTGTTTAGTGTTACATACAGTAAGCAAGGACAAACAAGCCCCGGGCTTGCAAAGTCCTCCTTCCCTCCCTCTTCTCTGTATTTCTGATGTGGTTACAAGAAGATTGAAGCATCTGACCCCTGTTTAGCCATGGCATATTATGTTGTCCTCATCCAGAACTGCTCACTATTGCCCCATGTAATGAACTGCATGTCTTCAGCCTCTCCACAAATATTGTTCTGGTTTTGGTCCAACTCCATGTGTCCAGGGTGACCATTGGCTCCTCCTGTGTAGGGAGGAGCATAAGAAGACTTCCCAACTCATTGGAGTCTTGCCTGAGCAACAAGGTCTATCTGAGCTCAGGGCTGTCCCACACATGGAACAAGCTGAGGCAGCCACCTCATGCAGAAAAAGCCCACAAGGCATTGTCCCCATCACCACCAGTGGAGAAGGGGGGCCAGCAGCCCAGGCAGTTTCCGCTGGGATCTTGTGCTCTCCATGAAGATCTTGCAAGAGCTCTGCGAGATAGCACTGGAACTCGCTATCACTGCTGCCACTTCATGAGTGCTGCTGCACAATGCAGGTAAGGGAAGTTTTGGCGGGGTGGCAGGGCAGCAGGGCAGGGTGGCACTTTCTGCTTCCTGTTGAGTGTGTTCCATTTGTAAATTGAGTCCCCCGCTGCTATGGGAAAGCACACCTTGGTTTAAGAGCACTTTGGTTTAAGTACAGACTTCCGGAATGGATTAAGTTCGTAAACCAAGGTACCACTGTATATCAAATATACGGTAAGTGTTTTCTTTTCAGGCTGAAAGAATGAGACATTTTCTCAAGGTGATACATGCAAACATAGACATTAGCATGCTCAAATCTGGATACCACTGCATGTTTCTTATCATTCCTGTGCCTACAGCCTGATCCATTGAAGCACATTCAGTCATTGACTACTGCTGGTGGAGGCTGCAAGTTTGTGCAAGAAATCATTCCATTGCAATGTAAGCTTTCAGACCCATAATGGAATCTGTCCCTCTGTACCATTCATTAATGTTTCAGCAGCAAATGCCTATCGTTTGTACAATGCACTATGCCCCACAATTTCACATTCTCCAAAGCAAAAGAACGCTTTGGAATTTTGTGAATCCAAGAAGGAAGAAGGAAGAAGCAATAAACTCCTTTGATAACAGCCCACACAATAAAGCAAGTGACTAATGTGGTTCAAACAGCATTGGCATATTGCAGCCCGCCTGATAGCTTCCTCCTGCAGCTTGCCAAAATTGGATAGGAACAGCTGATCCGAGGGTGTCTGCTACACACTCCTTTTCCGTATCAGTATGTTTTATCATATGATGACCGCAGAGCACATGCTCCCAAACAATAACAAACACTGTTTGAGCATTCTAAGGAGCCATTGTTCTTCAATCAGATGATAACTATTTGCTCTGAACGTATCAAACCCGTGTCCTTTGTTTTCTCGTTTGCCGGATTTCTTTTTCTTTCTTTTTTAAAGCAGAGTGACCTCTATAGAGAGACTGAGAACATTTGCTGCACAACAGCTAGCCAATAAATCGCTAGCTGTGGCACAACGTGACAAATTTGGCCAACTTTCTTGTGACCTGCTATTACTTTTATTTTTAAAAAACCACACGGCATGACTCATGGTTATATGGAAGGAAAGAAGGGGGGGACAGGAGGGTGATAGATTGCTTAATGGGGACACCCTTAATGTGTTTATTAGAAGGACTGGAGGCTTGCACAGCAAAGTTATCTACACCCAGACTGCGGCTGCCATGGAACTACCCATTCTTTTTATAATTTTGTGCAGTACAGATGTGTTGTTGTTTCCCCCCTCCACTGAAATACATCCTCAGAGTAGCTTATACCATTCTGCAAATCTCACTGCCAATATGCAATATAAACCCAGATGAAAGAACAAACAGGATTGTGACGGAGTTTGCATGCGGGGCAACAGAAGGCTGCCCCAGTACAGTAGTACTATTCCACACTATTAGTGATCATGCTCATACCCAAGGATGCCATCAGACTGGCAATGAACCCTGATCCCCAGAGTTGTCACAACAACAGATTGTAAACTCATTATGCGGCACATCTGTATGGGTAAGAGAGGGAATGGGCATAGTAACATGGGCGAATCCTATGCTACTCCAATTGCCTTTGGACACCCTGCAGCCAGTGGAGGCTGGTTGCTTAGGGCAAATGGTACACTGCCCCACCAACCTCATTCTGCCCTCAGCCAGTCCCTGCCTGCCTGCCTTCTTGCTTACAACCAATCAGGGGATGACTCTGCCTGCCATTGGCTCTGGTTCCACCTACTGTTGGGTTTGTGCCTTTCTCCCTGCCAGCACCAATGAACAAATACCTCACAAGATTGTTGTGAGGATAAAATGGTGGGGGAGGAGAACTATATCTGCTACCTCAAGGTCCCTGGAAGAAAAGTGGGCTGGGACAGATCTACACTCCTGGTTTTTAATACCATGGTAGGGTTAAGGAATGGTTTTGATAATGTAGTTTTCATAGACGAACTCAGCCCTCCAGATGTTTTGAGACTACAGTTCCCGTCATCCCTGACCACTGGTCCTGTTAGCTAGGGATGATGGGAGTTGTAGTCTCAAAACATTTGGAGACTCGAGTTTGCCTATGCCTGATGTAGATGGACACATGAAATCTTACTTTTTACATTCATAATGTGTTAATACCTTGGCTTTTTTATTGCCGAATTTTAATTGTTTTCTGCTGCTGTATCGTTGAAAAACTGCTCATATGTCTCTATGTTTTTTTTACTGCCTTCAAACACCGACCCCTCTCCAATGGTATTTGAGGGGTAGGTAACAAAGGACATGGAGGGAGGGAGCAAGAATTAAAATGTGATGCCAGAGGGTGGAGCAGAGGAACTAGCAACCACCAGCAGGGAAAGAAACAGTATTTTGGGAATGGTGTGGCTGGGTATTACTTACATTTGATGGGAAAAACCAATTCAAATAATAACAATAACAAGTATGCCCTCTGACATTTTAGAGCGGCATGCCTAATATTGTTCTAATAGGGGGGAACAAAGTTAAACAGGTCAGTGTAGATCCAGCCTAGAAATGAAGTAAAATAAATAAATAAGGTCCTAGTTCCAATCCCTGGGATATCCAGGTCAGACTGTATGAGACTCCGGGTCTGAAGCCCTGGACAGCCTCTGTCAGTTGGTGCAGACAAACACTGTGCTGGATGAACTGACGGTCTGACATGCTACAAGACTGTTTTCTATTTCTGTACAAAGAAATGGGGCAAAGGATCAGAAGAAATAAAGGACAGAGTGTGAGCAAAAAGTATGTGAAGGCCCAGTGAGCTGTAAAGTTTTTATTGTCATTAGTTTTGGAAAAATCTGCATAACTGAGTCTTGACTAACGTGGTCATCCCAGACGCAGAGCAATAAATAAAAGATTTATAGTACCTTTTCCACCTCGCATATTCTCTGTATGCACTCGCTTGTGTTTAATGTGAAGTACCTTTTAAAATGCCTTCCTTCCACCCAGGTCAAGAAGTGCTTACGAAAATAGCAGATATCCTTACGCTGTTGGGTTTTTTAGCAGGACATTGTTAACTCCCCACCTCCACCTTCTAGGAAGCAGCAAGCTAGCTGTAAATACATGTATATGCACCACAAAACCTTGACTACAATAATGGGAAGAGCAGCACAACTTTATCTTATGATCCAAATACGGATAGGTAGCCGTGTTGGTCTGCCATTGTCAAAACAAAATAAAAAAATTCCTTCCAAAATTCCTTCCTTGGTATCTGAAGAAGTGTGCATGCACACGAAAGCTCATACCTAGAACTAACTTAGTTGGTCTTTAAGGTGCTACTGGAAGGAATTTTTTTATTTTGTTTTGATTATGATCCAAAGAAACTGATATGGCTTAATGGAGCATCAATAAAAGCAGATCAGAATGGGACATGAAGTTTTCTTGTGGCTGGAACTGAGCTAAGTTTCACTCAGGGTACACCCACTTAAATTAGTGGACCTAAATTCTCCAGTGGAGAGAGATAGATTAGATTTGAGTGACTTTTTCCTACAATTTTAGTGACTTTTTCCAACAACCAGTGGTCAGGGATGATGGGAATTGTAGTCCCAAAACATCTGGAGGGCTGAGTTTGCCTATGCCTCACTTAGGCAACTCTTTGCGGTTCACAAAATTTTCTAAATAAATTTATACTTTTTTTTTTAAAGGCACAGATCAACATAGAAATGAGAAATAATGGGTTTGAAGATAAGGAATTATTTTTACTCCTGAGGTCCTCAAAGGCCCTTTGGTCTATGTGTAAGGGTAGTTTGCTTCCTTAATCCTCTTGAAGTTTTAGGGTGGGATAGCAAGGGATAAATCGGACAATGGGCCATTAACCTTACTTCAGCTTTGTTTAGATAGGAGATGATAGTGCTTCATTTGCAACTGAATTGCAGTAGTGCAGAAGTTTCCAAAGGGGAAGAACTCAAAGGTGGGTGTGATTAAACAATTAAATTTCTCCATGGAAAAGGTTCAAAATGTGTGTGTGTGTGTGTGTGTGGTGCGCGCGCGCGTAGCAATAAAATGCTATTCCGTATTGTTTTCCACATTGTGTTGTCATTACATTGAAACTCATCTGGTACTTATTAAGTAATAACAAGGAGTCAACCCTCCAAGCTCCACACAGTTTTAATATTCTAGTAGAAACAGTATGTGTTTTCTTAAAGCTGGGAGGAGTAGCCTCTTTCTACAAGGAGCACTTGAACAGGGTGTTGTTTCAAAGGCTTCCATCCAAAGGCCAAGTGATTCATATCAAAAGCATAGATCTACTACTGTGACCATCTGGAGTCTTTGTATTGGGTTCTGTGCTGGCAGAGAAGGCAACTAGCCCAACATTCAAGCCAAAGGAATTCTACTATGGCTGTTTAAACCTGTCAAGCTGATAGAAAGCAGAGAGTCAACAAGCAAGCAGCACCTAAAACAGAGACAAAGAAGGCATGGGGATTGCGAAACCTGGAGAGATCAGAATGCTGCAAAGAATTAGTGTGCATAAATGACATTTCTGAGGGATTCCCCCCCCCCTCCTCTACCAATGTTTGAATACTTCAGTGACAGGCACTAGAAAAATACCATAAATAGTTCAGGTGAGAAGATTAGATAGACAAGTGAGGTATGCTGATGTTTTGACACCGGAGACAAAGGATGCAATTCCTGCAGAAGACAAGTACCGCTTGTGGGAGCCGGGTTCAGCTCTTGTGTTTGTCTCCCTAAGTGTGTGGATGAGAAATTCTCGAAGGGTTTTGACTCAGCTGAGTACATGCAGCCAATACTTTGATGCACAGTAAGGTAAAGGTAAAGGTACCCCTGAACATTAGGTCCAGTCGTGGCCGACTCTGGGGTTGCGGCACTCATTTTGCTTTATTGGCCAAGGAAGCCGGCGTACAGCTTCCAGGTCATGTGGCCATCATGACTTAGCTGCTTCTGGCAAACTAGAGCAGCACACGGAAACGCCGGTTACCTTCCCGCCGGTTACCTTCCCGCGATACCTATTTATCTACTTGCACTTTGATGTGCTTTCGAACTGCTAGGTTGGCAGGAGCAGGGGCCGAGCAATGGGAGCTCACCCCGTCGCAGGGATTCAAACCGCTGACCTTCTGATGGGCAAGTCCTAGGCTCTGTGGTTTAACCCACAGCGCCACCCCTGTCCCTATATATGCAAGCAAATCAAAGAGGTGGAGGGAACTCAAAGGACATCCAGACCAACTCGCTGCTGATATAAGAAATGCACCATGACAACATCCCTGCTAGGTGGCCATCTGCCTCTGCAAATAAAATTAAGCAGCATCAGCATCATGCCTCTGCTTAAAAACATCTAAGAAAAGGCATTCTACCTCCTTCTGAGGCAGCCTGTTACACTGCTGAACAGTTTGTACTGTCAGGAAGTTATTTCTAAAGTTAAGTCAAAGTCCCATTTCTTGTTATTTGAACCCATTGGCTCAAATGTGGAGCAACAGAGAAGAACTTTCCTGCGTCATCTTTGCAACAGCCCTTTGGCTAATGCAATAATAACAATTGATCATTCAGCAATTAGGTCACTATTTACCTGAAGTGACTGATAAACATAATTGGAAATCAGGTTCTTTATGAAGGATGAGATCACCAGCATAGTTTTCAGCTGGTCCTTAGAGTTTACACATTGCCCAATGGCTCCCCCGGGGGCAAAAAAAGTCAGTTTCCAACCTGATGAGGCTTCATGTCACAGCAAATAAAGAAGAAGTCTGAGAGAGAGCGCTCCCATTGGTGTTTATAGGAGAGAGAAAGGGATTAAAGACCTCTCTGCATGTGTCACAAGTACATACAGGAGTAAGCTATGGGGAGTTCAAAATGGGAAAACTTTTCAGATTTCAGCAGGGGACATACAAAGAGATTTTAGATGAGGCAAATTCTGCAAGTATCCCACCAGGAACCATTACAGAAGAAGTACACTCACCTCCCAGACAATTTGCTGCCCGAGATGAAACAGCAAATGGTGTGTTGTTGCCCCTCATCCTCCCATTAAGGTGCTTAAGTATTCAAAGCTGAGCAAGGTATTGTTGGCAGATGAGGCAGAAAATCCCACAAATGCCTCTCACCTCGGAAACACCCAAAATCAGCTGTCAGAGGTGGCCACCTCACTCTTCCTAAAACCGGTTTTGCTGTGAAAGGGAATTGCCTTTTATCAGATGACTCCTGCAATAGTTCTTCATTGAGGTACCACTGTACTAAAGAAACTTATCTGAGAACAAGTCCCATTGAACACAATGGGACTCACTTCCAAATAATTGTGCAAGTCCCACTGACCTTACTTCTAAGGAGCTATGTAAAAGATTGTACTGTAAAGCATCAATGTATCTATTAAATCCATAGTCACAAGTACAGTGGTACCTCGGGTTAAGTACTTAATTCGTTCCGGAGGTCCATTCTTAACCTGAAACTGTTCTTTACCTGAAGCACCACTTTAGGTAATGGTGCCTCCCACTGCTGCTGCACCGCCAGAGCAATGATTTCTGTTCTCATCCTGAAGCAAAGTTCTTAACCCGAAGTACTATTTCTGGGTTAACAGAGTCTGTAACCTGAAGTGTATGTAACCTGAAGCGTATGTAACCCGAGCTACCACTGTATACCAAAAGTTAAATACAGCGCTCCGAGCTGCTTCTCCCTAAGGTACCTAAGGATGTTTGACTCCCAGTATGCTTCTGAGCACTATTTAAAGTGTTGGTGCTGACCTTTAAAGCCCTAAGCGGCCTCAGTCCAATATACCTGAAGGAGCATCTCCACCCCCATCATTCTGCCCGGACACTGAGGTCCAGTGCCAAGGGCCTTCTGGTGGTTCCCTCACTGCGAGAAGCCAAGTTACAGGGAACCAGGCAGAGGGCCTTTTCAGTAGTGGCACCCACCCTGTGGAAGGCCCTCCCACCAGACGTCAAAGAGAAAAACAACTAACAGACTTTTAGAAGACATTTGAAGGCAGCCCTGTTTAGGGAAGCTTTTAATGTTTAATAGATTATTGTATTTTAATATTCTGTTGGAGGCTGCCCAGAGTGGCTGGGGAAACCCAGCCAGATGGGCAGGGTATAAATAATAAATTATATTATTATTATTCAACTTGAAAAAATGGAAGCAAAAATCGGGTGGGAGGGACCGAACAGAAACCACAGACACTTGTTTGCAAATGGAAACATTTATTATTTGAGTTTAGAAACAGTATGCAAATGTCAGCATTTTCACAAATAAATTCATATATCTAGGTGGGGAAGTCATCAAATCACATTGGCTATAATGCAATTAACAAAATCTGGATATTCAATTGCACTTTATAATAAGAGATTAAGGTTGTTTCATCATTTGACATGGTACCATAGAAACTGGCTGTTGATAGGTAAAATTAGCCATTTGCATTTATTTACCCAGCTGGATTCCGGTAAATGACACATTCCTGGAAATAATAGCATTATTACAATAATAAGTATCTAATGAATTCATAGGCCTTCATTTGGAGTGAAGGGGAAGGAAAGTGATCTCTTTATTGAACTGAAATATTTCAAGTCCTGACCCAGCTGCCTTGCGACAACAATGTGGAGGTTATTCTCTGTTGCCATTTTTACTGTAGGAACATAGAGAACCATAGAAAGTCAGATCACAGTTCTACCTAGCTCAGTATTTTTGGCAGCAACTCTCCAGGGTTTCAGGCAGGAAACATTTCCCAGCAGAACCTGGAAATGCTGGAGCTAAACCTGGGACCTTCTCCATGAAAAGCAGGTGCTCTGCTGCTGAGCCACAGCCCTTCAGCATCTCCTTTGCTTTGCTTTGCCATATCCAGCTGCGCCTTTAGGGCTAACTTTGCCATTTCCAGCACTGCTTGATGGCTCAGTGCTGCTCAGCAACCCTTCAAAACTTCAGCCTTGGAAAAATAAGAGGGCTGATTATCTGTCTTGATGAGGGGGTGGAAATAGAGGCTGCCGTTTTGAATAGGAAGTCCATTAAGGTCAAATAATAAGGCTTGTCTCCTAATTAAATCAGGCCTGCGTAGGAGGCCATTTGTTAAAGGCCGTAAACTACTTGCAACCTCACTGGACCTGCCTTAATGGTAAATGAAGAAAATGAATGATAAATCTAACTGAAAAAGAAAGACAAGATCAGTGTTGCCCTCCCTCAATTACATTAGTTCCTTGAGGAACATTTTTTTTAAACCCACTCAGGAAAGAACATGCATTTACTCCTAATGTTTTGTTTCCGCCTTCCTCCTAATCTGAGATATTTGAGAGGCTTCCTAGGCAGCCAAGCATTTTGTTCTGAAACACTTCTCTCTTTGCTTACATAAGAAGAACCTGCTGGATCAGGCCATGGCCCTTCTAGTCCAGCATCCTGTCCTCATAGCAGTCAACCAGTTGCCCCAATGGGAAGACTGCAAGCAGGATTCAAGCACAAGAGCCCTCTCCCCTCCTTCAGTTTCCAGCAACTGGTGGTATACAGAAGCATTACTGCCTCCACCTGTGGAGGCAGGGAATAGGCATCACCATTAGAGAGGGAGAAGAGCAATGGTTTTGAATGCAGAAGGTCCCAGTTTCAATCCCTGGTATCTCCAGGTAGGTGTGCTGGGCCCGGGGGTAACCCGAGCAATGCGGTCCAGGTCTGGTCCTGAATCCAAGGGTTCCGTGAGGAGTCAGTCCACCAGGGCCAAGGCAGGTTCTGGCTGGCAAGCAGCAATGTTGTTCCCGCAACCCGGGACAGGGTCGACAGCCTTTTATATTTGTTGGGGTAACAGCTGGTCCTGATCCCCCAGTGACTCACCTCCCTGTCTCGCCCAAAGGCAAGCACTCCTCCTGCGAGTACTCAGGTCTCTCCTTCTCTCAGACCTTAGTCTCTGCAGCTTGAGATACGTCAGTGGGTTACTAGACCCAGAGGCCACCTCAGCCTCTCCTGACCCAACTGGTAGTGGAGCAGCTGTAAGTGATGGCCCAGCTGAAGGCAACGAGGTAATCCCCACATCTGGAGCCAGGGCAGGCTCAGGCCCCTGACTCAGCCCAGCTGGTGCTTGTTGCAGGGGAACCTGTGCAGACCAGGGCTCTTCAGAATCAGGCCCCAGACTTCGTCCAGATGCTGCCTGAGGCAAAGGATCCAGTGCAGACTGAGACTCTTCTAGTTCTGAGTCCGAGTCCCAGGCTATCACAGTAGGGCTGAGAAAGGCCTGAAACCCCAAAAAACCGCCCACATCAGTGTACTGTGCTATACTATACCAATGGCCTGGTGTGGTATAAGGCAACTTCCTGTTTCCATGTACTCCTGGTTGCTTCTGAGTAGCGTTGCCGGTCTTGAAAAGCTCTGTCTTCCCCCCGAGGGCTTTGGCCAAACATAACAGGGTGCCCGGAAAAAAACAGGAAGCCGGATTGATTTCAGCAACATCCCTCTCGTTTTTGTTATTCAATGTCATACAATTGATTTCAGCAATAAAATCGACAGTGCCACGTTTCAGCTCATTTCCAATCCAATCGGGTTTCTTCCGGGGCATGAGCCAGAGCTTTACATAGCTTCAGAGAAAGCCAGTGCTCCCTTATCTTACAGCCCCAACACTCAGAGGTCTTCTCTATTGACCTGCAGTGCTCTTAGAGAAGTCAACCAACAGGTCCCTTCTTCCTAGGCATTCTAAATATATATATGCTGAATGGCAGAAAGCCAGAGTTATGAAAGACAGAAGTGCACCTAATTGCAAGGTTACCAAGTGTCATCAAGCTCGTGTAATGTTCAAGTGGCTGCCAGCTTCCTGGTGCCTGCCAATTGTCTACACTGAATCTCATATGCTAAGGTGAGCAGTGGAGTGGCCTGGGGTTCCGGGGGTGACTCTTCTGTTTAATAAAGAAAATGTTTGTACCATGCAGAAGGAGAAAATGCAGTAGCAACACAAAGCACCCTCCATGAGTTAAATGGCAACTGGAGGATAAGGCTAGCAGTAGCTACTAGCTACATGTTCTGCCTCCAATGTCAGTTCCTGGGACATGTGCTGTTGAACTCAAGTCCTCCTAGTGGGCTTCCCAGAGGCAATCAGCTGACCACTGTCAGAACAGGATACTGGACCAGACAGGCCTTTGGCATGGTCCAATAGGGCTCTTATTATGTTCTTATGAGCCATAAGAGATACTATATACAAAGTGATGGGTGGTGTCAGGTTCAATGAATTCCAGTCCTCCTCCCCTCTATGGCAGACAGCCAAGGAAGTGGACAAGGAAGCTCTTACCAAGTCTATAGTCAATATTCACAGTGAGAGGCCTCTATACACTGCCTCTTAGTTTAATGGCATTGCTCCAACTGAGCTCCTCCCCCTTCCTTCCTAGCAACAGCACTTCCCCTTATGGTGAAGTCTCTAAGTTCTTTGCTCTTCCACTTTCAATGGATGCCGGGTTCTGGAGGAAGGGGGGCTAGAAATTCTCTCCAGTGATAACGTGTCAGCTGGCTGCTCTGTCTCTGTCTCCCCCTTCACTTCTCCCAACTCTTCTGTTCACCTGTCTCTGAGCTGTGACCTTCCTCAAACCACTGCTGTAATTCAATACTGCCTTCCTCTTCTCTAGAAGGTTCAGGAGGAGGGGTGCAGTCTCCACCATTCCTCCTCAGTCTTGTCCCCCTCAGTCCAGTCCCTGACAGATGAGGGGAACTTTGGGTAATCCAATCCATAGAGCGTACTAGGCCTAAAGAATACACATGCTTCAGGACTCCAACATGGTTAGGGCATGGTCACCAGTATTCCTTCATTGCAACAGGTATGGTGGTCAGTGGCCATAGAAAACAGGGCTCCTGCCCCTTTAACAGTTGTGTAGAAGAAGGTATTTCAGCAGATGTAGCTGAACATGCAAACTACATTTGCTGAAATAAGGACGGCCCCTTTGCAATGCTAGAAAAAAGACGAGATGGGTTTGCATAGAATCTGTATATGCTATTATACGTATAAATACATCCAAAGTTAGAAAATATTACTCTAAATTAAATAGAAATGCAATGCATTTTTACCCGTGTGGAAGACCAGGTGATCTGTGTGCCTGCCAAGTCCATGTCTGCAGGTTCTGCTACCTATTGATGGATAAGCAAGACCCGTGCCTTTCCTTCTTACAGCTCTTTACATTTAAACCGAGCTTGGGCCAGACAGAGGATTTCAAATAGAGGATTCCTTCAAACAGATGATTGTCACTTGTGGAGTCAGATACACAGCAGCTCTGGCTTAATTGCCCTCTTCTGGAAGAGCCCTGTCTCCTCTGGCAACTGGATGTCACCAGGCAAGCAAGGCAAGATCCAGCAGTGCTTGAGGTTACTTGTGGCCTGGGCCAATGTAAGATCCCGCTCTGCAAGTCTAGCAGGTTCTGGTGGTGAGATAGCAGTGAATGGCAAATGTCATTCATAAAATGGATTACGAGGCAAGCTGTGACCAGAGTATGCCACCCCAAACAGGAAGACTGCAACAGCTATAAAGCTGTTATACTATGCGTATATTTATTTGAAAGTCCCATTGAAGTCAGTGTGACCTTCTTAAAATCATATAAGCTTTGGGGATGTGTCAGCCCAATATGTTTTGCTGCCTGAATTAGAGCTTGAATAATGTGCCAGTTCCCATTTTCATCTACCTGCTCTTCATGGTGAACCAGATGGTTTCACCCTGCTGCATGACTGGGCCGGCCCTAGATTGGGTTGCAAGCAATCTAAATCTTCAACTCCATATAGAACAGTTTGTATAATTAAAATAAAGTACCTAGATAACAGACAACCCCATGATTATCCTGGGATCTTGGTAAGTGGATCACCTGGTGTGGCTAAATCATAGCAATAGCCTTCTCTCAGCAGCATCACTGCTACTTGCTTGGAGACAGTGGTGAGATCAGAGCTACAATGGTGCACCGGAGGAGCCAAACCAGCCTTCTACTGGTACACCCACATGGCCTCAACCTCCCTGCCATCGTACCCCTTTCTGCTGCCAGGAGTCGCTGCTCGCAGGAGATTATAGCTCTGCTCTGCTCCATTGTATGAACCAATTCTGCCTCTTGATGATGACCTAGTTAACTTGATGCAGTGGTGTACTGAGTGGTTTGGCTTTGCAAAATAATAAAAAAACAACAATTGTGAAAGGCAAGCTTTGCCAACCTGGTGTTATCCAGATGTCCAACACCACAACTCCAGATGTTTGGAACACGAAGTCCTCCAGATGTTTAGGACCACAACTTCCATCGGCCCCAGCCAACACTGCAAGGGCTGTTGGGAGTTGTCCTCCCAAACCTCTGGAGGGCCCCCCGTTGGTGAAGTCTGATGTACAGTGAGACTTCTTTTTTTAAAAAAAAGCCTATAATCCTTTTGTAAATATGCACAATGTTGTGTTGGGAGGAGGAAGTTTCTGCTCTGCTAAATGAGAAAAAATACTTTTTGATTTCTGGAAACCAGCAGAGTGAGAGTGCTCAATTTCTTTCATCATCCTGGCTTCGTGTGCTCTCTCCACATCTGTCTCTGTAAGCATCCCATTTCAGTGTAAGAACTCAACTGAAATGTCTCTCAGCTCCCTCCCTGGGTTCCTGCTTAAGCCGCCTGTCCATATATAGGCAATTTTGGACTCTCTGCTTAGTGCCTGCATACAAATACCTCCTTGCCATCCTTCAGCAAACGTGTTCCGTCATGATCTTCCCCAAATCTCGGTGAGAAAGGAGCACAGTGCCAAGGTGCATGTACATGCAAGAAAGGAATGTAATAAATTACAAAGTTCCGAAGGGGAGAGGGGGAGGAAGAACCAACGAAGAAAAGAAAAGGGCAATGTGTTCATCACCACCCCATAGGAGTACACAGATTGCCAAAGGGCAAAATCTTTCAAAACCAAGTGTGTGCTTTGCAGTGTGTGCTTTGCAATCAGTGCCATGACATGGGAAAATGAGTAACATGCTTTCTTGGTCATTAAAGAGACTGCCGTGAAACGCTGTGAACTGGCATTGAGGTCTAACTCTCATTAACACGTACTTCGCTCTGTTGAGAAGCAAAGGCGATTGCAGTTATTGTGGTGCTGACCTTTCACCTCCCTGGTCTGCACAGTTAAAAGCTCCCCAGGCCTGGAATTCTATCACTCCAAAATCATAATTAGGACTGTTAGTCATTGCAAAGGGGTTCTAAGATTTGTACTACCAATCAGCTGCACGGCTTGAGCGCTGTGTAATAGGCAAGAGATCTGAGAGGAGGAAAAGAAGAGAGAAAGCAATCAGGATTTATTTTCATTTCGATCAAGCCTGCCCCAAGCCATTGATGGTGTCCAAAGGACCCTTAGTAAACCGCTTGCTCATTATGCTTGACCAGAATGGGATGATACAATCTGAAGGCACATGAAGGCACCATCTGTAAGCTGGACTGGGCTTGGCGGGGTCCCTTGGATAACATGGTAGCAGAAATGCAGCCTGGGTAGCTCAGTTGGTTAGAACCTTCTGCTGACAGTGCCAAGGTTGCAGGTTCGATTCCCGTATGGGACAGCTGCATCGCAGGGGGTTGGACTAGATGTTCCTCAGGGTCCCTTCCAACTCTACGATTCTATTAAACAGAAGAGGGAAACCCACATGTGTTGTCAAGCACTTGGGAAGCTTCAATACAGGTGGTGGACCATGATGGCTCGATGAATCGTAAGTAGGGATGGGTGAATCTGCCAGCGTTAGTTTCTAACTGTTCCAGTCGTATGTTCAGTTTACCCTATTTCCACATCAGTCTGCATGGGAGCGGGGCGACCTCTTGCCTCTGTGGACCACCGCCTCTCAGTCAGCACCTGGGAATTTTCAGTCTTACCTCTTGCCATAGGAAGCTCAACCCCGCATCTGAGAAGTCTCAAAGATGCGATTTGCTCACATTTACTCATAGCATAGTAATTACACATTACAACTCCATTGACTGGATGGAGGATGTTGCTTGCATAATGTAGTTCTCATTGCATTCCAATTATTTTGTGCAACATGACATTTATCTGTGTGGTAAATCTCTCTGATCCTCCTAGCCCATATTTTAAGCAGCTGGCAAAGAAGATATTACATGCCATTCTTGTACGTTAGTTAACATCCCAAGATCTATTGAATCCATCGGGACGATTCTGTGCCTGCCTAGCTATCTGATCATGCTGGGCAGTATGGGGGGGGGGATATGGAAAGATCTCCCCCTTCCCACAGCTCAAACCTGGGCATCCACTTCGACTAGGTGTAAGGATTGCAAAGCAATCCCGAGCAATAATTCTGCATCGTACACTTTCTAACATTTAATCAAAGAGATTACTCATTGGGCTTTCCACCACATGCATAAAACACAATTTCGCTCTTACACAAATATATTTGTAATAGATATTAACTCTCATATTAGTAATGACATTGTAAATAAGTGGTGTATGCAATGGGTGTGTGTGGGCCATAGCTGAAGTGGCGGAGTACATGATTTGCATGCAAAAATTTCCTGGTGCAATCTCTGGCCTCCCCCCAGAGGTAGGGCTGAGAACGAATCGCTGCTACTAATTGTAGATGATGCTATGCAAAAATGGACCAATGGTCTGACTCATTCTAAGGGAACTTGTTCAGTTCCTACAGTGAGCATACATGCGTAGGTGTCAGTCTTAAAGCTGTGCCGCACAGACACTTATGCCAGCACTCACTTCCAATGTGTTATCTATCTATTTACTGTATTTATTTGAGCAACTTACATGGCACTTAACTACAATAGCCTCAAAGATACAGTGCAAGAACGATAAATCAGTTAAAACTATAAAATCAATTAAAATTGATTTTTTTTTATTATTTTTTTTAAAAGTTTTCAGGAGTTGCCAGATGTTCAGCAGGGATGGGGCTTGTCTGCCCACAACTGGAAAGAAAGTTCTGTAAAACTGGAGCCCATAATACTAGATGCATGGCTCCTGGTGGATACGAACATCTGCACTATAGGGGATCAAAAACAGTGACTACTCTAAAGACCACAGTGACCGGGCAAGGTTTAAATGGTACTTGAAATTATTTGATTCAGAATGTTTAATTGGCTTTCAATTTGGAATGTATAATTTGATTTATTATTTGGGTTATGATTTGTGATTTGGTATGAATTGATATGCTATTAACTGAACCATTATTAATGGGTAATTAATTAAAAAAATATTTTTTTAAAAAAATGGTACTTGAGGTATCCTGGGCCAAATTGTTCAGGGTCTTGAAAATTAATACAAGAACCTTGAAAAGTATAACATTTATTGCAACAAACTACCACACACACCACAGCCACCAACATTCATATAAGTGGTACCTCGGGTTAAGTACTTAATTCGTTCCGGAGGTCTGTTCTTAACCTGAAACTGTTCTTGACCTGAAGCACCACTTTAGCTAAGTCCTGCCGCTGCACCACCGCTGCATGATTTCTGTTCTCATCCTGAAGCAAAGTTCTTAACCCGAGGTACTATTTCTGGGTTAGCGGAGTCTGTAACCTGAAGCGTCTGTAACCCAAGGTACCACTGTACACCTCAAAATTTTGTTGCAGACCTCACTGGTAATGCAATTGTGGTGAAGTCATCACTTGATGTTGTAGCCAATTTTGAACTTGCTTGTGAAAAGAGAGCCAGAAAGCTTTGTGAAAAGAGCAAGATTCTTTCCTTTCTCTGTGAAAAGCTGCTTCCCATGTATGAGGAGATAATGAGCATCCATGAAATTTTTTATCTTTCCTCCAACTAATAATACAAATTCATTAGTGGATTAAGGCTAATATATATGCTTGTGAATCACACCCATGGAGTCCCTAACCTTGTCGCATGTTATCACATCTGTCGTCTGCTTGGTGAAACATTTTAATTACTCTCAAAATAGCAGGATCACATTTCCTCAAGTAACACATTAGCTTCACTATTTTTTTGCAAAAGGGAGAGGAGAGAGAGAGAGAGAGAGATTGAGACCTTTATATCAATTTCATTATACCAATGAAAGAAACAATTGCAGTATGGCACAGATTTATCACCGGGAGCTCTCAGGATAAGCAGCAGAAGCAGCTTTTTTTAAAAAAAATTGCCAGCAATTATCACGTGTGACGGCAGAAATACAGGATTTAGGAAATGCTTCAGGCAGAAACATGAAATTACCAGGCTCCATCTTCACATGCCACCAGGTATATCAGTTGACTCCTTGCTGGGTGGAAGATGATTCCTCATGTGTCTTGATATTCTTTGCTCTGAGGCCTCCAGCAGGGAGAGGGGTGATGTTTGTACCTTCACCCTTGAAGCAGAAGCCATGGCCTGACACTGTGCTGTATGTGGGGCTTCTCTTGCACTTGACCCAGAAGCTGCAGTGAGTGTGGAATGTACTGCAGTACAGTTGCTGACAGAAGTGAGACCCTGACAACATATAACACCTGTGCTCAGAGACCTGCACTGGTTACTAATCTGCCACCAAACCAAGTCTAAGGTGTTACTATTAGTATATAAAGTTTCTATCCAAATGCGATTTTGTTTTAAAATGCGGTGTAAGGAGTCACTACGGGAGTATATTGTATTTAAAAATGGGGTATCAGAGTTTTTAAGGGACTAAGCAAGTTGGGATAGTTGGGATAGCAGGCTTGTTGGTTTTTGAATGTCTTATGGAGATTTTTTTCTATTCCGTTGTTCTGTATGGGACAATGACAGTGAAGATTATTGTATCATATCTTATCGTAAAGCCCTCGATGCAGAGCTTTCCAAACTTTTCATGTTGGTGACATACTTTTTAGACACGCATCATTTAACAACGACACAGTAATTCAGTTTTACTAGCAAACTGGAGGTTAAACTAACCCCTTTCCAGGCCTGGGAGGAGCAAGTGCAACACATCTACAGTAAAGCATAGGTGCTGCCCTTTTGGGACTGTGGAATCAAGGGCATGACCAAGCACTTGACAAACTGCAATCCAGGGCTGGTGGTATGAATTCAGCTTAAGAAGAGTCATCAGATGTAATGTATGGGTGAGAGACTAATACATTTTTGGAGCAGTGGGATGCTCAGACTTCAGATTCTTCACATAACTCTCTGTGGGAGGTAAGTGCAAATTCCTCTTTTGCACATTACACTTAAAGTCTCAAAAGAGAGTCATTCACACAACCCGTTCCTCTCCACTTTCGTGTGTGAAGCTAACTGTGTGTGTGTGTGTGTGTGTGTGTGTGTGTGTGTGTGGTGCTAACCTTGGGCTAGCTGCCTTGGCATTCTGAGGGATTAGAAAAGAGTTTTGAGCATGACTAAGCCAACAGAAGAGTAAAATAACCCACTGAATTCTTTTGTACTCCACATATGCCCAATCGGAAGCTTCAAGTGTATATATGTATGTGTACAGTGGTGCCTCGCAAGACGAAATTAATTCGTTCTGCGAGTTGCTTCATCTTGCGATTTTTTCATCTTGCGGAGCGCGGATTCCCCGGGTATTAACGGTTTTACGAAAAAGGAAGCAAACCCGCAAGACGTTTCCGTCTTGCGAAGCAAGCCCATAGGGAAATTCGTCTTCCGAAGCACCTCAAAAAATGGAAAACTCTTTCGTCTAACGAGTTTTTCATCTTGCGAGGCATTCGTCTTGCGGGGCACCACTGTATCTATATATAGAGAGAGGGGGGACTTGGAGACTTAGTGGTTACCAGGAGAAGACCTCAAGGGCACCACTGCACCCGTGGGCACCACATTGGCAACTCCTGGCTTAAGGCATAAAAAATAGTAATTGGGGTGATGGCTCTCTATCTGGCACACAGCTGATTAACTTCCATATAGTGGCATATCACCCAGCTCACTGAAAATCGCCTAGTCTCATCTAATCGATAAACATCCACATTCTGCTATGCAGATGCCTGTTACGTTTTGTTAGCAAATAACATTTCTGGCCTCTGGATTTCAAGAACCCTTTTTAGTCTTTGTTTACACTAACACCGCCTCTGCCGACTTTCAAGAATTGTGCACTATTGACAAAGGTTTGTTGTTGTTTAATTACGAGGTAGATTATTCCCATGTTTAGATGATTACTGCGCATCTTGACACAAATGTTATTCCCCAAACTGCCAAACATAAATTGGCTTTGATTCCTTTCACTTAATCTTATTAGCACTGCGTTGTAAGCCTCTTGTCTTGCAACATTATATTTGATCACCTAGAGGATTTGATCACTTTAGCTTCATCTAATGAACCTTGGTTTGGGAGAGGGGGTATTAATTCCACTCAATCTTGAAATTGGGGGGGGGGGCGATGACGACTGCCCACAAATGCTAAAATGCAGCAGAGCAATATACCAATTCACTGTTCTGAAACAGATACCTGTATTTGCAGTAAATTTCATATTGAGCATTTGGAAATGTAAGTTTTTTTTTTTTAAAAAAAAAAACATATTAGCTTTTACAAATTAATATTAACATTCACAATCATAGATTTTTTAAAAACTCAAATAAACAATATTCTTGCAAATCTTTAGACTGTGCTCCTCCCTCCATGCGTTCTTTGTTTGACCTTTTCTACTGCAAATAATAATAATAATAATAATAATAATAATAATAATAATAATAATAATAATAATTTATTTGTACCCCGCCCATCTGGCTGGGTTTCCCCAGCCACTCTGGGCGGCTTCCAACAAAGATGAAAAATACACTAAAATGTCACAAATTAAAAACTTCCCTGAACAGGGCTGCCTTCAGATGTCTTCTGAATGTCAGGTAGTTGTTTATCGCTTTGACATCTGATGCGAGGGCATTCCACAGGGTGGGTGCCACTACTGAAAAGGCCCTCTGCCTGGTTCCCTGTAACTTGGCCTCTCACAGTGAGGGAACCGCCAGAAGGCCCTCGGAGCTGGACCTCAGTGTCACTCCAATTTTCCAGTTATCCATTATATCCAAAATCTTTGTTACGTTACAGGAGCTCTAATGTTTACAGTGGTCCTCTGAATATAATATAAATTTTTCCCATTCTTTATGAAAATTTTGGTTTTCCTGATTTCTGATTTCCCTGGTCATTCTTGCCATTTCTGCATAGTCCAGAAATTTATTCTGCCAATCCACTCTGGAAGGGACCTTGTTGTCTTTCCAGTTCTGGGCTACCAGCATCCTCGTGGCTGTCATTGCATACATGAATACTAAGTTGTAACCCATCCCTGATCATTGCACTAATACAGGCTTGGGGAATCTATTTCAGACCGAGCACCACATTTGCTTCTGGGAAACCTTTGGGGGGGGCACATGCCGGGGGCAAATGTGGGCTGAGCAACAGATGTAAATTTACCTTTCTACCCTGGGATACTTTCAACACACCTTCATGTACCTGCCTCTATCCACAAGCCATGAAAGCAAGAAGTATTATCACAATCCAGCTCAAAACATGCTAGCCTGGTAGGGGGTGTGGTTGGAGAAGGGTGGGCATGGACATCCATATTCAGTGTTCCTCAGCTCTGCAGTAATATATCTATAGTGAGGGGCTGCAATATACAGCACAATTGAACCCTCTCCCTGTTTGGTCCTTCAAGATCACACTCCACATTGTGGAAACACCACACCAGACAAGAGATGCATTAAAATATATGTATCATCATCAGCATTACCTGCAAAATAGCTCAGTCAGTAGAGCATAAGAATCTTAACCTTGGGGTTGTGAGTTCTTGCCCCACATTGGGCTAAAGATTTCTCCATTGCAAGGGGTTGGACTAGATCAGTGTTCCCCAACCTTGAGTCTCCAGCTGATTTTGGACTACAACTCCCATCTTCCCTAGCTAGCCCTAGGGTCAGAGATGATGGGAATTGTAGTTCAAAAACAGCTGGAGACGGGAAGCACTGGTCCCGTCCAACTCTGCACTTCTATGATTCTATGGTTTTAGTGTGCATTGCTCTTAATGTATACGTTTTCGTATTCAGATTATAATAGTCAGTATAATACTTTTAGCAAGTGATTTCTCCTAATATCACGCCATTTTATGCATACATTCTTCTGATACTTTTTCGTAAGCATTATTTGGTTGGAGAACTGCACTGAAAAATTCAGAATTTCAAAGGACAGCTGTGTTTCAGTTTGTGATTGGTTTGAGAAGTATGAATTAGGTAAGTTCTGATTAGAATGTGAACTGAACTGACTTTCTCCCACATCCCTAGGGCTGTATCAGAAGAATTTATATCCCTAGATCTTTCCCCAGCAGCCTGGACAAGACATCCACTGGCTGCCCATGGATAGGGAGATCTCCAAGGTTTTCTATTGCCTTGCCCCCTCCTCTCATCCCAAGGACCATAGGAACGCACTCAAAAAGAAAAATTAAATGTTGCTACATTAAAATATGGATATTTTATCTAACAGAGGTGAAAGGCAGAATGAAATGTCAGGGACAGGATTTAGACTTGTCAGAGTCAATCTAGGTCTCTCTTGATATATCCTCTGGAGACTTTTAAATTATTGCTAAGAAAGAGCTATTTCTTTTTCATTTGTAGAGAACTGCAAATCAGTAGAGAATAGATGACATCCTTTGCAGATGAAGAAGAAGGGAATCTCTGACACTTTCTTTCGTTCTCACTTCATGCATTTAAATATTACATATTACCAGCTCCAAAAGCAATTGCCTCATAAAACTGTAATCTTCCAGTTCAACCCTTTAAAAATACATAGTTCGCCTTGTATAATCACAGTGTTCTATAATAGCATCAAATGCAGCATATTAGTCAAGTATGCTACTGATCTCTTTCTCTCCCTTCCTACGTATATTGGCAGGAAGGTAGCCATATTACACATCACATAAGCACATGTGCCGAGGTGTGTATAGATAGATTCGAGCTGAAGAGCTCCCTTCATTTCTCTGCATTGCACAGAGAAAGTCGAGGCAGCTGCAGTCCCAAGGGCGTGCAATAAACTCCAGCTGCATGCAGAAAAAGGCAGTCAATGATATCCTTAAATAGGCTGAAAGTATTTACAGTATTTGATGGAGAGATGAGTTTGTGTGTGTGTGTGTGTGTGCATGTATGTGAAGAAATATCTGACTTTCATTTACAGTGGTACCTCGGGTTAAGTACTTAATTCATTCCGGAGGTCCGCACTTAACCTGAAACTGTTCTTAACCTGAAGCACCACTTTAATTAATGGGGCCTCCTGCTGCCGCCGTGCCACTGGAGCCCGATTTCTGTTCTTATCCTGAAGCAAAGTTCTTATGGGTGGCGCTTGGGGGGGGGGAATTGTCATCGCGTCACTCCTTGGTGTGTGGAGTACCTCAGGGTGTGATACTCTCCCCGATGCTTTTCAACATCTTTATGCGCCCCCTCGCCCAGCTTGTACGGAGGTTTGGGCTGGGTTGCCATCAGTATGCTGATGACACCCAACTCTGTCTGTTGATGGATGGCCATCCTGACTTGGCCCCAGACACACTGACCAGATGTTTGGAAGCTGTGGCTGGATGGTTACGTGGGAGCCGGTTGAAGCTAAATCCTTCGAAGACAGAGGTCCTGTGGCTGGGACGGGACGATATGGGATTGGGGGGACAACTCCCATCTCTTGCGGGGGCGCAATTAGTGCCAGCACCGTCCGTTAAGAGTTTGGGTGTAATCTTCGACACCTCCCTTTCCATGGAGGCGCAGATTGCAGCTATAACAAAGGCGGCATTTTTCCATCTCCGCCAAGCTAAGCAGTTGGCTCCTTACCTCTCTCGCCCTGACCTAGCCACTGTGATCCACGCGACGGTCACCTCCAGACTGGATTATTGTAACTCGCTCTACGTGGGGCTGCCCTTGAGACTGACCCAGAAACTCCAGCGGGTGCAGAATGCTGTAGCGAGACTCCTTACGAGGTCTTCGCTGCGAGATCACATTCACCCGGTGCTATACCAGCTGCACTGGCTCCAGGTGGAGTACAGGATCAGGTTTAAGGTGCTGGTTTTAACCTTTAAAGCCCTATACGGCCTAGGACCCTCGTACCTATGGGACCGCCTCTCCTGGTATGCCCCACAGAGAAACTTACGGTCTTCAAATAAAAACATCTTGAAGGTCCCAGGCCACAGAGAAGTTAGGCTGGCCTCAACTAGAGCCAGGGCTTTTTTGGCTGTGGCTCCGATCTGGTGGAACACTCTGTCACAAGAGACCAGGGCCCTGCGGGACTTGACATCTTTCCGCAGGGCCTGCAAGACAGAGCTGTTCCACCAGGCCTTTGGCCAGGGCACAGCCTGACTCCTTCCCTCGGCAATCTTCGCGGAGCTCTGGCCCAATGGCTGCCAGTGGCCTGAATTAATTAATTTTATAATGAATGATTTTAGAGTGTTGTTTATGCTGTACTTTTGTACTGTTTTGTTGTTGTTAGCCACCCTGAGCCCGGCTTCAGCTGGGGAGGGCGGGATATAAATAAAATTTATTATTACTATTATTAACCTGAAGCACTATTTCTAGGTTAGCGGAGTGTGTAACCTGAAGCGTATGTAACCTGAAACGTATGTAACCCGAGGTACCACTGTACCTGGAATGCAGTCGACTAGACAAAGGTTAGATTCACACTCATTACTCCTCTTATGCCTCTGGGTCTGCCCACTTTATCCTCTGATCACATCCAGTTTTGCCTCTGGACCCACCTGCATCTGGTAGGTGGCCCTCAGAATGTTGCCCATGAGAGAAGGTGGCCATCAAGCTGAGAACATTTCCCCATTCTTACTATACATCAGCGACCTAGTTTAATGGTAATTCCCTTGAACACCTTCTACCACAAAGTACCCAGGTACATAGCTTTGTGAAAAGCATGATGGATCTCCAACAGAGAATCTTCAGCACTCTTCCCTAACTCCAGTTCCCAGGGTTCTTTGGGTGACCATTTGGCTTCTCCTGATATAAAACCAATATAAAGTTTTAGACTTGCACATGCCTTTTATGTTTATGCTACAGCATTTTCACAAACCAGCCTTCATGCAAATAGATAGAGACAGTGCATACATTTGCAGAGAGGCTGATTTCCAAGGATGGGAACCAAAATCCCATCTACTCTTCTGGCAAGAGAGGCCCCTGTGGAATATGGCTGTTGGCCCTCTAGCAACAAACAGTTTCCCCCAGCATCAGCCCTTCAGTGCAAGGTTAAGCCTGGGAAATCTTCTTTGGCTTGGGGTGTTGCTAGGTACTTAAAAGATTTAGTACACAAGACAGACAAATTTGCATAACTTTTGCATGTGCTAATGTGCATATACAGATGCAGAGGTAGAGACCACATGTCACAGAAGTCAAGCCATCTGATTTCCCAACCAAATCTCTCTGAATCCTTCGATGAAATTTGCACCCCAGCCCAAATGGGTTCCTATTTGGTTCATTTACCCAAGTTAATCTCCCTACAGATCCTTTTTAAATCAGATTCAGTTCTCTTTTGGTCATCTCAATTCATTACACCCCAAACAATGTCTAGATAGATTAAATCAATGTTTTCTCCAAAGTAATATGCAATGGAGCAACCACAAGCCCCAATTTAATTTTCCCCAAATTAATTGCCTACCCAGAAACATTTGTGGCCTGCATCTTGTGAGCCCCCTGCAGAGCCAGGGAGGTCTTCACTGGCTCCTGGTTCTCACCTTCCATTTGAGCCAAGCATTGCCAAGCCTCAAGTGCATCCCCAGGCATGAGTCCTGCAAACTTCAGGAAAAACATCCTTATTGATTATTTTGCAGAGATGCTTTTGCTCTTCTCTGCCCAGGTCCTCGTGGAGGACTCTTGATCCATGTAATATAGACCTCATGTGCTTATGGAATGACAGATATGTGTGAGAGGCAAGACAAGCATACCGAGAGTACACCATGATTAGATCCCTGAGTCATCCAAAACTCTTGCCTGAAAGTAGCACGATTGTGTTGCTAATGAGCAGATGTCATTTAAAGGGAGCACAATTTGCAACTTGAATTAAAAAAGAAAATGTTTGCGCTATGCAATAGCTTTTGGACAATGGAGGAATGAATGCACCAACTGAATCGCATACATGATGAATCCCAGATCTCACAAGCATCGTTTTCAAATTCTGGAGATAAGTTTGCAGGTGGTTGGCAAAGCTTTTCATGCCTTGCATTAAAAAAAAAGAAAAAAGTTTGGCATTCCATATTACTGTTTTAAAGTCAGCCTTTGGTACAATTTCCTGGCTTTCTTTATTGCAAATTTTGATGGAGAATTGTGCAATAAACTTTGCAGCGTGGTTGTAACTTCCTTTCTACTTAGCGCATTGATGATTTGCTGATCAGTACTTAGCAATCTGTTAAGCCTGCTTTGCTGGATTTCATTTAATTTGCTTCTTTCACATAGCCATTCAAGGTGGTTATATTCACCTTCAATTGATACATTGAGTTGGCTTCCACTTTGATAAACAAGCAAACTAAATGAATTAAGGGAAGCTGAAGTGAATTAATCAAATGAATTCCAGCTTCACTGAACTATGTGAGTTAGAACAGATTACATTTTATGCTAACATTCAGAATCGTCAGAATTTATATTTAAAAATTCATTAAAAAGTAGCAAAGAGTTGTGCTTCCTTTTTAATTAATGGATTTTTCAACAGCCTTATCCACTTCAAGCTGTACTTTGGGCATGGTGGGCCAATTTTTTTGTTGATGCAATATGTTGCAGATTTATTAAATGGAGTTACACTGATTTACGCAAATGGAGACTAAAGTAAATATACTAGAATGTTCCAAATGACTACAAGTAGACAGTATTTTCAGTATCTATACTTAGATGCCTTGGGTTGTGTCCATCCTGAGAGTAGACCCATTGAAATTAATGGGCATTACTAATTTAACGTCCATTAATTTAAATGGGTCTACCCTACTCTCAGGGACTCAGGTGGCGCTCTGGTGTAAACTACTGAGCCTTGGGCTTGCCGATTGGAAGGTCGGCAGTTCGAATCCCCATGACAGGGTGAGCTCCTGTTGTTTGGTCCCAGCTCCTGCCAACCTAGCAGTTCGAAAGCACATCAAAGCGCAAGTAGATAAATAGGTACTGCTCCGGCGGGAAGGTAAACAGCGTTTCCGTGCACTGCTCTGGTTTTGCCAGAAGCAGCTTAGTCATACTGGCCACATGACCCAGAAAAACAGTCTGCGGACAAATGTCGGCTCCCTCGGCCAGTAAAGCGAAATGAGCACCGCAACCCCAGAGTTGTTCATGACTGGACTTAACTGTCAGGAGTCCTTTACCTTTACCTTTACCCTACTCTCAGTAGAATTTAGCTGGATCCAACCTCTTTGTCTGGAAAGCTCAGGTATAAGTTCTAACAAATAAACATCTGTGCCAGT
Organism: Podarcis erhardii; assembly: GCF_964252035.2. Lineage (NCBI taxonomy): Eukaryota > Metazoa > Chordata > Lepidosauria > Squamata > Lacertidae > Podarcis > Podarcis erhardii. The sequence goes on along the minus strand of NC_138513.1, from coordinate 13,868,647 downwards.
CTCCCTTAGGGGAATATATGTGATGGATCATCTACTACAAGTATGGACAGTTTTATCCTAAAGTATCGCCCACTATGTTTCATTAACTGTGTTGTGTTCTGATCCAGGTATACTATGCACTTTTTCTATGCCAGTAAAAGAGATTGACTGATTGACAAAAGTATGGAGAAAGTTCCTCTCAACCCCCAAGTACAATGTGGGGTGAGCAAATACATCATTGGCATTGTGCCTGGGTTGCACAGAATGGTTGGCTGACAGGGGGTGGTACAGTTTACTGGGATGGAGAAGGACAAAGTGGTGGTGAGGAAAGCACAGTGCAAACAGGAACCGGTCTGGCACTCCTTCACCTGCAATTGAACCACATTGAGCTCACAGCTATCTTGCCCCTCACAACCACTCTCCCTCCCAGCAAGCTGCCAAGACTCCGGCAAAGGGAGGTCCGGCAAGCGCTATCACCATGCGCCACTGACTGCTACAACTCTGAAGTGGTGACAGAGGAAATAAATGACTTTTGCTTCTTCTGTGAAGAAGGGAGATGTGCCTGCTTCCCTGGAGGTCAGAATGCAAGCACAGAATATTCTCCACATTGGGGCAATTCCTCCCTTCATATAAGACCTGGATATTTATTTGGAATGTGTAGTGTTCCGGTGTCTCCCTTGTCACCCCTATCGTCATTCTTGTGGGCTTTGTATCCATGTGAAAAATTTACCGCTTGTGGAACTGGGATGTTTCATGATTAATAGTTTCATTCTAAGCTCCTATAGCCAAAGTCTGACAATAATCACCAGTCTTGGACAATAGAATCATAGAATCATAGAGTTGGAAGAGACCACAAGGGCCATCGAGTCCAACCCCCTGCCAAGCAGGAAACACCATCAGAGCACTCCTGACATATGGTTGTCAAGCCTCTGCTTAAAGACCTCCAAAGAAGGAGACTCCACCACACTCCTTGGCAGCAAATTCCACTGTCAAACAGTTCTTACTGTCAGGAAGTTCTTCCTAATGTTTAGGTGGAATCTTTTTTCTTGTAGTTTGGAACCATTGCTCTGTGTCCGCTTCTCTGGAGCAGCAGAAAACAACCTTTCTCCCTAAACTAAACAGACAGTTGCTCTCTGAACCCAATCCATCCATCTGGCATCTTAATACGTTTCAAGACTAGATAAAGAGGAACAATGCCTCACAGATTAAACTCTTTCAGGGTACCATGCAAAGCTCTTTGTCCTGCCTCTGATCTCCTGCTTACCATGGGAGATTCCATGTGACACAGGACTGGAAGTTGTCAGATTGGTGTGCAAGTTGGTGTGCCATTGCAAACCACATTCAACACTGAACCTTGACCAACATGCTGGGGGAAGTGGACTGACAGGCCAAGGGAGCTGGACATCAGTATGGATGAAGCTCTTTTCTCACATCAGCTGTACAGTAATGGTGGAGGCCATCATTTGAGCTAGTTGTCTGAGCTGACCCTTTAGAGATGTCATGCTGCATAGCAGCTTCGAGTTAAATATGTGAGCTATAGGGCATTCAGAAGCTTCCACCAAAGGGAATGTATAATTAGCCAAGATGGATAGATGATGCATTGCTCTGTCTCCGGGGCTTGTGGTAGAGATCAGTGGAAGGAATTACTCAGGTGAAATTACTTAGTGGGTGAGGAAAAACTGGTGGAGTGGATGGAGCTAATGGTAGGGTATGCCTAATTACGACAACTCCCCAAACATTGACTTAATGTATAATTTTGTTGTCATTCTTGCTATTGTTTGGGAATCACCAGGTAAACCTCGCCTTGCTTTCTTCTCTCCAGAAGTCAAGGGCAGCATTGTCCCCAGCGTACACTGCTGACCTGCTGTTGACAACCTGCCCTAAAATGAATAGTTATCTAGTCACTTTTCTCATTGTATGGTTTAAGAAAGCATGTCTGATGCTTCCTTGCTCGGCTTACATTTCAATTCATTCAAGGGAGGAGGGAAATTCTCCACTCCAACACATAAGATCCACAAAGTGGCTTACAACAAGATAATAAATGAGCAGCAATGTAAAATCATATTATTATTACTACTATGGGGGAAATCGCAAGGACATCAACAGAATCTCCATTCTGCCTTGATTGTCCAATGCAAGCTATGGGTCAGGCACAGTATTGCTCCTTTACTAAGTACCTAGAGAGTAGAAGCTTGGTCAAAATAGGTTTCTCAGATGTGTGCATTTATTCATGAAAATAACTTAAAATGATGTTTTACATTAGGAAAATTACTTTGCAATGTTGAGTATATAAGGCATATGAAACTGCACACAAAACCTCAATTGAAATTTGCAGTGAAATGCTTTTGAATTTTCATGAGGACTTAAAAAAACCACACACTGACATGGAAATGTGAGAACTGCGCTTAAGACTGAAACAATGACAAACAGAGAGAAACTAAAGTTGACAAATTCACCCATTTCTGCTTGGAGCCTGCTTAGTTTTTTCCATGGGACCTGCTGACAACTTAGTTGTCTTCTTACTCACACAGCCCAACCCACCATTTGCCCAGGTTTTTAGGGAGACCTAAAGTAAATAGTGATATTTTATTTTCATTTCTGCTGCCTGTCTTATTCGTGTCTGCTATTAATCTTATGAAGCTGAATGATTTATTTTGTAGTAGGGTTTTGTTTTGTTTCTTTTCTTTTTTAAAAAAAAACCCATTGTTAATTGTGATATCTGATATTATCTGCCTACCTGGCACTACCAAGCAAAATACGAACTGTAAGTACCGGGTGGAGGGTGGTGTTTGCACTGCATGCCAACCCCAAATAACAAGGCTGAATTGAGGGGATTTGGGGGCAGGATCTCCCATTCCCTGTCATCGCTGTGTGAGACCTTCAGAGCGACCACTCAAGGAGCGCATTGCAGGCTGCACAAACAGGATGATAATATGCCGCAAATTAGGAAGCTTTGTGTAAACCAGCACTTGTTTCAAGCACTGGTTTAGCGCTCAGGGCAGAGGCAGGTTTTTCAGGCTTTGCTGTGTTTTGAATCAAATAAACGATTTAATTAGGTTAGCTAAGGAACAAGATGGGGTAGTGGATTTGGCAAGTGAGCTAAGGCCCTTGAGGGCAGGAGCTGAGTACCATCACATACTGTTCATGCTGATTTGAACTTAGGGCACCCAGCACCACACAGACAGGATCAGACCTAAGGCAAATAAGGAGCTTTCTCTTGTATAGGGTTTTTAATTTGATACCTTCTTCCAATATAGATACAATAAAATGAAGTCCTCCTGCCCCTTGCACTACTGAAATGACATCAACCTGGGTTTGCTAGCTTACATCCATTTGTGTGACACTGTAAATATGTCTTGATCTGTAGTTGGTAAGGTGAGGGGATGCTCACAAAATCTGCAGATAACACCAAACTGGGAGGGAGGGACCTAATGCTGCCGAAGACAGGGTTAGGATTCAATATGACCTGAATCCCAACTGTCATTTCATTGTCTGGAGAGGTCACTTCCTGCTTCACATGGAGAAACCATTTTCAATGGAGCCCAGCAATGGAAGCATGCAGCTGCATTGAGGCAGCACCGGGTGTTGAAAATTTGCACCCCTAGGAGTTTTATGTCTGAAGCAACTGCCTTTGTGCTCCCCATGCTGGCTTGTTGCTGTTGATAGCCCTTGTGGAAAGATAACTGCCCAGGTAGAAGAAGTGATTGACATTTTCCAATGTTACACTATTGATTATCGTCTTCCAAAGCAACTACTCTATTCTGAACTTAAAAATGGAAAGCGTAATGCTGGTGGTCAGCAAAAGAAGTTTAAAGACTGTCTCAAGGCAAATCTTTAAAAATGTAGTATAAACACCAATAATTGGGAAACATTTGCCTGCGAGTGCTCCAACTGGAGAACAGCCTTTACCAAAGGTGTCATGGGCTTTGAAGACACTCAAACTCAGGACGAAAGGGAGAAACGTGCTAATAGGAAGGCACGCTTGGCAAATCCACACCATGATCAACTCCTGTCTGGAAACCAATGTCTCCACTGTGGAAGGACGTGTGGATCCAGAATTGGCCTCCACAGTCGCTTACGGACTCATTGTTAAAACCGTGTTTATGGAAGACCATCTTACTCAGCTATGAGTGATCACCAAAGAAGAAAGAAAGAAGATTGATAGCCTTCTTCTCCTTGACTTTGTCCAACCTTCTTTTAAAGCCATGCAAGTTGGTAGCCATCACTGCCTCTGGTGGGAAACAGTTACCTAGTTTAACATACCGGTAGTTTAAAATGGTTTCCCTCCACACAGTGTTTGCCATATGGAATCCACACAGGTAGCCTTGGATTGGGGCTAATGTGTTTAGACATGGGGCCTCTATATACTGCCACTATTACCAAGGACACTTTAAAAAAAGATAATAGCAAATGTATTCCTTGGTGCATTAGTATAATTTGGGCTATTCCACAGTGCAGCACTTTGTGCTTATTAAGAAATGAATTTCACCTGCCATCCTGCCCTCTCCCTCATTCTCTTTGTGGTCTTTCTCTTATTAAAGGGAATTTAATTTTTCCTTTCATTATCTTTATTTTCTTCCAGAGAATTAGAACAATTATAAATTCTCCTCAATGGGATGAACCAGAGCTACAAGCAATGACTGATTTCAAATTATTTCATTTTTGTGAGGCGAGGAATATACATTTTAAAAAGCCTCACCCAAAAAATGCATTCTAAATAAAGATGGTCAGTGATGTATGAGACTCAATACGGATTTCTTCGAGGAGATTAACAAGATTGATAATAAAATAACATTAAAGGGCATAAAGCATTGTACACTGAAATGAATAACAAAAGTCAAAAGCTTTGAGGGTAATTAGTACTTAATTAGAAATAGAGATGCTATCAGCATAATAGTCACAATTTTATTCATTAGGTTCTGCTACTTGCCTCCACATCACAGTGCCATGGCTGGGCTTTTTGAATATGCATTTACAGAACATAGATCACGGCTTACAGCAAGTGGTTGTTTGGATAAAAGCTATGCTTGAGTTTTGTTTTCCAAAACAAGTTGGCTACCAGTCGCTGTTTAATTGAATATTGGGAGGATCCGTGTACATTCCTATTAGTTGCTGTCACTGAGTAGAACAAGTTGTACATGGAAGCACCAACAGCAGCTGCTGCTAGATCTTTGGAAACCTGATCTTGGCAGATTCTTATGAACCTGCCCAAGTGCTAAGATCCTCAGGTGAGCACCTAACTCTTGTTCCCATCAACATCAGAGGCACAGCTGGTGGTTTGACATGAGGGATCCTTTTCTGTGGTTGCTCCCATATTGCCGAATTCCCTCCCAAGAGAGGTTAGATTGGCTCTCTCTTTGCTACCTTTCCACTGGCAGGCAAAGACCTTCCCAATCACAGCAGGCCTTTGAAAACTAAGGTGCAGATGGTGCTGACCACTGCGCTGTTATCATGACAAGTGACATTTCAATGCTGGTTCCAAATGTCTTTTATTGTAGTTTATCTATTGCTTTCAGTTCCATTACTTTGTATTTTAAAGGGATGTTTTAAGTATGTTGTAAGCCCCTCTTTGTGTGCCTCCTCCACGTAAGCTCCAGAGGGTGGCAACACACAAATGGTGGCTAAGGTGGAATGCTCTCTCCAGGGACCTTCATTATAGAAGAAGAAGAAGAGTTTGGATTTGATATCCCGCTTTATCACTACCCTAAGGAGTCTCAAAGCGGCTAACATTCTCCTTTCCCTTCCTCCCCCACCACAAACATTCTGTGAAGTGAGTGAGGCTGAGAGACTTCAGAGAAGTGTGACTAGCCCAAGGTCACCCAGCAGCTGCATGTGGAGGAGCGGAGACGCGAACCTGGTTCACCAGATTACGAGTTCATCGCTCTTAAACCACTACACCACACTGGCTCTCTCAGTATATAATTTTAGGTACCAGGTGAAAACATTCCTCTTCAACCAATCCTTTGGCTGATTAATATTCTACAGTCTTTTAAATGTGTCTGTGGGAAGGAGGGGTTGTTGTTTTGCTGTTTTGATTTAATTATTTACTTGATTCTATCCTGTATTTTTTATTCTGTGAACCTCCCTGAAATCTTATGGCGAAGGGTATATAAATACAATAAATAAATAAATCCTCTTGGATTAATGTGCAAAATACAGTTTAGCTATCCACCAGATTTCATGCTTCTCCAAATATTGCAATGTAGTTTCAAGCACATTTTGAGAGTAAATGTGCATTTAAATATGTATTAAAAATCCACATTTAAGGATATGCTGAGTAATGTGGAAACAGAAGGAAATTTCGGGTAGAAAACCATGTGACTGGAAGTAGACGGATTATGTCATCCCTGACTTCTTCTCTGGAGTATATTTATTTTAGAGATATTTATCACACTCTTCAGAGCAGCTGACAAGTTTAAATCAAAACTGCACTAAATGTAAAAGGAAGAATGAGAGAATGAGTATTTAAACAGGAAAGGGGTTACAAACAGTAGCAGCAGAGCGATAAAAGTCCAGATTACAAAAATAGGAAACTCAGCATTTTAAAGCATCTCTCTCTCTCTCTCTCTCTCTCTCTCTCTCTGTGTGTGTGTGTGTGTGTTAGGGCCATACAAGCTCCTGAGGCAGAAAATTCTGAAGTCAGGGTGGCAACACCAAGAGAGTCCTAGCCTGGTTCACAAGCTAGAGGGATGTGAAGAAAGGCCGGAGTTAGTGATCTCCAAGCAAAGCAGTTCACTGAAGGCAGGAATGGGGAACCAGTTGCCCACCAGATGTTTTTGGACTCCAACTCCAATCAGCCCCAACCAGTCTGGCCAAGTAACAGGGATGATGGGAGTTGTGATAGCAGCAACATCTGGAAACTCATCTGGAAACTCAACACTTACCTGATCTTGACCTTGGAGAAGTGGGAACCTTATGGTTTTAAGGGTTAACGCTAGCATCCTGAATCAAGTATAGAAATGTATCAGAAGCCAAAGCAGCTATTTAAAGAGGGACTTTGTTTGATCCATAAGCCTGGTCCCAGTTAGATGTTACACTCGAAGCCCCAGTCAGAGACCAGTGGAGGCCAGTGGAGACTAGCTGCACTAGGCAGTTGGACATCCCTGCCCAATCCAACCCCCCCCCCTTCAGCCTGTTCCAAATGTTGTTTGGATTTCCATGTACATTGCTGTATTTTGTACTAAATGTCATTTCCAGGCCTGGATAGCTCAGTTGGTTAGACCATGGTGCTGAAAATGCCAAGGTTTCAGGTTTGATATGGGACAGTTGCATATTCTTGCATTGCAGGGGGGTGGAATCGATGATCCTCAGGGTCCCTTCCAACTTTAATATTCTACTCTTCTTCTTCAGCAGCAGCCTCATGCATAGCATATTGTATGTGTCCTCTTTGTACATCTGCATGAAACTAGGCTTGGACTTGGTCAGCTGAGCTCACCTAGGACTGTGTGTGCGCAGGCTCCAGAGTCCTCTTGGAATGCATGAGGGCAATATCAGCTACCATAATAGACAAGCAATAGGAAGGTTCTCAAATGGCCAGGTCTAAAATAAATACTAGGGTTCCTGTCCTGCTACTGCTGAGTTTGCCTGATCAACAAATAGATGTATTCTGCCTGCTGCATTTCAGAATCCAGCATGGGCAGCTTTCAACAGTGGGGAGATGAATTGAGTCTGGAATCGAGTTCTCTTGCCCATAGCCATGTCCCAGTCTGTGCCCAGTCTGAAGCTTTGCCACCAAGTCCTGGCGAGGGGTGTGAAAAGGTGAATACCAACAACATAATGCCTTGGAACAGCATCATTATCCTTAAATTGCAGATGTGAACTATCAAAGCACATTAAGAAGCTGAATGCAGTCCATCAGTCACACACTGAAATCCATTGATAAATCACTTTGGTTTCGCAGCCTATCTGGCAGTGGAAACAGGAGAGCTTGGAAAGCAGTTGGCATGCCACAATACACAGCTGGCGGGTTGTGTGCAGCTTGGCAGGTCACAAGTTGTGCTGGCCTGCGATATGGGTACATGGTGAGAAGTTGCCACTTGATAAATGGTCATCCGCATTCACCCACAATGCTCTGGGTTTTTTGTTTCTGGGCTGGTGGTTCACTTTGAGGACAAGAGCATCCCTGTTGGTTCTGTAAAGCTTCATATTGGTCCCATCTGCAATTTGAGGATAATGGCACTTAGCTCTATCAAAAGAGGATTACAGGATTTAGTTCTGAAGCCCAAGATCCTTGGATGGAATTTAATCTGTACTCTGAAGCTGTGAGACTCATTTTGGATTCTGGTTTTGTTTCATATTCACCACTGGCCTTCTCCCAGCAGATGGGAGTTGGACCTCTCCACGTCGAAAGAAAAGGAGGCAAAGAAACAGTTGGCTTAACTCTGAGCTTAGCGTTGCTACAGGGTGGCTCCCCAAAGCCATGCGAAATGAGTGGTTTGACATTGACTCTGATCAAAAAGCAACAGGGTTAATTTAATTATTCATCTGCTTTGAATATCAAACGGGAAGAATATAAATTTGCTCCACTCTTTAAGAAAATGAAGCTGTCCAAATCTCAAAATGACAAGATGAGAAGGCAGGAGAGAGGGGGGAACTCAGGATTCGAATGGATCTTGAGAAGAACTAATCGTGTTCTGAGCCACGGACGATCCGTTTTCCTCTAAGATACTAACGTGAGCACTTGTGCTCCTTGTAATTGCAGTGTGCCCTTTTGAGTCAAAGGCAGCTCCCTTCTATGATACTTAACTGCTAGCTTCAAAAGATTACAACTGTCCTTCCCGTAACCTATAACCAACAATTAAACCCTACAGAGAAGATTTGCTCTTTCCCCTCAGGGGTTTCTATCAGAAGTTTCGGCTGACAGAGCAGGTGGAAGTACACTGGACCTTGGAAAAGGGCTTAGCTGCTAGAAGATCATCACCCATGCTGCAAATTAATAACATTTATATCCAGTTTCTTTTAAAGCCAGAAAGCAACTTCCAGGAAAACCTTGTCATTCTTTGCCAGGGCACTAAGGCTGTCCACACCTGCTTGTCTTCAAAAACGTAAGAGCTGGTACTCTCTGACTATTCACTGGAAGTCATCTAGATAGCCTCCCACCTTGTTTTTGTAGGTATGAGCCATGGCCAGCCCTGTGACTAGACAAGGGTAGCACTTTTGCTGCAGCAGAAGGAAAAGAGAATGTTTCCACTGCAGCGCCTTGACACGTAGGAAGCAATCAGAATGCTGATCCATCTAGTATTTGTGGGATAAACAGCCTCACATAACCAACATGCTTGAGTCTATTTAATTCATGAAGAGGTTAATACCATAGAGTAAGCTATCCTGCCAGGCTTAGCTATGTCCACTTCCCTTACATTAGGAGGAAAGGGTTCCTTTCCCAGTCTACCTGAGAAGCTTGATGTTTGAAGGTGGTTGTTCCAGCTCAGACTGCATTGCTCTCACAGACACTCTAGAGTTCCTTTACCAATAATCTAGAAACTGCCACCACCTTTTAACTAAGCCAGGTTTTATTGCCTATGAAACTTTCTGAAACACAAGAACCTGAACTTGGGAGAGTTTGTAAGTAAACCATTTTTTAACTTACTAAACATGAGATCTTTTTCCTATACTGTGGGACTATATCACTTGAACTACAGCTAACTTGCCAGTGTTAGGAAATCCAGCCCACACTCTTCTTCCTGCATGGTGATCACTTCTGTAAAATAAACATATAATGTGATGAAGGGTCCTTTGTGGATTATCAGGTCAAGAGTCAGAATGGAATACATTTCAGGTCCAGCTCACAAAGCAGGTGTGCAAGAACTGAGCAGTTCATCTTACAACAGTTGCCATAGTTTTCTTGACAAAACAGATTAATGATGATGGACACTCAAGTTGGACACTTTTCACAATTCCCAGCCGCTGGAAAATGTGCAATCAATTTTCTACCATCAATAGCAGCAACCTGTTGGGAGGGGTATCATGTATTTTGCAAGCCAAGAGTGAAACAACCTTATTTATGGGTGAGCTTACTTACCATCAGAGATGTGCTATTTCAATCCTGAAGTGTTTCATTTGACATATTTTGTTAATGTTGAGTGCTTTGCCACAGGAGATTGTCAAAACCTCACTGATGCAAGGAAACTTCTTTTGCCTTTTTGAGATGGATGAGAAGTGGCAAATTTACACATCCAGGGGATGATGGGGAATTGTAAGTTAGGAAGCACAGAATGCAGTCCTTCACTCATTATTGCTAGGAAGAATCTGATGGGATTTACACAGGGCTAGAACAGAAGTTGTGTCCAGTAGTAGAAACAAATATCCAAATAAAACTTTGGATGGTGAGTTTCATAACAATTGCAGTTGGAAGGTGATATGTAATGTTTGCCTTTGTTGCCTCAATCTTGGATTAGCTCTTGGGACTCTGGTTGGTCCAACTGGATGTGGCTACATCTTACATCTAGGAATTGACATGGGAGGAAATTGGTTTTGTGAATAATCTTCTAAACCAAAATATGGAGATGCTACATCGTTGAACTTGGCCTAGGAGCCATGCTGCATATATTCTCTTAAGGGCTGTGTAATTTAGTTATTCTGCTGAGACAACTGCAGACCAGACCGGTCCAGCTCTTGTGCTGGACTCATCACTCAGATGGTGACTCTTGCATTGATGTCATGGGACTGAAGACAGTGAAACTATCCCGTGTGTCAGGAGTAGGATGAGCCAGCGGGGCACAGAATGGTGAGATGACAATCCCAGGAGGTGGTCCAGTGGGCTTTGGGGAGCCTCCACTAGGGGAGAAAGAATCGGAGACTAGTAACAAGGAGAGGGAGAGGCAAGTACTCCTTGCTTCCCTGACCATACCCTCCTCACAGCATGCTTGTCCCATCTTCCCACTACAACATGAAGGAGAAACACGGGCAGTTGAGGGGACAGCAACTAGTAAGGAGGAGAGAATGCCTGAGAGAACTCCACTTTGCTATTTATGGGGAGAGAGGAGCGCAAGAGATCAATTCAACTTTCCTAAAGCAAGAGCACAGCTGGGCCGTCAGGGTAGTAAAAGAGAGGATTAGCAAAGCCTGTATTGTGTAGCAAAGAATAGAGGCTTATCTATGTGTATTGGCTGAAGAGCCTCAGGGAGATAATGTACCAAAGCCTCAATAAAAGTGAATGGGAAAACCTCAATGAGTCGCAGCTCAATACCTGAAGTGCAGAGCACTCTGTATATTTGGGACTCCAAAAGCCAGACTTGGCATCTGTTGTTTCTGATGATGCTAGGACACAGGAAGGCCACATTCAGAAATGGAACACTACCTCTTGACATTCCATCTCTAAAACTCTTTTTTGGAAATTCAGCCTAACCATGCAAGGGCAAATAGTGTGCTGGAGTCAGAGGTGCATGCACTGGGCATTGCCTACCCAATATTCCCACTGCTGCTAGCCCTGCAGCCTCCACTCCTAACCTTTGCATATTTAGCTTGAAGATTTGATTGGAGCTTCTCATTGCATTTGGTTGAATTGACTAAGAAACAACCCCTCCTGCCCAAACAGGAACCCTGGATTATTAAAGTTTCCAGTGTTTTTATTATTTCATATATTTATGTACCACTTGATACTGGAACAGTCTCAAAGGCCACATTCACTATGATACCACTTTAAACAGTTATGGCTTTCCCCAAAGAAACCTGGGAGCTTCAGTTTGTTAAGGGTAGTGAGAGTTGTTAGGAAACCCCTATTGCTCTCATGGAGGTACAATTTCCAGTGTCGCCTTTGAGAGAGATTGATTGGTAAACCACTCTGGAAATCACAGCTCTGACTGGGAAAGCACTTTAAATGTATGGTGTAAATGTGGCCTAAGTGAATATTTACAGAAAAGTAAATTATCTATCATCTATCTAATCTACCTATCTATCTATCTATCTATCATCTATCATCTATCTATCATCTATCTATCATCTATCGTCTACACATACACTTACACAACCAAATGATGAAATTAGAAAACTAGAATATTACATCAAACAATTTTTTAAAAAACTCTAAAGGAAAAATATAGCGGCACATTTGGGGGGGGGGATATCTAATGAGTCAGGGAAATGATTCAGTAGCCTTCCCACCAAGGACCTGTAAATTGGGTGAAAGATTGAGGTGAACTATAGTCTGCTGATGTCTGTACCCCACCCCCTAACATGTCTACATTTGGGGGCAGAGTTGTGTACATATCACAAAACCCCCTTCACACATTCTGTGCTCTTGTGCTCAGGCTGAACACCAGGAGATGGCTTATGAAAGACATTCACCCTCCATTTAGAATTGTGTATTTTTCACACTGTCCTTTATAACAGGGGATTCCAAGAAACAAGAATCCTGAAAATAGTTTCCTTGGCTTTGAAAAACATTGAGTGGGTGATGAACTTCAAAAGAAATCATTTGGTAGGATTCACCAAATAAGTGAAGTGTTATAAAAGTAATTCTTGGAAAGTCACTTTCGATGAGCGCTATCTAGTGTAGCAAAAGAAAGAAATGCAGCAGGAAATCAATAGCTACACTTTCATCTTCACCTCCAATTGCTTTGCAGAACTGAACTTCCAGATCGTGATGCACATTCCAGTGTGAGGGATCGGACCCAATCATTGTGCATTCTGCAGGTTTCGGATAAAGATGAACTTTCCCATTCATCTTAGAATTAACCCGTTCTCAGGTGCCCTAGGCCATCAAATCCATCCCCATTGTATAAAGGAAACTCAGAACTGTGATATCTTCAATAGATGGCTGCTAGCTTCTCGAAGACCTCCATTGAAATATAGCATCTCCCTCCCCATGCCACACCAAGTATTTAACATCATTGTTGGATGGCTCTTGCCACCAAAAGTTTTCTCCAAATGTTCCGGACAAATCTGTAATTATATTTTCTTGCCCTCTGGTTATGAATGGGTGAATCTGCCAATTTTGTTTTCTTTCTACTTCTTGTTTCTCAGTCTTAAATTCAGTTCTTCACATTTCCACATCAGTTGGCAATTCCCCGCTAGCATTTTAGTGAGAATGTCTCCTACAATACATATGTCTACATGGAGTCTTCCACAATATTCACATTTTTACCAACTAGTTCCACCAAATATTATGCATTTTTGTATGTTTTTACCACTTATGTATTTTGATGCAGAATTAACCCTGATCTATGCATTTTTGTACACATTCATTGGCTGGAAAAGTGCACTGAAAAATTAATAAAGCTGTGAATTTTGCAGGATGGCTGTATTTTGGTTCACATATGGTTTCAAAAAACATGAATTAGGTAGGCTCTCCTCTAAATGCAACATGAATGAAATTTCTCTCCCATATAACCTCTGGGGCTGCAGAGGGCAAGTCTTTGTCCTCCTCCATGTGCCATCCCTTCAGGTATTTGAAGGGTCTTACCATAACACGTTCTCCCTCAGTATTCTCTTCCCCATTTTTCTTTTCTTTTCTTTTCTTTTCTTTGATTTTCTTTGATTTTCTTTTCTTTTCTTTTGATATGGTTTGTTTTCCATATTGCTGACAATCTTCATTGTCCTCCTCTGAAACTGTTACAGTTTGCCTATACTCATCCTAAAGGGTGGTACCCATAACTGGATACAGCACTGGAGTCTTCTGACTACACACTAATGCAGAATGAAGTGAAACTCTTACATCATGGGATCTGGAAACAAAGGTTCCATTGATGAGGCCTAAAACTGCACCACCCACCCACTGCTGACTCATGTTCAGCATGCGATGATCCACCACAATCCTTGGAATCTTCTCACATGTGTTACATCCAGGGCAGGTATCTCTCATTCTCTGCTTCTCCCCTAAATGAAGAACCTTTATTTTGTCTCTCTTGTACGTAATTTAGTTTTGGGAAGAATCACTGGCACATGTTATGCCCTCCGCATGTGCTTGAATTGATGGGGCGAGCACTGTTGCACCATTGCCAGAAGAGAATGCCATGGTTTTAGGGTGGTATCATAAATGGCATCCGAGATTGTGATATGTGTTCTTGTGTAACACAGGGAGAAATAAATTAAGCCTACTCTTATTTTATCTATTAAATTGATACCCTGTCCTTTTTCCCTACGTAGTCAAGGGCAGCAAATACTTCTGTGGTTAAAAAATACAGTTAGGAATAAAATAAAGACATATTTAATACATTTTAAAAGGATTTAAAACATTTAAAACAATGAAACACAGTAATATGTCTGAAACAAATTTAAGAATAGATGCAACTGAGTCACGCATCTCAATAGACCTACCAAAGCAGAAAATTTTTCAGCAAGTGTCTAAAGGAGTACAGTGATGGTGCTTGCTTAATATTAACAGTAAGGGAGCCCCAAAGTATCTGTACAACTGCAACACTAAAAGGAATAATTCCTTGCAAACACAAAATGGAGATTGTGTGGCACTTGTAGAAGTGCAAGTGCACAGATCAAAGTGATCCAAAGCCATTAAGGGCTTCATATAGCAATAATAATATAGCAATAATGGTGCTGGAGGAGACTCTTGAGAGTCCCATGGACTGCAAGAAGATCAAACGCATCCATTCTTAAGGAAATTAGCCCTGAGTGCTCACTGGAAGGACAGATCGTGAAGCTGAGGCTCCAATACTTTGGCCACCTCATGAGAAGAAAAGACTCCCTGGAAAAGACCCTGATGTTGGGAAAGATTGAGGGCACAAGAAGAAGGGGACGACAGAGGACAAGATGGTTGGACAGTGTTCTCGAAGCTACAAACATGAGTCTGACCAAACTGTGGGAGGCAGTGGAAGACAGGAGTGCCTGGCGTGCTCTGGTCCATGGGGTCACGAAGAGTTGGACACAACTAAACGACTAAACAACAACAACAACATAGCAATAGTAACACTTTGAACTCAACCAGGTAGTGAACTGGCAGCGAGTACAGATCTTTGAGAAAGGGGTAATATGCGGACGCTTGTGCACATCACAGAGGGATCACTAACCAGACCATTGGTCCTCTAGCAGTTTACGATCCTACTTCCAATAATATTGAGCATCAGAATCCATGCGTGTTGTTTCCAATGCTGAGATGTGCATATTTTCATTTATTGCTGTAGGGTATGGTTTCTTCCTGTTTTGCACTTCTTCTTTTTTTAATAACTCAGAATAGTAAGATGAGGTTTTATGCTCTTCCATACTCCCTATTTTAGCTGAAACACTGAAATAGCACACGCACACATATTCATTCCATGGTCAACGTTCACTCAGAAAGTTGCATAACAGCTTTTGTGATATCATCACAAATTATAATTCTGTCATTATGCATAATTGTTGTATGCCATTACAACACGTAATTGGTTCAGTTCAAGTTCTAATTGCATAGTGAAGAGTTGTTGTTGTTTTGGTCTCTGTGTACATTAAGATAAAACTGTAGCAATTTCATAGTTCTGAAATGAGCATTTCCCAGGTTTTAGGAGAGGAGGTTTCACATGTTTTCCCCTCTAAGCCAAAAAGTTCTCCCAAAGGGATAGATTGTCCTAAACACAATAATCTCAGAGAAAATGTTGAATTCCTTCAGATCCAAGGTATTGTTTGACCACCCAAAGGTCTTGGTTTTGGTAGTCTCTGAGATTGCCCTCCGAGAGCCAGCATAGGACACCATGGTTTATATGATAATCATGAGGCTGTCTCAGTTTGTCACCATTCCAATACATAGGCCAGGGCACACACTCTAACTTTTGCTTCAAGGTTGGAAGAAGATGGTTCAGATGGTGGTGATGGGGTTAAAATTACCCTGTATTTATGTCATCCAAACAAACAAACCAAGAAAGGCTTAGGAAATCCAATGGATTTCTGAATGATCTGGGGAATTTTCCAGTAACCAGTGAATGCATTTCTGTTGTAGCTGTAATTTTGCTATGGAATGATGGGACACCAACACAATTGCACCAGCCCTGTGAAGCTTGTTGTCAGGGAACTGACATCAGAGCGAGAGGCGGAGGCAGGGTTCCAGAGCGATGCCGGAGAGGGGACCAGCAGGGGGGAAGGAATTCAGCGTAACACCAGTAAAGGAGAGAGGGAGATGGAGGAAATGGAGACAGGGCTCCAAGACCCTTCAACAGAAACTAGTGGGGAGAGCGCTGGCATGCCCCTGCCTTCCCCTTACTTGCGCAGACGAGTTCCGCGCAGGGAACATAGGAGGAGACTTGGTGTCAAACAGCTTTTATGCTGGAAGAGATTCAAGAAACGCCCACTGACGGATTCTGCAAGTGACTAACAGGTCACGGAGGGTGAGCTGTGAGCCTAAGCATGGTTGGGCAGGCAATCTAACTAAACCGAAGGCAATTTACGCACAAGTAACCCCCTTACAACCATTACACTTGTGCAGCCCCCAGGTTGACTGGGGAGCTCCGAGCAATGAAACAGGGCAAGAAACAGCAGGAACAGAAGTGGTGCAAGTCTTACAGTCTTACAATGGTGCAAGTCTTACAGCACCCCACCAGGATGATGAATACCCATTAATGAGTACTCTTTAGGTTCAGTCAGTCAACCAGCTACAAATCCACCTCACAGTTACCTCGTTCAGCCCACATTTTACCAGCTTCTCTG
The DNA here is from genome assembly GCF_964252035.2 of Podarcis erhardii. NCBI lineage: Eukaryota > Metazoa > Chordata > Lepidosauria > Squamata > Lacertidae > Podarcis > Podarcis erhardii. The sequence goes on along the minus strand of NC_138513.1, from coordinate 13,852,105 downwards.
CAAGAATATCATGGGGGACTTAGTCATAAGCCTTATTGAAATCAAGATACACTACATCCAGAGCGTTCCCCTGATCCACCAAGCTTGTAACTCTTTCACAAAAAGAAATGAGATTTGTCTGGCTTGTTTTTGAGAAAGCCATGCTGGATTTTGTTAATTAAAGCATCCTTTTCTAAGTGCTCACAGTCTGCTTAAATAATAATAATAAAATTGTCCAGTAGCACCTTATAGACCAACTAAGTTTGTTCTGGTATAAGCTTTCGTGTGCATTATTTTTATTTCAACTGCATCAGCCCAACACGGCTACCTACCTGAATCTTGAGTCTGTTTAATTCTCTGTCCTATGAACTTCCTGGTATCAATGTCAAGCTCACCAATTGGTAGTTAACTGGGTTTTCTCCACCACCACCCCTTTTGAAGATGGGGACTACATTTTCCTACCTCCAGCCCACAGGGATCTCACCTTTTCTCCAATAAGTCTCAAAGACTGTAGACAGAAGGTCTGAGATTAAAAGTTACTTTTGGACTATTGGGTCCTTAGGACTCATCATGCCCTGCAGATTTGAAGTATCTAGGTGAATGATGGTGAAGGCATTAAAAAGGCCTTCTTTGTGGCACCTATTGCATCTTTGAGTCCAGTGGAGCTTTCTTGAGTGGCATGAGGGTTGCTTATGTCTGTCCAAGTAAACCCTGTTTTGGAATCTTTGGGGCTGCCTGTTACGGTTTTGTAAGGCAGGCTGAGTCCAGGGCCTTGTCACTTGTGACAGAATGTTCATAGATCTCAGCAGCTCCTAAGATTGTGTTTACTGAGTAAAAATATTCAAGATTACAGGTGTATCAAGGAAAACCAGAACAAAACAAAATAACATAACAACTGAACAATGTCCTTTTGTCGTAGGAACCGCTTAGCAGTTTCCTATATGGAAATCAATCTGAAGATCAGTTTGCTGCATGCATTAGTTGCCTGATTATGGAGAACGATCCATTTTTCATACACTTAAGTGTGCTTAGAATTTCTTACTGGTACTTCTTGAGAGGCTGCATGAGAGGCTGTGCTAATAGGCAGATTTAGTAGGGTTTATTTTTGCTTTTTTAGTGGAAATATTATTGTCCAAACTATTTCCCAAAAACAAATTTTAAAAGATTGCATTCCTCAAATGTTTAGCAGACTATCTGAAGGCCTGTTCTGACACATGTTTGGCTATGTTGTAATGCAACCAAGTTCGTGTCCATGAATGTCAGATAGGATAAGAAAAACTGGCACAGATAATAAATAAAAATTACAGGCAGCAGCAGCAGCAGCAGCAGCTTGCAAAAGAAGATGGAATGTTAACATAAAAAGTATCCAATTTCCCCATGTATCTATTGATTTATCCATAGCCCACAGTGCTGGCTCATTTCTCCAAGGAGAGGTCCACATGGATTTTCAGAATTCAGAAAGCTGTAAAAGTCCCTTTGCCGTTCAGAATGCTGTCTCAGCTACGACGGCATGCAGTATGAATGAAACATAGATGACTGCTATGATAGATATTATTTTAAAATTCACCCATAAAATACATCAAGAAATACCTCAATTTGCTTTGCGTGGGTTAAAGTCATAGGGAAGAACTAGGCGTTATCTCAGCAAATGTAGGAGAAGACTGATGCCTTCAAGTTTACTGGTTTGCCAGGAGCAACTGGTTAGGTCAGACACCATTTGGTCTCCTCCCCCCCCCTTTTATTGAAAAACAAGAGGATATTTTAATGCTATCATCATTGCAGAAGTGTCAGCTACTTAATATATTAATTGAGAATGTCTAGTAAGCCATATTGGGACGTGGGTGGCACTGTGGGTTAAACCACAGAGCCTAGGACTTGCCAATCAGAAGGTTGGCGGTTTGAATCCCCGTGATGGGGTGAGCTCCCATTGCTCGGTCCCTGCTCCTGCCCAACCTAGCAGTTTGAAAGCACGTCAAAGTGCAAGTAGATAAATAGGTATCACTCCGGCGGGAAGGTAAACGGCATTTCCGTGCGCTGCTCTGGTTCGCCAGAAGCAGCTTAGTCATGCTGGCCACATGACCCGGAAGCTGTACGCCGACTCCCTTGGCCAATAAAGCAAGATGAGCGCCGCAACCCCAGTCGGCCATGACTGGACCTAATGGTCAGGGGTCCTTTAGCTTTACTTAGTAAGCCATATTGATAGTTGGGTTCCTGTTGAGGGTACTTGGCGAGCCAACATGAGGAGCTGAAGATTGGAGTGATCATTCTGTGATATTAGGGCAGTGGACAAAGCTGTATTGTAATTTTTGAATAAATGTGTTGTCATAAATAAATAAATAATCAGGATGCTCACCTGGAGATATACCTCTGGTCTGGTCTTACGTTCTGTCTCCTCACAGACACATCGTAATATTTCTTTTTTAAAAAACCACGTAGCATGATGCTCTAACATGCCACCCTCACTACACTGGCAATTGTGGATCTACAGAAATTTGGAGCATGGCGATGTCACCTCATTTTCTTTGTTTTATTCACTGCTACTGGGGAGGGAGAAACAGGAGATATGGGGGAATTATTTACTTATGGTGGGAGCCATGCATAGCCAAAAGGATTTAATTCCAGCCTCAGGGGGTTGATTTGTAGGGCCAATTCAATGTTGGCACTACAGGTGGAAAATCCAGCAAGCTTCCCTCCCAACTGTAAACAACAATAAATTAAACAACTGGCCTTTTCAGCTCATTCAGTGACACTTGCTGCCTTCTGCCTTAATCCTCTGCCTCAGTCTGCCAAACAGAAGGGCTAGCTCTGAGAATCTGTTGCGTCTTTTTGATAAATGAGTTTTCTTTCTGATATCTTATGGGGAAAGGATTCTGCTGAGAAACCAAAGATCACCGTGGCTGGAAATGGAATGTTGGTTTCCTTCTTGGAGGTGCTCATGACTGCCATAAAAGGTAATGGTAAAGGGACCCCTGACCATTAGGTCCAGTCGTGGCCGACTCTGGAGTTGCGGTGCTCATCTCGCTTGATTGGCTGAGGGAGCCGGCGTACAGCTTCCGGGTCATGTGGCCAGCATGACTAAGCCACTTCTGGCGAACCAGAGCAGTGCACGGAAACGCCGTTTACCGTATTTTTCGCCTTATAGGACGCACTTTTTCCCCTCCAAAAATGAAGGGGAAATGTGGGTGCGTCCTATGGGGCGAATACAGGCTTTCGCTGAAGCCTGGAGAGCGAGAGGTTCTCACTCTCCAGGCTTCAGGAAGCTCTGTGCAACCCTCCGGAGCCCGGCACGAAGCCACGCCGGCCTCCGGAATGTCGCACAGAGCTGCCTGCCCTCCTGGGGTCCGTGCAGCTCTGCATTCCAAAGCCTTGGGCATGCTGAAGAGCGCGCCCGGGCTTCGCACAGCTGTCTGCAAGCCTGGGGAGACCGGCGAGGCTCCCTAGGCTTGCGGATAGCAGGCTGTTCTGGGGGCTGGGGTCGGGAGAAGCTTGGGCTTCCCCCACGCCAGCCCTGTGCCTGGGGGAAAATTTTTTTTTTCTTTATTCCCCCCCCCCAAAAAAAACTAGGTGCGTCCTATAGGGCGGTGCGTCCTATGGGGTGAAAAATACGGTACCTTCCCGTTGGAGCAGTACCTATTTATCTACTTGCACTTTGACGTGCTTTTGAACTGCTAGGTTGGCAGGAGCAGGGACTGAGCAATGGGAGCTCACCCCGTCACAGGGATTCAAACCGCCGACCTTCTGATCGACAAGTCCTAGGCTCTGTGGTTAACAGAGCCACCCATGTGCTTCTCTAGTTTTTGACAATTCGCTTGCCACATTTATGTCAAAAACTAGAGACGCTTTCTCTCTCCTTCCTCTCATATCCTAAGCTTTTCAGAATGCATCAAATAACAAGGGTGTGTGTATGGTAGCCATTCACAAAACCAACACTGCATGGATATCGCATAGTGGTTGCCAGCAGTGCATTCTGTGGTGGGGCTGAGCCACTCAACTGACCTTCCTCTGGTTGAGTTGCTGCTACCTACCAGGATGGAAAGTGGGAGGGGCAAAGTGGCAGTGAGGTCAGTGCAGCAGCACCGGATTGGCTCCACTGACATTGGCTCCAGGTTGACCTTGCTGTCTCCTTGCCCCTATCCTTCTCCATCCCAGTATGCAGAAGCAGCTCAGTCAGAGGGAGGTCAGGTGAGCAGTGCAGATCTTCCACTACTGGTTATGGATCTATATCCAGGATATACAGTGGTGCCTCGCAAGACGAAATTAATTTGTTCCGCGAGTTGCTTTGTCTTGCGATTTTTTTGTCTTGCGGAGCGCGGATTCCCCGGGTATTAACGGCTTTAAGAAAAAGGAAGCAAACCCGCAAGACGTTTTTGTCTTGCGAAGCAAGCCCATAGGGAAATTCGTCTTGCGAAGCAACTCAAGAAACGAAAAACCCTTTCGTCTTGCGTGTTTTTCGTCTAGCAAGGCATTCATCTTGCAGGGCACCACTGTAGTTTGAAGACACCAGATGCAGCAACCTTCCTGAAGCTAAGCAGGCCCTTGATCTGGTCTGTGCTTTGTATGGAGACTGTCTTGTAATGCTACATACGTTGCTTTGAGTTCCATGCTGAATGCAACTGTAATACTACGCACTCACTGCCATCGCTTGAGACCTGAGAAATGTCACTTAGGACTTTGTGGACAGTAAAATAAAGCATAGCATGCTGAAAAGTGTTGGCTTGGAGCCAGACAAAGTCCATTGAGGTTAGCTCCCACTAGAACTGATGGGACAATTGCAAATCACTTAAGTCCCATTGATTTCAAGGGGTCTTCTCTGTGTAAAATTTAGTTCAATGCCACCCTTCATTAAAGGTAAAGGCACCCCTGACCATTAGGTCCAGTCATGACCGTCTCTGGGGTTGCGGCGCTCATCTCGCTTTATTGGCTGAGGGAGCCAGCGTACAGCTTCTGGGTCATGTGGCCAGCATGACTAAGCCATTTCTGGCAAACCAGAGCAGCACACGGAAACGCCGTTTACCTTCCCGCCGGAGCAGTAGCTATTTATCTACTTGCACTTTAATGTGCTTTCTAACTGCTAGGTTGGGCAGGAGCAGGGACTGAGCAACAGGAGCTCACCCTGTCGCGGGGATTCGAACCGCTGACCTTCTGATCGGCAAGTCCTAGGCTCTGTAGTTTAACCCACAGTGCCACCCAACACCCTATTTTAGGTGAACCATGCTCAGTTAAGTGTCACATTCCCTCCTGGGCAACCTTCCAGAGGCCACATGCCAGTGTGTGGGTGAGAGGCAAAGGGGGGCAGACCACCAACTGCAAATCTTACCTTTGTACAGTAGACCACTTTCTGCACACCAATTTATGTCTTCCAACCAGGAAAGCAAGATGCATTGTTAGAGTTCAAGCTAGACAAAAACATATGAGGAGGGTGCAAAGTAAGTCTGAATAGGGAGACGGGTGTCACAAGAGAGAGGAGCAACTGAGGATGTAGTGCAGCCTGGGAAGAGTCCCATGAGCCAGCTATAAAGGTATACAGGGCCAGATTTGGCCCCAGAGCTGAAGGTTTTGCAAACCCTTCCCTACTGGGTGTCCACCTTGGACCAGGAACCACTGTGTCTCAGACTGAGAACAAGTCATGTGAATTACCATTTTTTCTAGAAAAAGAGGTGCCAGAACTTGCCATGAAAACCTGCCTCCTTCGCCTAGAATGGCAATGGCATCCACCTGACAGGTGCCAGAACTGAGTTTCGGCAAGTTCCAGCTGAAAAAAAGTCCTGGTGCTTAGCCTCAAATCACTCTCAGGAACAGAAGGAAATGGGTATACAATATCAGACTCTGTAACTGGCAGTTAGTCAGAGGCCTCTGAATTGATCAGACCTGGCATAGATTTGAGAGATCCCAGGTTTCTGCTCCAACTTGGCAGCACAGCAGCTACTTCTACTTGGTCCAGTACATGCTACTGACCTCAGGAACCTTGAGCCAGAAGGTCTGGATCTGGGTCCAGTCACCCATTCCCACCCTGACAAAACGTACAAAACGAAAGCCCTCTACATTCCCTCACTAATTTATTCACAGTGCTCCTTCCAGCTTGCATCAATTATTATTTTTTTAAAAACACACACACACACACACAACCAAAAACAACCAACCACCACTGAGCACGACGCCTATAAGAGAAAATAGCAGTATTAAAGTAATGCCAAATTTGTATCTGATTAATGATAATCCAGCTAAAATAAATGACTGTCTCAGGAAATGCCATTGCTCCATATTCATACTGCTTGAGAGTGACAGAGGGCTCAATCAAACGCTCAGACATAATCTGCATCCAGGCTGTGAGTAAATTGGCAAAATGTCATCCCAAAGGATATTGTTTAGGAATGTTCGGAAGGATTGAAAAATGGAGCATAGTGAAAGGTATAACATATGGGGCTGCTAAGATTTTAATCTCCTGAAAATTTTGTTGGCTTCAATGATATTTTTAAATTGGCCTATATATATATATATATATATATATATATATTAGGACTGAGTTCATTTGCCTGCTGCCGTGGCACGCTACCAACTCTCCTAATAACCGAGTTGTCTACAAGAAATAATTTGAATCCTAATTAAAAAACACAAGTGAAAGTACAAACAGATTTTCAGCTTAATCAAAATGTGGTGTTTTGTGTGTTTTTTTGCTGACTGCGTTCAGCAGGCTCAAATGAATACCGTGTCTTTCATTGTAATTCATTATGCTCCTCTTCATAGAGTCAATGAACACTCAGCAAGTCTTCCTGATGAATCTCCTGAGATGGCCACCACACAGTGGTGCAAATGCATTCCTTCGGTGTGACAGAAACAACTAATAACCATTTAAGGCAGTGATGATACATTGGGCTAGTGATTTGGGGTATAATATCCAGTTTTTATCTTGGGAAAAGTTGTGGAGAGAAGAAACAAAATTTACAGCATGCTGTGTGTTGAAATAAAATCACATGAAAATGATGTGCTGTTGGTATCTAACACCAAGTAAGATTGCAAAAATGTATAAAACTAAATTAAATATGTGTTTGAAATGTAAAGAGAAAGAAGGTACTTTTTCCACATGTGGCAGTCATGTTGTAAGGTAAAAAGCTTCTGGAGAATGATTTATAACGAACTAAAGAAAATGTTTTAAAATATATTTGTTAAAAAACCAGAAGACTTTCTTTTAGGTTTACTAGGGGAAGAAGTACCAATGGAAGATTAAAGACTTTTTATGTATGCAATGGCGGTGGCAAGAATGCTACTAGCCCAAAAATGGAAAGAAGAAGCATTACCAACAAAGGAAGAATGGCAGACGGAATTGATGGACTATGCAGAAATGGCAAAACTGATGAGGAAGATCAGAAACCAAGAAGATCAAGTAGAGACTTGAAAAATTGCTGTAAGCAGTCAAAAATATTGGTAGCATTGTAATGACATTTGTAATGTGAAATTGACTATGATAAAATAGGGATACATAATAGCTGGTAAAATTAATATGCAAATAATAATAATTTTTAATTTAAGAGCCCATGGGAGGGAGGGGAGGGAGTTGGAAGGTTCAGGGAACCTTGTAATTGGATATATGGGAAAGATAATATGTATAAAAATGTGAAAACTAATAAAAAATTATTTTAAAAAAGAAACAACTAATAACCAGGGGATGGGGCACTGTAACAAAATCATTCAACAGTGGGATGTGCAAGGAGGGTGAGCATCTGCTTTGGACAAATCTTGAACCCAAGTGGGCTCACTTCAAAGAAATTTGGACATTGTCCAAAGTAGGAAAGGCAAGTTGGTCAGTTTCATTTTCTCATTTTTCCACTCTTTAAGTTCACGTTTTTAAAACACCAAGTACTCATGAAAATTCAGCAGCATTTTAGTACAATTTTCTCTTTACATTCATTGCCTTCTATGCAATTTTACCCATGGTGCACTTTTTTCAAGGCAAGGTACCCCCTTGTATATTGCATTTTCTCAGCTATTTTCACCAACTTACGTATTTATATGTACATTTTACCCCAGAAGATGCATTTCTGTACACATTACTTGACCGGAGAAATGCATTACAAAATTCAGAGAAGCACAAATGTTGATGGTTGACTGTGTTTTGGTTTGTGTATTGTTTCAGAAAGCTCAAACTGAATACAGTTTCAGAAAGCTCAACTGAATACAGTTCTTCTCCATCCAAAATGAAGCAGGGTTTCTTTGAAGTGCTGTAAGACTAAGCAACCTACCATCTTGAATTATTCAGCTGGGTTCAGAAAATGTTACCTTATTTTATTCTGTGTATTGGTCACTGAAATGTGTAAAAGCGTCTAAATTGTTTTTAATTCCAGGAGATCACCTCTGTTTATTGTACAAATTACCCTCCTTTATTGGAGGTTTTTAAGTAGAGTTTGGATGGTCACTTATCATGGATGCTTTGAGATTCCTGCATTGCAGGGAGTTGGACTAGGTGATGCCCTTCAAACTCTACAACTCTATGATTCTATGAATCTATCCTCTCTCCCCTGCTGGTGGGGAGTTACTTGGTTGCAATTTCTCACCAAGCCCTAAGAGATTATTGGTGCTTTCCAAGGTGACAGAAGCTGACATCTGTTTGGCATGGTGATTCCTAATCTACTCTTTTGAACTGTGCACACAATCCTAAATTTTGGATGAAGAGATTCAGCCCCAGGGACAGTGGCACATGCCACACTCTTTTTTCAAACACTGGGCTTAATCCAGTGTGAAATGAGTATGTGCCAAATTCTACTTCTATGCATGAATTATTGTCACTGGATCAGAGCAATTACCGAAACATTACAGCACATTATGCCATTATATCTTGGTATGTATTAAGAGTCGAGCATTCTTCAGCTTTTGCCAGTGCCAAGATGGTGTTCATCGTTACCCATCTAAGAAGAAGTGGGAATGTAGCTATGAAATCTTACAATCAACTGATTACTTAATAAATAATAAAGACCCAAAAGATCACTTTCTGAAATCTTTGTTCACACAAGGAATCAGGTATATCTCAGTAGAAATGGTTCAGTTTCTTTTGAGTGGCAATAATAGTTCCATAACACACAGTGGGGATGCGAGTGGCTCTGTGGTCTAAACCACTGAGCCTCTTGGGCTTGCCGATCAGAAGGTTGGTGGTTCAAATCCCTGTGATGGGGTGAGCTCCCATTTCTTGGTCCCAGTTCCCGCCAACCTAGCAGTTCAAAAGCACACCAAAAATGCAAGCAGATAAATAGATACCACTCCAGCAGGAAGGTAAACAGCATTTCTGTGAGCTGCTATGGTTTCGCCAGAAGCAGCTCAGTCATGCTGGCCACATGACCCAGAAAAACTGTCTTGCAGACAGTTAGTTTGATTTATTACGGCCATTGGCCCATATCTAAAACAATACATCAAAATTTATCCATAAACAATACAATTTAAACAGTTCCAAGTTAAAACACCCATATAAAACCAATTTTACTTCAATTAAGTAAACACTATACACAATAAGCTCCCTCTATGTAAACCGCAATTCAAATCCCTCAGATTTTGGGGGATATGCGTCTTAGTTCTGGCACTTATTGATGGTTCTTAAGTTTAGCTAAGCTGTCAGAGTCATACAGTGATCCATTTCTCCTCTTTTGAAATAAGACATTAATCAGGTATCTAGCGACTGCAAGGGATCTACTTGTATCTTTTGTCTTGCAGACAAATGCCAGCTCCCTTGGCCTATAAAGCGAGATGAGCACTGCAACCCCAGATTCGTCTGTGACTGGACTTAACTATCAGGGGTCCTTTACCTTTAACACACAGTGTGGCCCTCTATACACTGGCTGCAAAATAACAACAACAATAAATAATAAAAAATAAAAATAAATAAATAAATCAGGAAAAAGGGGATAGATAAAATTGCTATAAGTTGTTGTGGTGATTCAGAGGTCTGATCTAAAACTGAGATAGCTTTAAGCTTCTGGGCGTCTCTGGTATAATTTCTCTCTTCTTACATCATGGGTGTTGGCTTATATTATGGATGGATGCTCTATATTATTTTATTAATACTATTGCTACAAGTTTGTCATGGCATTTGGTCTAGAACAATAAACTGAAGAACTGAAGATGTTTCAGAAATAAGGGGGACAATAAATTAATATGAGGCAACTTCAAAGGAAGGTACCACCATGTGGTCCAGCTTTCCTCTCCCCTTTTCCGCAGAGTAGTCTATGACCGTATTCTTCAACCTTAGTTCTCAAAATGTTGTTGGACTACTGCTCCCATAATCTCCAGCCAGATTAGCCAATGGTCAGGGCCAATGTAATGTCTAGACCTTTGGACATCTGTGGATCCAAGGATGAAGAACACTAATATGTGGAATGCACATCTCCCATATCTGCATCTGCTGCCTGCAGTTATCCAAACACCAGAGCTCCTGTAACTTGACCAAGTGGGGGTGTTAAATGTAGATATGGGCGTGCGCACTAACTGAGCTCATTCCTCTTTCTGCATATTGAGAAGGAAGGAGAGAAACAGGGTTGTTTTGACTTCAACACAGAACCCTCCATATACCAGAGTTGCATCCATATGGGGGAGGTTCATACTCAAGATGTCTGAGTGCCCATGATCAATCAGTCTTGTCATTATTCTTGAAGACGAAGGGTTATTGAAAACAATTTCAATCCAATTAAGAATGTATCCCTAAGGTTGTCTCTCTGAGACGTGACCACTGATAATTAGAGTGGTCAGATCAGTTCATTACTGGCTATAGCCAAATCAACTAGGCACCAACCTTTTAAATGAATGTGCATGGATATTTGGAACAAATGCATTATTTGAAATAAAAAGAAGAAAGAAATACTCTACTGAACAAATCCGAGTAAGTCAATCCAATCAAATTAGCTGAATGCTATTACGGTACTTTACCTAGAATTGAATTTTTGGAAATGCTTTCGTATCTGATTTTTCCCTGGCCATTTTTTTCTACACATATCTATACCTAAACTGGCTTTCAGAATGCAAATCAGCCCATGTAAATCGTTTCAATGATGATAAAGGAACTGTGTTAAACCAAATATGAAACATGGGCACAATCCACTAGAACCCTTTCAGAAGTACTATTGGAATGTATGAGAGATGTGCAGGGGATCCAGTCATTTCACCAGAAGAGGCTCAGCCTGTGGGAAAGAGCTGTAATGGTATCTTCCCAGCAGGGGCGAAGGAAGGCGTCATGACACCCGGGGCGATCCTCCGTTCATCGCTGCAGTGGCGACGGAGGGATCCCAGCACCATCTGTATGGCGCTGGAGCGGCTCCGCCGGCAAACCACTAAGTACAGTGCATGTGCGGCATTGCTACATGCAGCGCATGCGTGTGACACTGCACTGTAAATAGCGGTTTGCCACTGGAGCCGGGATCCTCTGCTTGTGGCTGCAGCAGCGAACAAGGATCCTCCACATGCAGCTGCGGAGGTGTGATGGCTGCTCGCGCCACCGCAAGCTCCCATGGGGTGACTTCTTGTCACCCCCACAGAAGGAAAAGGGGAAAGGACATGATGGCAGGGAAGTTGGAACCGTGTGGACACATTGGCAGGATCACTGAGTTGGCTTCACCTGCACTGCACAGACTTATTTAAAAAAATCATTTTAAATTCTTTAATTGGTTTTCCTTAGTTTTATACCTTAGAAATTCAGATTGTTTTAAAAACATGTAAATCAGCTTAAGTGCCTTTGGGTATTTATTTATTCATTCATTCATTCATTCATTCATTCATAAAATAGAGAAGGCCCAATCATATATGAATTGCCTTAGTAACCCACTGTCTGGTTCTGAGCTGATGAGCCCATAGATTCAGTAAAGTCCTATAAGGAAGCAAGCCCTTCTCTTGTAGCTTCTATGGCATTGATTGGGACCATTCTTATATGTCAGGAATGAGCCAGCTCCAAGTGAAGATTTGCAGCCAACTGCAGAAAGCAGCCAGGAACAGAGAGCTTTAGATATTAGTCAGGCAGGGGAGAGCCAGCAGCTGCAGACTTCGGCTCTTCCTGACCTTGATTTGATGGGCAGGCTGATAAGGCAGTAGCTGAGAGCAGGCTGGAAGCACAAAGCTGGAAGCACAAAGCCAAAGCTTGCAGGAAGCACAAAAAGGCACGAACAGTCTCAGAGACAGCCTCTCAGAAAAGGAAGAGTTTGGAGCTGATCCACTAAGTCTGAAGAGTCGCGAATGGGAGGGCTGTTAGATAGGAAGCAAAACAAGAGACGTAAGGGTCGTAAATTCAATATCTTCTGTTGACACCGGAAGTAGTCTTCAGAAGGGTCATCTTGAGTAATGATGCCAGAGGCTTTGTTAGAGCCATCTGGAGTGTATCTGTTTGTTTTTGCAACATGTTTTTGCAACAAATCCTCCTTTTTAATTACCTATGCTTACTGTGTTATCAAGCTGGGAACCTGGACTCCTGACATTATAGGTTCTGCTTGGGTTGCTGAGTTGGAATTGGTTGGTTGGTTTAAAATGCTGGTTCTCAAAGTAGTGATCCAGGGCCCACAACTGGATTGCATCCTGCTCAAAAATGGATTGCACCATGCTTCAGGCCTGGGCAGGTGGTGACAGGATAGGGCTTCTGGGGGAATGGGGTGATCTGGTGCCATTGCCTGTCAGGGACTGGGCAGAGGAGGGGGAGGAATGGTGGATACCGCCTCCCCAGCCTGAACCTTCCAGAGAAGAGGAAGACAGTATAGATTCTCAACAGTGGTTTGCAGAAGGTGACAGCTCAGTGGCTACAGAGGGGAGAAGCTGGGAAATATTGGGAGAGAAGCAGGGAGAAAAAGAAGCACCAAAGGAGAGACAGCTGACAGACTCAGCGTCTTTAGAAAGCATTCCAGACCCCACCAGAACTCGGCGGGCATTAAAAGTAGGAGAACAGAAAGCTCAGAGGCAGAAAGCACAGATCACCCAACGTAGGGATGATGTATACAGTGATACCTCGGGTTAAGAACTTAATTCGTTCCGGAGGTCCATTCTGAACCTGAAACTGTTCTTAACCTGAGGTACCACTTTAGCTAATGGGGCCTCCTGCTGCCACCGCGCCACCGCCGTGCGATTTCTATTCTCATCCTGAAGCAAAGTTCTTAACCTGAGGTACTATTTCTGGGTTAGCGGAGTCTGTAACCCGAAGCGTCTGTAACCCAAGGTGGAGGTGGGGCTTTATTTGGAGCAACACCATTACTTGGAGAGGCAGCATTTCTAAGCGTCTCTCTGTGAATATTGAATAGAAAATTTGGTAAGAGCATTTTGTCTATCTATTACTGGCAGCCTGCTGCGGGGGGTGGGTGTTTCAGATTCCCTGAAGCCTGGCATTGCCAAGGGCAATGCTCCCCCTATCTGTCACTAAAAGAAGTGATGGCCACTAGTGTGAATGGCTTTAAAAGAAGGTAAGACAAATTCATGGAGGATCAAGCTATCAGTTTTTTTCTTGCGAGCTTCCCATGGGCACCTGCCTGGTTGCCCACCATGAGAAAAGGATGCTGAACCAGATGGGTCTGATGCAGAAGGCTCTGCCTATGTTTTTCTACCTTGGAATCCAGCCCAGACACCAGATGTGGCAAGTTCAACCTCAGGACAATGGATACATGCAGCTAAACTACTGTGCGATAGATGTCTCAGCCATGCTTGCTTCCAGCATAATGTCAAGAGGTTCATCAGGCCAGGCCAGTGCAACCTGTTGCATGTATCTCACAGCTATCTCTTTATCTATCCTATGAAAAATGAGTCTCTTTGAAAAGTTCCTTCCCCTGTCTAACATTTCTAATGAATGCATGCTACCGTGGCCCCGCTTCTCCACTAGTGAAACTGTGTCTCGTATGTACTGAAGAATAACAATCTGTTAGAACTCTTTTTCCCTGGAAATGAGGAAAGAAGAGAAGGGGGTTTATTTTTATTTAGACTAGAAAGACAGCAGCTGCAGCCTTCTTTGCGTGGCACGTGTGACTCTGTTATGACTTGTCTGCCTTTAAATGAAATCTCTTTTGTTGCTTTATCTCAAAAGTGCATCTTCTGGGGTTGTGAAGCAGAATCTGTTGCAACAGCATCTGGCAAGAAAGAAAGAAAGAAAGAAAGAAAGAAAGAAAGAAAGAAAGAAAGAAAGAAAGAAAGAAAAGCATTCGCTTCCCAGTTCATCTTCTACCTTTTTGTCAGAACATGGTCTTCCTGGGGATAGGGATGAATGAATTTGTCAATTTCAGTTTCTTCGCCTTTCCCGCAATCTCAGCTTCAGTTTATCACATTTCCTCATTGGTTTATAATTTACTTAATTAATGAAGTCTGTGCAAAAAGTCCTCAGCATTTTAGTTTGCAGTTTTCCTAATTTTCTGCAGGCAACTTTCTTTTTAATGTTAATGTGTGTGTTTTGCACACTTTCCCCTGATATACGGATTTTTTTTTTGTAACTTTTTAAAATTGGGGAACTGCACTGCAAAGCTCTGTACCTTTTGAATGTTACCTGTGTTTCAGTTCCTGGATTGTTGGGTAAGATGTGAATTATCTACATTCACATTAAAATTCAAACAGAACTGAATTTATCCTCGATCCCTATCTGTGGATGTGCCAAGTGAAGTACACCTATTGTGAACTGAGCAGAAAAAGATCCTGTTTGATTCCCCCCATGATGTGTGGTCCTATATATGCTTTCTTTGAAGAAAGGACCAACTGTGATCAAATGTAAGTCCTACACACACAGTCTGTTTGTAATTAAATGCTGTAAGATGGGGAGTGCTGGCATTAAGTTGAATAGGGCTTTTTTTCTTCTTCTAGAAAAATGAAGTGCTGGAATACCCAGCCAAGGTTGTTTAGCTGTTTTTTAGGGGAACACCCAGACAAAGTTTTGGAGGGTGAAGCTTCTCTTCTTATGCCACACCGATCACCGTACACTACAATGACTGGATTAAGACCTTTAGAGGCCCTAAACACTTAGAAAATTAGAGTGCCCTCCGTAAGTAATAATATTTTTTTTTTAAAGTAAGGTAAAGGTAAAGGGACGCCTGACCATTAGGTCCAGTCATGGCCGACTATGGGGTTGTGACGCTCATCTTGCTTTATTGCCTGAGGGAGCTGGCGTACAGCTTCCGGGTCATGTGGCCAGCAGGACTAAGCCGCTTCTGGTGAACCAGAGCAGCGCGTGGAAATGGCCTTTACCTTCCCGCCAGAGTGGTACCTGCACTTGCACTTTGATGTGCTTTCGAACTGCTAGGTTGGCAGGAGAAGGGACTGAGCAACGGGAGCTCACCCTGTTGTGGGGATTCAAACTGCCGACCTTCTGATTGGCAAGCCCTAGGCTCTGTGGTTTACCCCACAGCGCCACCCGTGTCCCTTCATTTTTTAAAAAGTACTAAACCATAAAACAAAACAAAACTGCTTACATGTATGCTGAAACGTTCATGCATGTATGTCATCTGCAACACATGATAGGATCTGATTTCCTCACAATATTTGGATCTATAGGATACCCCTTGGCTTAGGAGGAGATAAGTATTAACAAGAGATCAGAAACAGGGAGGCGAAGAGTGTGTAGAGGAGTGTAAGGAAGTCTAAGAACATATTGATTTTTCCATGATTACTTTGATGCTCCCCTCCTTTTTTTGAAATATCAAATTATTTCAACAATTTCTCTCCATTTTTGGGGGGGGAGGTGGGGAAGGTCACTTTGCTTCGCTGGTCAACAGCAGGAGACGTTGTTTTGCAAAACTGCCTAGACAACAAAGCTTTGCCAACAGCATGCAAGCTTGTTTTCTGTAGGTATGGCTACAAAGCCACTGCTGTGCGAAGTTGTTCTGCACCAGCGATGTGTTGTGTCCCAATGGAATCCCCACTGCAATGTAGCTCTGAGACGGACTTGTTTCCCTTTACTGAATCTGTCCTAAGAGAAACTCATGAATGAAGCATGTGCCTAGGGTGGGAGAGAAGGGTCTTTTAGTTCAGAGAGGACAGGCTCATGTTGTAACATCAAGGGGCTCCTGTTTCAGCTATAGAATATTGGCCAATAACCAGACTGAGCCATCTCAGGTCTTCACAAATGAAGCCTTATCTTAAAGACAACTGTCTGGGGCTTCAGCAACTTGTTAACAGTCTTTCTTTGAGCAATGGAAGTGTGCAGCCCCAAAGGAGAAGCAAAAAAAGGCACAGTCCTTTGCTATATTTTGTCTGCAGAGCATAATTAAACCTTTTACAGCCAGTAATGGGGGTTTAGCTTTTTAGCTCAAGCTGTAAAGACTTTTATATTTAAATCTACAGGTGAGTTCAGACTGTGTGTTTTTTGCCATGGGGAGTGGAACAATGCATGTTTTGCATGCAAATAGTCTCAGTTTCAAGCCAGCATCAGAATATCAGGTCTGTGGTTTGGGTGAGCTCTGTCCATCAGAGAAGACAGTACAGTGGTACCTCAGGTTAAGTACTTAATTCGTTCCGGAGGTCCGTTCTTAACCTGAAACTCTTCTTAACCTGAAGCACCACTTTAGCTAATGGGGCCTCCTGCTGCTGCCGCGCCACCGGAGCACGATTTCTGTTCTCATCCTGAAGCAAAGTTCTTAACCTGAAGCACTATTTCAGGGTTAGCAGAATCTGTAACCTGAAGCGTATGTAACCTGAAGCGTATGTAACCCGAGGTACCACTGTACTGAAGACAACATTTCACATGCATCCAGGCCAGAGTTACTTCTCATGATGTGTACACTGTGTTCCTCTTTATGCTTCCCAAAATTGCATTTAACTGCTTCATCAAACTCCTGGCTTTGAATGGCTAGGCATTGACACACATGACTTTGTTGTCACCTTGCCCCATCACACCCCTGTCCAGCGAAGTTACAGTGGTGAAAGGGTTAGAAAGCAGATTCTGTAGGTCTTTGCCCCATTTCAGGCAGGTTCAAGTTCAGCTTGTGATCAGCTAGGACTCCTTTTCATATTCATTGGTTTTTTTGTTCCTTAATGAAGGACTTTACATTTATCCCTGATGATTTTGTTCTTGCGGGTTTTTGGCTCAGTATTCCAGCCTGCTGAGATTGTTTTGAATCTTGATTCTGTTGCTTATGGTATTAACTATCTTTCCCAGCTTTGCATCATCTACACATTTGAATTAGCATCCCTTGAACATTTGATTAAAAAATGGCAAGCAGATGCAGTCCAAAGAAAAAATCCTGTGACATGTTACCCATGGATGAGAACTCACTGGGTGCATTTGTTTAACCAGCTGTGGACCCACCTAACAATAGTATTATCCAGTCTACATACTGTATTGCCATGTTGTCAACAAGGATATAATGGGAAACATTGTCAAAAGCTTTACTGAAATCAAGATATACTGTGTTTATCACATTCCTGTGATGGACTTAAGAAAAGGACTTAACTTTTGTCTGCTATGATTTGTTCTTGATAAACCCATGTTTGTTTGGTTTTTTTTAAATGATATTTATTACTTTTAAAACTTACAAAAAAGAAGAGAAAGAAAAAAGAAACAAAAAAATACAATACAGACAATACAGAACACAACCTTAACATCTAGAAACAATAAACTAAACAGAACAAAACAAAAACAATTTAAAAACACACATCATACCTTTGCCATAATCTATCTTTCATTCCCTTGTTTCATTGACCTCCTCTCACCTCCCTTTTTGTGTTCCACTTCTATAAGTTATCTCAGCAAATCCTTTATCTTAAAATATTTTAAAACTTATTCCCCATTAAAACTAATATACCTATTTACACTTAACCTCTTAAAACATCTCCACTAAGGTCAAAAAAAATTCCATTCCAAGATTTTTCTATCCCTCATTAAATTTTGCAAAATTTCCCTATATAGACTTTAAATTTTCCAATCTTCTTCACCGTCTCCTCTTCCTGGTCTCGGCCTCTAAAAGTCCTTTCCGTCAATTCCAAATAGCCCATCAACCTGGAGATCTTATGTCCAAGGCTCTTAACTCTTCTCCATGTCCCTTCTGCCAATCTTCTTCATATTCTTTAATTCTAAAAAGCAGATCTCGGGGAAGCTCCAACCCAGCAGTACTTTTATTCCATCTCGACAGGTCACCCAGATTTCCATAGTTAAAACTAGGATCCATCAAATATTTCAGATCTTGTTTCAAGATTCCTCCAAATCCAAAGGCCCCCAAAGCTCCGGTCTCTTCCTGGCCCAACTCCATATCCCAAATGTCAATTGGTCCCTGCATAAGGGGATCTCTCCAACTTTCCTTTTCCAGTCCAGGCCAGGCTCCAGTCTTCAAAATCTGATTTTTTCTAGTTTCAATCATAAAGGGCCACAACTTGTAATCCTCAATTTGCCCCTGTGAGGTTAAGGCTCCCCCTTGTATTACTTTGAGTTCAACAACAGCAACTTTCTCCTTCTCCTTTTCAACAATTTGCCCTGCTAAAATAGATTCTTGTGCCAGATCCTGAGTTATTTCTGTGTTAGTATTCACTTTTAGTCCCAAGATGTCAGATGAACCCATGTTTGATCCAAGTAGTCAGTGTAAAACACATTACAGTGGTACCTTGGGTTACATACGCTTCAGGTTACATACACTTCAGGTTACAGACTCCACTAACCCAGAAATAGTACCTCGGGTTAAGAACTTTGCTTCAGGATAAGAACAGAAATCGGGCTCCGGTGGTGCGGCAGCAGCAGGAAGCCCCATTAGCTAAAGTGGTGCTTCAGGTTAAGAACAGTTTCAGATTAAGAACGGACCTTAGGAACAAATTAAGTACTTAACCTGAGGTACCACTGTACTCATTAAGGATGCGTGACCTTTGCCATAATTGTTCCAGAAATGTTGTGTTGTCTCTATTCCTGTGTTTCCTCCATTACTAGTCTTTCTTTTTTATTTCCTTTCCCTCTCCCCCACTTCATTATACCACCCTTGCATCTCCCTCTCCCTCCCTCTTTCTCTTGATATTTTCCTTTACGGAAACTAATGCAAACTAGTCCACGATGATCCAAGCATACACAGTGTTTAATATCTGGATAGAGGCATTCAAAAGTAAATGAACCACAACATTTCTGCTTTGCAAATCTTCTGTGGGCAAGGGGATAGCACAGAACACCAGTTTCATGAGTGCCTTACAGAGCAATTCTTAACATGCGTACTCAAAAAGTATGTCCTATAGAATGTAATGAGGCTAATTCCCAGTTAAGTGGGATTAGAACGGCAGCCTCAGTTTCCCCACAAAGAGTCCTGACAATTCTAGTTTGATGTACATCCTGTTGAGATAAGAACATTAGCCTTCCATCCACAACTACAGTTCCCAATATTCTCTAGGGAGAAGGGCTGGCTATTAGTTCTGTTTAAGCTTGCAGCGCAGATAAGTGTAGTTTTCAATGTGCTTCGTAAATTTACGAAACCTTGTTTATTTTTCTGGTTCTTAAAAGAATAAAACATTTGAAAATATCTTTTTCTTTTGGCTATTTGTTTTCTAAATAAAACAGGCCGAGAAGAAAGTGGTCTACAATATTTCCATCGTCGCCAGATGTAATTGAACTTAAGAACCTGAGTGATGTCATCGGTGGCTTTCTATCACGGATGGTAATGGCAGTGGTAAATGATCTGTCACAGAACAAAAATCCCAAACCTTTTAGGGCTGTGTGGGTTAAAGGCACCCCCAGCATCTTTAAACTCTACCTGGGAAAATGCAATTTTCTCCTTCAGTAACCATTCATACCTCAAAGCATAAAGCAAATAAACCGTATCCCTTGAAACTTTTTCTTTCTCTGGGAGAAAGGAAAAATATATATGTGTGTCAGACTATTGACACAACCTGCCCCACAGGTGTCAACAAAAGGTCAGGGGGTCAAGCACCCCGGGAGACTGCTGAGGAGACGTGCAGTCGGAGAGAAAATGCTACCCATTCTGGTAAAAAGGTCAGAGCCGTGTGCAGCCTGAAAGCAAATGACACAGCTGCAGGGGACTGTCAAGGAGGGTAGGTAAGGGCGAAATTAGAATAGAAGCTATAGAGGTTACAGCACAATTGTTATGGCAACTAAACAAGGCCTTTTCTGCTGCAAACGACACCACAAGAGTCCTTTACTTGTGACAGGCAGCCTGGAAGATATAAATCTGGTGAGCTTCTGCACAAGCCACGAGGCTTCGGGCAATGTGGGGAGGGAAGAGCTTTATAAAATACACAGAATAGAAAACAAGGTTAGAGGTGATGTTATGCCTGAAGGGGATGGTTGGTGGTGGTGAGGAGCACGGGGAGAGATTAGCGGCAGGGACGAGGTGATTGTTTATTCCCTTTTGCCCAGACAATGCAAATATTATTTATTTGTGCAGCCATTTCAAAAAAGAAACCCAAACCAGAATAGAATAAAACACATAATGCAGATAAAATAATTATTAAAACAATGATAAGCTTTTTGTGTATTTATTTACAAATATGTTTGCTTGTTTGACATCCCCTTGTTTCCTCCAATGAAGTGGCATATGTGGTTTTCACCCCACTCCCCATTTTAGTCTCATAAAAAGCAAACAAACCCTGTGAGGTACTTTGGGGAAAGAGACCGTGGCTGGCCCAGCGTCATCCAGTGAGCATCATGGCTGAGAGGGGATTTGAATCTGATCACCCAGGTCTCAGTCCTACATTCTGATCATTATATCACACTGGCTCAATGGGTCAGTATAGACCTACAGTGGTACCTCGGGTTAAGTACTGAATTCGTTCTGGAGGTCCGTTCTTAACCTGAAACTGTTCTTAACCTGAAGCACCACTTTAGCTGCCGCTGCACAATTTCTGTTCTCATCCTGAAGCAAAGTTCTTAACTCAAGATACTATTTCTGGGTTAGCGGAGTCTGTAACCAGAAGTGTATGTAACCTGAAGCATATGTAACCCAAAGTACCAGTGTATATCAATGTCCTTGGATAACAGTTCCCATTAGCCCCAGCCAGCATGGCCGATGTCAGGTATTGTAGATATTGTAGTCCAGCAACATCTGGAAGGGAACACATTGGTATACATACATTGATAGAGAGATCGATAGATCCCTTAACAACTTGGGACCAGCTTCCCATCTGTGGAATAGGGACAAAAACCATTTTTTGTTTAGATAAACCTACCCAGACATGTGAAACCCTCATTTGTGGCATGCTGTCCCCAGGGAGGTTTAGCTGGAGCCTTCATTTTACGCTTTTAGGCACCAGGCAAAGTTTCTCTTCAACCAGGCTGATTGACACCTGATGTCCTTTTAAATGTGCTGTGGAAGGGGGGCGGTTACTGGTTTGTTTTTGTACATTTTTATTATGCATTTTCTTTTTATATATATATTGTAATTTTATGTTGTGGGCTGCCCTGAGATCTACGGGTATAGGGCAGCAGAGAAAATTAATAAATAAACAAATAAGCTGTAATGTCACCTTCAACTTTATTATCTATCCGACTTCTCCTTTTATGTCCCATTCTCTGAAGGAGCTCCCCCCCCCCCCCCGCTCCCACGTGGTGATGTAGCTCTGAGCTTGAAGTGTTTCCCTGTAGCTAAATGGGCTAAAGGCAAAATAAAAAAAAACCCTCACAAAGCATCCATTTGTCTAGGATAAGAGACATGAAGGGCAGGATGATGTTGTAATGCCAAGAGGCCCCTGTTGCAGCCGAGTCCCATGTTACGGATTCTGGCCTCCCACTAATGTAACTATTTTTCATGCGCCACTTTCCCCAACTGTCATGAAGGTGGGAGGCTTAATTGGGAAATGACTGCTCTGTTACCTGTGTTTCTGCTCTTACCGCTGTAATCTGTGAACATATATAAAGCTAAATTCATCCCGCAGGAAACTCTATGGATTTCCGTGATGAATTTGGCTCATTTTGTTCTATTAAATTGTCATTACATAAAATTATATACCAGCACAGCGCACCTTGGGAAAATAAAATGCTTAATCATCTCGGAACTCAATTCTCATTATTGTTTCCCGGGCAGCTCCCGCATTATATTACCGTTGCATTTTAATTTTTGCCACAAGCAGTAAAAAAATAACCAAATCTGGAGGGACTGTGATCATCCAAGAGTTGCTGAAATCCGAGGGGTTCAGCATTTTGCAAGAAGAACAAAGTGCTTCTGTAGATTGTATGTTGTCAGTTTCTTCTTCTTCTGTTGAACGGAGTATTCAGTGCTCAAGGAGCTGCGTGAAACAACTTCTGCTCCCACCCACCTGCAAGTATCTTCCTGTGCCACTTTTTCTTTTCCCTTCGGTCTGTTTAGGACCAAAAGAAGAAACTGTGAACGACTTCTGTTGAATTTTAGATTGTAAGCTCCTCAGGACAACCTTTTGATCTTATAAAGCATCATGCACACAAGAACCACAACTGTTGTTGTTATGTTCAGACAACACCCAGATGACAGCACACACATCACACACACGGTAACATTTGTGGTATGAAAAGCGTACCCTCCCTCCAACATTTCTCTGATGAAAATAGGGACATCCTATTCAACAACAACAACAACATTTTACCCCACACATCTGACTGGGTTGCCCCAGCCACTTTGGCAGCTTCCAACATATATAACAACATAATTAAGCTACACAGGGCTGCCTTCAGATGTCTTTTAAAGGGTATAGTCACTTTTCTCTTTTGCTCAGGGTTTGCATAACTCCATACCTTCCAACATTTCTCCATTGAAAACAGGGACATCCTAAGGAAAAGCAGGACATTCTGGGATCAAATCAGAAACCAGGATGGATTCTGCAAATCCAGAACTGTCCCTGGAAAATAGGGACACTTGGAGGGTCTGCAAAAGTTACAGAATTTCAGGAGAAAGCTATGGTTGGAAACAAAGCAGTGTGTCAACCCTGAAACTTCTGCAGGTGGAAACAATATTAAAAAGAGGCTCATGTGCAACTGCCATGATATCATTGTGAGGACAAATTACCATGAATGCGCAATAAAAAAAAGAACACCTGGAACGGCAATTTGACTGACCCCCAAAGCACTGTTCTTGATCCAGCAACATTGTCTCTCAAACATGCAGCACAACTCTTAACTCACAGCACAACTGCATTTATTAGAATGGCTCAAAGGCCACTCAAGTAGTCAAATAACAAAGCACACTGTTTACTTTGACCCACAGCTCCGAAGGAAACACAAGTTCATCATACTATTTTAATAATCAAGGCTCCCCAATCGCAAGGATGCCCTGGATCAGCTCTAGTGCACTTGCAATATACATTAAATGCATTATATATAACAGTAATGAAATAATGATGTGCAAGGTAACCCTTGAGAAATGCTCAAATCCCTTATGAATGTCAAGGGAAACCAAGAGCCGGAGAAAAGAATGAAGGCAGATGCTGGGGGCAGGCGGGAAGTGGGGGGAGGGAGAGAATGCAGGAAAAGAAAAGTGTGTTTTAGCTCAATCTCTGCCGAAGAGTCAGGCTGGAATGCCGAGATTGTGCAATAACCTACAGAACAGATATTTGCTGTATGGAGAGAAATATGTGAACAAACATCCTGTAATATGCCTTCTGCAAGCCACAGCAGCCCACAGTAATTTTTACCCAATGCCTTATCTGCTAGCAAGGAAATTTTATCCAGGGGAAGGCCAGGCGCACTGCATTGTTCCGGTTTATTAGGTTTCTGTATGGTGTTGGATGTGTTTTTGAATCCCTTGCAACTCTGTTTCATTTCAATGGATCCTGCAGTGAGGCTGCTCCTGGGTAGACTGTGTCTCATATCTTTAAGCTGATTGCTATTTGCAGATCATCCTGAACAGAAAACCACAAACAATCGTATGATATAGTGACGTTCTGTGCAGCAAGAGTGCTTCTAAATGTGCTTGCTTTGCTTAAATGTTTGTGGCAGATCTTGTCTCTCCTAAAAGCTATCCACGGGGGCCTTTTCTTCGTGACGCTATTGAGGCTAAAACCAGCAAGCCCTGTACATTTCATTATGGTGGCTCCTCTTTGGCACTCGTCAAGTTTTAAAGCGAAACAACTGGACTACAGTTCCCATGAGGCCACGTGCCTGGGAACGAAATGTGGATGCTCACTCCATCTGGGATTTTTCTCATGTCTGGGATAACATCTGTTAACATCTGGGATTCAAATGTGGAAGTGCAATTGAATCCTGAGGAATTTCATAGCCGGACAGGGATTCTCCACAGACATGTTCAGATGCAGAAGAGAGAATAGTAACTAGAAAGAAAATTCTTCAGACAGGTTTTGCATACTCCAATATAGCACATTTAGAACATTTGCTTCCTATAAAAAAAAGTTGATTACGTTTCTCCAAAATTGTTAACATTAAAAGAATAAACAGTTAATGCGCACTAAAAGGAAATGTATTACATGTCATTTCAATACATTACAGGTAAATTATCATTAATAGAAGTAAAATTGATAAGAAGTGGTATTAAAAAAAATTACTACTTATTATGATAGGGGAAGCAAAATTATTTTAACGCAGCCTTAACCCCAAATAAGGTTGTTGCCAGGAAGACATCTCTGGGGGGATTTTCAATAACCAACACAAAAACAAAAATTGACACTATGGTTGCCCAGTCATTGAGAACCAATCTACAGGTATGTGGATTTTAATATATATATACATTTGTGAATGCCAGTTGGGGTGAATTAAAATTTGTTTGCTGAAATTATTGCAAGAATTGAACTGTACACCCCTCTTTTCTCATGCACACACACACAGACACACATTTGAACCAGCAGGTTCTTTAAAAAGCTGTCTCTGAAAAGGGTAACTGTGAAAACTGCACATTTTTTCCCTGCACTAACTGATGAGAGAAGAAAATGCTGCGTCTTATCAGGGATATTCAGAATTTTAAGATTGTTTTATGTTTTTATTCAGTTACATTTTATATAATCATATTCAGATGCACCAAAATTCATTTTTTACTCCATCTCATTTTATTTTATGTTAATATTTCCTTTTAATAGCAATTTAAAGGAGGAAGAATTCTTCCTTTAATGCTGTGACCTGCCAGGGAAGTTTGGCATCTTACATTTATGCTGTAGTTTATCTTGGCCTGAGTTCACTCCTATCATTGCTGCCTTGTGTTAATTTGTCACCGTCAAACTTACGTTTTGTGATGGTTGCATGACGAGTTACAAATAAACAAATCCAATCACAATGTCAGCCGGAATGGGGACAGAGAGCTGAGAGGTGAAAATCGAGGTGGCATTGCAACGTTGCACAAGTCCTGCAAGATTTTACAGAGCTCAAAAAGGGGTTTGCCCCTTTCTGTGATATCTTCAGCATGGCATCACCTTCAACATGACATCTAGCTTTGCTGATTTGCTACCAGGACAGGTTCAAGGTTCTTGTGTTAATCCACAAATTGGGCCCAAAGTATACTAAGGACCTCACAATTCTTCTATGTCAGGGGTCCAGTTCCCGGCTTGATAACACAGTGAGCGTAGTTAATTGAAAAGGATGCTTTATTGTCAAAACAAACAGATAGTTTCGGACAGCTTTAACACAGCCTCTGCCATCATCAATCAAGATGACCCTTCTGAAGACTGCTTCCGGTTTGACCAGAAGCAACTGAACTTTCACTTTATAGGTCTTTTGTTTTGCTTCTTATCTTGCAGCCCTCCCATTCGTCGAGACCTCGGACTGAGTGGTTCAGCTCCTGTCTCCTCCACATTCTGTGAGAGGCTGTCTCTTAAATCTTTCCCGCCTGTTTGTGCTTCTGGCAAGCTTTGTGTTCTAGCTTGCTCTCCACCATTCCCTTATCAACTGGCATTCCAAGGGGCGGGGGAGTTGGCACTAGCCGATGCTCATCCTGCATGGCAGTTAACCCTCTCTGTTCCTGGATGCTTTCTTCAGTTGGCAGCAACCCTTCCCTGGGAGCTGGCTCATTCATGGCGCTCTACCCCAATCACCGCGGCTTCATTCTGCATTCACCGGAGACTGATTGTTCAGTGCGGCAGAGCTTGTGCTATGGAACTTATTTCCAATAGGAATCTGCTGGAAACCATTCCTGATTTCTTTTTGACATGTATTAAAAACTGCAATATTCAGACAGGAGATTTCGGCTCAACATCAGGAAGAACTTCCTATTGATAAGAGCAGTTTGACAGTGGAATGGACTCCTTTGAGAGCTGGTAGACTCTCTTTCCTTGGAGGTTTTTAAGCAGAGGTTGGGTGGCCATTTGTCATGGATTCTTTAGCTTGCAGGGGGCTGGACTAGATGACCCACAAAATCCCTTCCAACTCTACAATTCTATTATTTGGAACTTGATTTTTTAAAAAGCAACCTATTCATTGGCATGCTTTTGATGTTAGTACTGATGCATTTTCATATAGATAGATAGATAGATAGATAGATAGATAGATAGATAGATAGATGGATGATAGATAGATGATAGATAGATGATAGATATAGATACAGATATAGATATCTATATCTCACCATCTTGTTATATTCTCTGTTGAAGCCCGGTTTATAAATATTTACATAAATAAAATAAATTGCCCGAAAATGTTTCGGGTTTGCACAGATTCTTATGGCAGGATGTAACATGCCATCTCTTGGGCCACAATAAAAATGTCTCCCTCTGTAAACACATCAAATCTTTCCCATTTCACCCCGACATGTTTTCACTAATCTTTTCGTCTGGGATGCCTCATAGAGGAAGGGCGATTTGTCTCCCTGAGTCATCCAAAATCTATGTGGAAAGGTTCCTGGGGATTCCTCTCAGAGATAAGGAGCCCATGGCGTGTGCTGAGCAAAATGGCACTGGGTTATCTGTCCAGCGGTTAATCTAAATCTTATACTTACGCACTTCTTCTGGTATGCAATAACACGTTGCAAATTCTGAAGCGCTTCCCTCACTGCACGTAAAACGAACATTTCTCAACACACAGGGTAAAAGCCTCGTGCACTGGTGTCTGTGTGTAAGGCAGGCATGAATGTGTGCGTGTTTTGAGCATGCTACATAAGTATTTATGGCCAATTGTGAACTGCTTCTCAGCCTTTCCCCCCAAATTTATCCCTGCTATCTCCTAAGAATTTGTCACTCCCAGTGAAACCCACTTTGTTCCAATTTTAGCTGATGAAATTGGTCAGTCCCCTTGAATGTGAGGGCTCAAAATCTCCGGCACGTGGTTTTGGAAAGATAGAGGAGATGGGAAAGATTTGTTTACTGTTGTTTAAATAAAGAGAAAGATCTAACATATAAGAATAAAGAAAAACAATACAATGCAATGAAAACTAAACACACACACACAAACAATCATGCAAAGTTTAAATCTAGGTCATTTCATTCTCATTCCTAGGGGGGAAATATTGTTGTTATGATTGGTGTTGGTGGGTAGTAACATTTTAAAATAAATTTGCTTTACTTATAAATATCAGGGTATCCCCAAGGACTTATGACATTTTCACTTAAAGCTGTTAAATTACTAAGAATATCAAATGGTAGCATGTTTAACATGAGGTATTTGAACATTTTTATCATCAATATATGAAATGATTTTTTGCCACATAGTTAAAAATAAAAGTTTGTTCTCTTTTATACTTTGATTTTTGAGTTAATTTTTTGGCAATAGTTATGGATATGGGAAATATATCTCTAATTTGTTCAACAGGGCTAGAGCCAAAGAACCACAAGCAGAAGAAAAGCAGCCACAAGCACTGTTCTGCAGATAAGAATAGGGAAAAGGAGACCTGTTCTAACGCTTTCAAATAAACTCTTCCATTAATTTTTGGGGAATAGAGGCATTGATTAGAAATTATTTTAACAAAAGTTCATGATCTTCTGGAGAAAAGGGAAAGGCGACAACAGCAGTGTCTTTACTTAACCTTTTTCTACTGGAAAAATAATAATTCTGGCTGTTTGAGATAGGTCTGGCAGGACCCACCACAGATTTCTACCTAGGGCCTTCCTATTAGTGCTGGGCACTGATCCACCATTTTAAATTTCCCACAATGCTCTGGAGCTGCCCTCTATTGCAGGGCATTGTGGGAAATAAAAATGGCACGTCACAGCCCAGGGCTGTTTGGCTTCTGTTACCTGCAGCTACTCTCAGGTATGTGCGCCAAGAAGGAGAGGTTACTGGCACATGGGGGCACCAAAATGACAAATTTGGAGTTGGCCTCAAAGAAGCAGAAGAGCAGACCCTCCAAGTGTCCCTATTTTCCTTGGACAGTTCTGGATTTACAGAAGCTATCCCACTTTCTGAATTGATCCCACAATGTCCTGCTTTTCCTTAGAACGTCCCTGTTTTCATCAGAGAAATGTTGGAGTGTGTGAAGTTCTGCAGCCCCCGAGCCAAGGAGATAAGTAACTATACAACCTTTTGAAGACATCTGAAGGAAGTCCGGTATGGGGAAGTTTTTAAAAGATGTTTAATGTTTTATTATGTTTTTATATATGTTGGAAGCCACCCAGAGTTGCTGGGTCAACCCAGTCAGATGGACAGGGTAGAAATATTATTATTAATATTAAACAGGATATCCCTATATTCATCGGAAAATGTTGGAGGATATGGAAGAGGTGTGATCAAAATGAAGGGATCTAGAGATAGTGAAGTGGTACAAGTCTCCTTGTTTTCTCTTCAGTTACCAAACAACACAAAAATGGCTCTTCTCCCCTTCAGCCACTAGCTGAGCTAAGTGGCTAGGAGAGGGCATTTTCTCTTTATAGGCTGCCTAATCTGAGAGTAAACACAAGTAGGCATGCGAGCCAGCAGTGAAAAAAGAAGTCCTATTTAAACAGTGAACACTACATCAAGTACTGTGTGTTTAATAGAACAGCAAACAGCTGCCCCACCGTTGAAGGACACATTCTGTACTATGGCCTTGGGTTTGCCACTCGAGGACTCTTAAATGAGCGAGAGCCTATGCAAGAAAGAGAGTGAGTTCCACTCAATTGCAATATTTATATCTAAATTCTGCATGGGCCTGACCATTGAGAAGGAAACTGATAGATACCTGTCTCTCATCCAGAATCTACAGGCATGGCTCAATTGACCTTGATGTTAGCACTCCAGCTCTTTCCCAGGTGAGAGGAGGGCCTGTTTCAGAAATCTCCAGCTGCCTTTAGATGTCCTAGTTGTACACAGCAGGAGGGAGAACCCTGATGCAAAGACAAGGCCATCAGAGAACTCATTGCTGCCTGTGTGTATATATAGAAAGCAGATGGACTCTATGAGTTTCTTTCAGCCCATCTCACAAAACGCTATCCAGACTTCCAGATGGCCTCCATCCCATTTGAGCAGCCTCTGGCGTGTTGGCAGAATCTGAGTAATGATACGTAGCAGGTCCCTGGTAATCGAATCATGCCAGTGGTGAGTGTATTGTTGCTGAGGGCTGCCTTGGCACAAGGCCTGCATGCAACAAGCTTTGCAAGATCCTGTACAACATACATTGACAGGGCAGTGGTGGGAAAGTAGGAACAAATGAAGTGCCTCCTGTTAGGATGTTGCTGAAAAGGTGGGCCTTTCCATCCGACAAGCAGGTGGGGGTTCTCTTTTTTAAAAATTTCAGTCTTGAATTATAAAGCAGCACACAATCTTTTTTCTTTTCTTTTTTAGATTTGCTGCATGTTATAAACAGAACTCAAAGGGCACCCTAATCTTCGCCTTCCCATCCAAAAATAACAAAAAGTGTCAACAGAAACTACCCTTCATCTGTTTGATCTCTTACAAATGCAACCTTGGGCATTTAAAGCATTGTAAGTACTATGAAGATGATGATTTTATAGAGCACCGTTAACATGCACATGTTTTATAGCAGGTCTCCTAAGCCTTCTTTATAGGTTGAGTCTTGAGGCCCCAAGACCCACCCCCCAAATAAATACAGACGGACACTTATATTAGTTTAAGTTTGGGGGCAAATTTTGGCCACAACTTTATTGAAATACAATCATGTGAGTGGTATTGGATTAGTCATTGACTCCCCACTATAACTGACTCCACCTCTCAGGGTGATCGTCCAATGGGGTAAACCAAACAAGGGAGCAAGGTTGATGAGGACCAACCTAAGCTCACCCCGGGGTTCCTGTGGTCCTGGCATGGCCCTAGCCCCTCAAGCAGACTTCGGACGAGATCCAGGACCCCCAGATTCCTTTAATGGAATACCCAGTTCCTGGAGGGGCAGGTGATGGCCGCACCTCCCCTCCCCACAATCCAACTGAGCCAATGCCTAACTGCCACCTTACAAGTTGTGACGATTTGCTAAGGGGTAGGCGAAAACCAAATGGCTGAAGCCAATCTGCCAAATGGAAAAAAAAACCTACTCAGCCCCTGTTCCAAAACAAGTGATCCAAACCAAAGCAAGGCCAAGCAACTTGGACGGGTGTTCAGCAGTATGAAGCAAGTGCCCCTGCTTGTGTCACGCTGCCGTTTTTAAAGCCCCTAGGATCACACCACCTACTGGCTATTGGCTAAAACCGACTGGCGTGATCCCAGGGAAATGGCCAGAACTTCCTGCTCCTTTCTCCCCCCCCCATTTTAACCCTATCGGGTCAGCTCTTGGGTCCTGAGCGCAACCAGGACCCTCTGTTATAAGGATCCCATATAACAGAAGCAAATATGTCTGGTCTCTGATCTTGAAGAAATTACAGCCTATAATTTGAGAGTGGAAGAAGACCACAGAGAAAGAGTGAGTGCCTTATTGGTCCTGGCCCTCTGGTTATGCAACAGCCTTCCCAGGGAAGATTGCCTGGCCCCATCCTTGTCCTCTTTTCAGCACAAAGTCTTCACCTAGGCCTTTTTCTAAAACAGAAAGAATGTACTCTGGGCCGCTCAGTTTTTAAGTCTCTGCTTTAACATTGAGCATGTGAGGAGTTTTGTTTTTTGTGGCATTATGAAGCTTTTGGTTTAATGGTTCCCTGTGTAAAATTTGAGCAATTGTTTTAAAACAGAATAGTAAATGTTCATAGTTTGTTTATTCGGTAAATTAGAATATACAGTGGTACTTTGATTCTTGAACCGTCCCATTGCCAAATGTTTTGGCTCCCAAATGTTGAAAACCCAGAAGTAAATGCTCTAGTTTTCTAACATTCCTTGGAAGATGAACGCCTGACGTGGCTTCTGATGAGTACAAGAACCAATCGGAAGCTGTGCCTCGGAAACTGAACTTTTTGGAAGTCGAATGTCCTTCCAGAATGGATTACATTCGAGTTCCGAGGTACTACTGTATATTCTTATTCTTAGCTGGCTTATCTTTACACACAAACACTAAGACAAGACAATGTAGTACCTCCAGTAGTGCTGTGGGACTCCAACTCCCCTCAGCCCCAGCTACTAATGAAGGATGATGGAAATTGTGGTTCACTAACATCTAGGGGGCACCATGTTGGCTACCCCTGCACTAATTATATTGTCTCATTCCCTTTTCCTTTTCCCATTATGTTTTGCTGCCTTTCCTCTTCTTCCTTGACTTCACTCCCTCAGAAAAAAATAAAACAAACACCATCTCCATATTCCACTTTTCAGAATGGCACACACACACATTCCCAACTTGAAATGAAATAGCCACAATACCTTCTCCATTCATGATTATTAAGAGAGTATGGCAAAGAAAACTGGGTCCTCCCTCTGGGTTTCTTTCTTTTTTTCTTTCTGACAAGCCTTCATGTCTTTGAGAAGCAAAATTGTCACATGAAAGCAAGCTGCTGGGGAATGAGCCTAATAAATATTTGACGTAATAAATAATTATTGATTGAGTTCAAAAGGAACGCACCTGCTTTCTGTTCGCAGAGGTGACTCCTGCTGTCTACAGGAGGGACACAAGCGGAGACTCACAGGTTGCAGTCAATCAGAAGGGACTTCAAGAGAACCTGTTTGAACAAATATGGAGACCAAGATCTTTTAAAAAACCCCAGAAAAACCACCTCCTTTCTCCATTTATTTTTGCTGCCCTACATTCTCAACTTGCAAGCCCCAATCACTTTATTTTATGTTGCTTTTTCGTATGCACTGCACTCAAAGTAGCTCATGACAGAGCACAGAAATGCACAATAGGTATAAAAGCTAACAATTTGTAAAAAGATATATTGGCTGGTATCAAATACTGCTCAAGGGAAGTTTTGTTTGCATGATGGGACACCCCTTTCCTTTCCTTTCCTTTCCTTTCCTTTCCTTTCCTTTCCTTTCCTTTCCTTTCCTTTCCTCTGCATCTCCTGGTGTACTGACAAAATCTCCCATAGATATAGATAGATGATAGATAGATAGATGATAGATAGATGATAGATAGATAGATAGATAGATATAGAACTGTGTAAATTGCAAAAACAAAGCCAAGGAATTATCCCTACAAACAGTGGAAAATACGTTATTATTAATATTTATTTACTGATAATGAAACCTATATTCTGGGGTGGGGTTGGGGTTGGGGGGGTCTCCTCATGACTCCTTATGACTGCAAATATTAAAATGCAAAACAAAATAATACTAATGTCACTGCAGTTTGTAACTCTGCACTGAGAGGGATTTCTCTCTCTTATACTTCCTAGACCAGTGGGACACACATTACTACTACTACTACTACTATATTGCCTTTCATCTGAATATCCCAGGGTGGTTTACAATATAAGAACACAAAAAATACATACCACAACAACAAACAATAAACCCCTGCACACAGTTTAAAAGGCCATAGGTGGTTTAATCAGCCAAGGGCATGGGAGAAGAGGAATGTTTTAACCTGGTGCCTAAAGATCTACAACGAAGGCACCAGGCAAGGCTCCCTGGGGAGGGCATTCCACAAGCAGGGAGCCACCACAGAAATGGCCCAGTCTCGTGTTCCTGCCCTTTGGACCTCTCACCAAGGAGGCACATGCGGAAGGGCCTTGGAAGATGTCCGGATCTGGGTAGGTGCATATGGAGAGAGACAGTCTTTCAGGTATTGCAGTCCTGAACCATTTAAGGTTTTATAGATCAAAATGAGTACTTTGAAGTGGGCCTGGCCTACATATAAAGTACTTCTTAAAGAGGAAGACAACCAATTAAAGGTAAAAAGTTTTGAGGATTAAAGAGAGCGTGTATCTGATTGGTTCCAGTATCATCAATTATTTGGAAAAAATTAAATCTAATAAACAAAAGGGCTTTGCAACAGAAATTTATAGATTTGCATCAGAGTTAGTAAATTCCAAAATGTACCGACTCCTCCTTGATGATTAATTGGTCGCAAGACTTTGGGTATATAATAAATATGTCCCAATGGGAAAATTTGTGGAAAAATAATTGGAAGTTTACAACATGTTATACCCTAAGAGAGAACTTCTTAAAAATGCAACATAGATGGTACTTAACACTTTGGAAACTTTCTAAGATGTATAAAAGTGTCCCAGGCGATTGCTGGAGAAGTGGAGAAAAATCAGGCACTTTTTACCACATGTGGTGGCAGTGTAAGAAAACTGAGGTGTTTTGGGATGACATCCATTTAGAATTACAAAAATTATTTAAAAATCTCTTTCAATTAAAAAACAAACCAGAAGCTTATATTCTGGGGATTACAGATCTGGACTATCCTCAGAAAACAAGGGATTATTTATACGCTACAGTTGCAGCAAGAATGTTAATTGCTGCAAACTGAAAATCTGACAAACTTCCATCTATGCAAGAATGGATTCAAAAACTGACTCAATATGCAGAATTAGATAGTTTATCCAAAAAATAAAGAACAAACCAAAACAGGTATTTGTATCAAAATAGGAAGTTTTCAAAATGTATTTAAACAATATTTATAGCAGTTTAAATTCTGTTACAGCATTTGATTAAATTCAGTAGTAGTTTTAAGAATAATGTGAGACCTAAAACTAAATAAGAAGCAGTTTAATCATGATAACAGTTTGTATCGACAACAAGTTTTGTGTATTTGAATTAAGGAGTAGACGGGAAGTCATTTGTGTTTTTCATTTGGTTTTGTAATAATTTTATTTACTTTCTGTATGGTATGGGTGTAAAGGGTGTCTTTTTCCTTTGTTCATTCTCTCTATTTCTGTAATAATTCAATAATGATAATAATAAAATAATTGGGCCTAGAAGTTAATTGGCAGCCAGTGCAGTTGGGCCAGGATCCGTGTAATATGCTCAAACTGCCTGCAATCTCCCCACCAAATTCTGCTCCAGCTGAAGTTTCCACACCGTCTTCTGAGGCAGTGCTGCATATAATATGTCTCAGTTACTATAGCATAGACAGCAGTTAGTTAGACTAAATAGGGTCACAGCTGGGCCACCCTAATTCAAATCTGTGGAGAATTTTGTAAAATAATGTTTTGTTAGCAAAGAGCTATGTTGTAAGTTTCAAAATCGAGCAGTCCTATTCCCCTCCCCACCTCACTTCATATTTTTGCACAAGCATACGCTGTCTTCAGAATGATCGTCCCAGGTGGTGTTTGTACTTTCATTGCAAGAAAACATGAGACATTGAACTCCCGCAACATGGTCACTGCAACCCACTTGGCACATGGATTCAAAACTTGGCACAAATCAATTTGTGTTTTCCCAGAAGCCTTTTTTCTTTTTGCAATCTCCTAAACCTTGACAAAGTGACTCATTACAGAACTATTTGTTTCCACCATTTTATTTTATTTTGGGGTGTGTGGTTGTTGTTGTTGCTTTTAGGTTAATGTTTTCAAAAAGCACCTTGTGCAGAGACTGGAATCCAAACATAACAAGCATGACACTTCTGACACACTGGAGCTTTTCACAGAGCTAGCAAAAAAGAAAAAAATGTACACAAGGCAGATGCTGAAGCTGTGGACTCATATATATATATATATATATATATATATATATATATATATATATATATGGTACCAACCCTGGCAGGCCTGAACATGTTTCACAAGTGCCAAGGAGGAGAAAATGCTATACATGACAAGAGGGCCA
Source organism: Podarcis erhardii (assembly GCF_964252035.2). NCBI lineage: Eukaryota > Metazoa > Chordata > Lepidosauria > Squamata > Lacertidae > Podarcis > Podarcis erhardii. Next base: position 13,817,319 of record NC_138513.1, on the reverse strand, counting down.
GGAAGAGGGGGGGGGGGGGAATGAATTCTCGGGAGTGCCTGATTCTTATTAAAGCCCAATGTACTTCAGAAATACCATTCTTCTGGCATCTGGCATCTGCCTGTGGGGTTGGAAATGTGTGGTATCTGCACGTGGAGCTAGGAAGGCCCCTGTCTAGAAAGCTCCCAGTCAGTGTAAACAATACTTATCTAAATGGTCTGATTTAAGGCAGCTTCCTTTAAGGCAGAGAGCCAGTGTGGTGTTGTGGTTAAGAGCGGTAGACTCGTAATCTGGAGATCCGCTCCTCCACATGCAGCTGCTGGGTGACCTTGGGCTAGTCACACTTCTCTGAAGTCTCTCAGCCCCACTCACCTCACAGCAGAGTGTTTGTTGTGGGGGAGGAAGGGAAAGGAGAATGCTAGCCGCTTTGAGACTCCTTAGGGTAGTGATAAAGTGGGATATCAAATCCAAACTTTCCTTCTTCTCTTCTTCCAATTTTTCATTTATTGAAGGTTCCTCAGCTGCTTTGTGCTGTATTCTCTGCTAGAGATCTGCTGTCCACAGAATTCAAAACCTAAAGGGCAATTTGGTTAGTGAGATCCTAGAAAAAAAAACACAATGCTCCTACCACAAGATGTGAACAGCTTTTCAAAGTATTGTGGCATGCCACCTCTATTTCCGATCGGTGCAAGATTCCAGGAGGTCCAGCCATTTACCCAGGGTTTGTGTTTCTTTGGAATGAGGGAGACAGGAGACTGTGGTGTCTGTAGGATGTATGGATTATTTACACATATTTACAAGCTGGGATAGATGCCTTGGGCTCCTGTGCTGCACTGCTGTTGGAACAAGCCCCACTTGAGATGACCATGCTGTGAGATCTGGAACCCCTCCATTTAACTCAGGTCTAAATATGCAGGGAAAATTCATATTTCTTAAAGTTCTGCTGTCTCTTCAGTTCTCCAAAGGAGCACAGACCCAAGCTAGGGGCCAAGACTCCTGGAATCCCATGCACAGCTGGACATGGATTGGGGTGGCCAGTAAAAATACATTCAGATTTTTTTGGGGGGGGAGGGACCTGCTACCCTACGTGAATTGTACATGCCTGATAGTGTCTGAAAAGGGCTATTATGTGGTGGGGAGGGGGGGTGGTCTTTTGAATCACCTTCCAGAGAGAATCTAACGAGAGAGGGAAAACATTCCACACCTGCCGATTTCAACATTGATCTTTTCATCGCTGGGCTTAATTAAGCCTGAATCATCAGGGAGCTGCCAAAACATCTCAGATCCTTCCTTCACTTTCCCATAGACTTGTGAAGCAAACACCATTCCTGGAAGGCAGCCATTTGCCCTCCCCTTAAATAGACAATCTGAACAAAAGAACCGGCGACATATTTTAAAGCTGTTTTGCATTTTCATTTCTTCCCCAATTGTCTCCCAACACGTGAATAGAACGACTGCAGAAATTATCCTTTCCCGAGGCTATATCACCATAGACAAAATTCTCTCAATGGCCTGAAAAGTCTTTGAGGGTTCCTTGTACACACACAAACCATCTGCAGTCTGAGGCTATAAATTCTTTTCACTAAGTTGCAGAATGGTTTTGTTATTGGGGTTTGTGTGTGCACGTGCAATTGATAGTACATTTGGCCTCATTAAATACTCACACAAAAGACCAGAAGGAGCTAGTTCCAGTCCATTATATGAGCGATAAACAGTTTTTAAAACATAGCCTAATTAAATAATTACTCAATAGACCACAGCCATTCTGATCTGTCATGTAGCTAATATGCAGTTTCCAAAAACTAGCTAATTAAAGTAATTGCCCAATAGAGCTTGGTGACTCTAAACGACACATTTATTTGCACTGGATACTTTGTACCTGGATGAGAAAGGGAGGAAATCCCCCAAACATATAAAATTATTTTGCAAGTAAACTATTTGATCTCTGGGTAAAGTTTTGCACTGCTTTTGCCCCGTTGGTTTTGACTGGGGAAAGTACGTATCCTATTTAACCAACTGAGATATAGGTTAAAAAATCACTTGCTCATTCAGGCTTGTTGTCCTTAGGAAATGCTACAGTTAAATTCTCAATATTAAAGATTATGCTCAGTGGTGTAGTGGTAGTCATAGAGAGGATATGAGACTAGATATTTAAATTTAGCTAGGAACAAATGGATACTCTAAAAGCTTGCATTAAACAATCAGTTGTCAGAATAACAACATCCAGCTCACAATTAGTCCAATGGGGGCAAGAACTACTGCAAAGGTCTTTATACTTGCCTTAAAAAAATCAGATTACCCTTGAGGATGGTTACGAGTCTGAATTTGAATTGAACTCTAGAGGAATCAGATTACCACTCCTTGCATTTAAAATACTGAAGAAGATCATGAGGTTCAAATGTGTTTGGCTAATAGACTTTCCACATCTACTGCTTTCACTTAAAGCCGCTCTGCGGCTTCATTAAGACTTGTAAGAGTACCCATTAATGCAGCGTTCAAGAGAAGAAGGAAAACACTTCTTTGAAATGTTGACCTCTTGAATAGAGAGCCTTAATTTAACTCGCTGTTTTCTTGGGTTTGCTTGATTTATACGTATTTTTCCACTGTTCATTCTGAATAAATGCTTGCATATATTTGATATTGGTATATTCTAATAGTTCCCCATTCTGGTCACATTGATTCATTATTTCTGCGTACAGATAATTCCTTTCCTTGTTTGTCTGTCTGACACTCTTCATAAAAGTATAATGCAGCAGAAGGAATCTGTTTCGGCCCAAGGGATGAATTTCTTCCTGGCTAACTTTCTGGGGGCCACATGCCAATGGTGAGAGGGGCCAGAAGTTTGTAGAATGCTCTCCCCAGGGAGGTTCGGCTGCTGCCTTCATTATCCACAATCAGGCCTTGGTCTGATTGGCATCCAATGTCCTTTTAAATGTGTTGTGGAACGGGAGGTAATTGGTTTGTTTTTGTTCTTATTTCCATTATGGATTTTGTGTTTCTTATATTGTATTTTTATGTGGTGAACCACCCTGAGATCTACAGGTGAAGAGCAGAATACAAAATCAATAAACAATAATAATAATGATTACCTTCTTCTAAATTCAACCCCATATTTTGTTCTTCCCATCCCTTTCCCCCTTTCTTTGAAATCCCTTCTGAATGTTTGGCCTTAGGTGTTCAAGTATCTTGGACAATTTCTGTCCCAGAGAAACATAATCACAGATGAAGGTGACTTTGGATGTAGATGGAAATTAACTCTGTGAGGGAAATAGTATAAAACCTGGGAGTAGAAGTCCCCCATCACCCCCATAATACTAGGATCCTGGGGTACCCAATCAGTGGAGTGTGGGAAGATTTGGGACAAATTAAGTGCTTCTTCAGGGACACGGGTGGCACTGTGGGTTAAACCACAGAGCCTAGGACTTGCCGATCAGAAGGTCGGTGGTTCGAATCCCCGTTACAGGGTGAGCTCCCATTGCTCGGTCCCTTCTCCTGCCAACCTAGCAGTTCGAAAGCACGCCAAAGTGCAAGTAGATAAATATGTACCGCTCCGGTGGAAAGGTAAACGGTGTTTCCGTGTGCTGCTCTGTTTCGCCAGAAGCGGCTTAGTCATGCTGGCCACATGACACAGAAGCTGTACGCCGGCTCCCTCGGCCAATAAAGCGAGATGAGTGCCGCAACCCCAGAGTTGTCCGTGACTGGACCTAATGGTCAGGGGTCCCTTTACCTTTACCTAACTGCTTCTTCACACAGTTACCCATTGAACTATTTGCTCCTAAAAGATGCAGTGATCACCAACACTTGGATGGCTTTAAAAGAAGATTAGACAAATTCACGAAGGATAAAGCTATCAGGAGCTATTAGCCATAATGGGCATGTTCTACCTCTGCTGTTGGAGAGTGTATGCCTCTGAATGCCAGTCGCTGGGAACTGCTGTTACATTCAGATCCTCTTTGTGGGTTGACAAGAAGATCTTGGACAAGATGAGCCATTGGCTTGAGCTTTTATGTTGATGCATTCTCCATGCATGTGAGATTGTCACGTGTGAGGATAAATGGTCATGAGTTTTGTGCTATTTTGTACTTTGCAGAAAATGCACAGCGTATGAAATGTCCCTTTGTCGAAAAAGCAAAAAAGGAAGCTCGTTTGGTTTTTCAAGGAAGGGCTGACCTCCCAGAATGAATCTCAGAACAATGCATTATTCCTCCACTTGTACAACATTCAAAGCCTTCTTCATTCAGCCAAAAGCCATGTAGGGAGAGAGCATGATCATAGTTTGAAGGTACAGGGGCCAGTAACAGATCTTTGTGGGGCCATTTTTGCCATTCCTGTCTCCTCTCTCTCTCTCTCTCTCTCTCTCTCTGTCTGTCTCTCTCTCACATGGCTACAGATAAAGCCTGAGAAATCATGGGAGAATTACTCAAGCCACTTCCAGATGACCTGTGATTGAGCATCTATCTCAATTTGTCTGCACAAGGTTTGCACGGAGATTATACAATGTCAGCTGTTTATCGAGCATTCATTCCAAGTAGTGCGGGCAGGGAGATTATATAAAGCCACATCAAGCAACTGTTGTCTCACACTTTCCAGTGCCTTTCCCCTTACTGTACAATTCCCAGGGCTTTGGTTTTTCCCCCTGTTTGGAAACAGGTGCATTGCACAACAGCAGCAAAAGCACTTTAGTTGCACAACCTGAATTTGACAGGGTGCAATTGAATCCCACCTGCAAAATAGGGACAGTCTGGAAGCAGCCTTGGGAAACACTAGGATGCAGCAGACTAATGAGGATGTTGTGTAGATGCTTCAAGCAAGTCTGTGCCAGGTAACAGGGCCAGTTCAAATACAACAACTCGTGACACTTGATAAATCTTAGGTGGCGGCGGCAGTTTAGTATTAGTTGTCGTTGCCAAAGCTTACAGGATCGAAACGTGAATGATTATTCATGCCCAAATTCGTCCTTCATGCAAATAAAACAAGAGTTCTGCACTCCTCTTAACACACACCAGCTTTGCATTAAAAAATAAAGGATTTATATATCTGGCTCAGCATGTTATGGTAATCCTGGGTACCTGAGTCATCACGCTGCTTTGAAAGTCCACCTGGCGTAGTTCCATGGGCAGTTAGGCAAGAGATCGCAGATATGCCTGTGAAAGTTTGGGTGTTAGCAAAAGTGGTGGAAAGATTGAAAAGAAGATTAATCTGTGCTACCTGCTCCTCCAGATCTAGCATCAGACTCTCAGAGAATATGCAGCGCACCTGGGAGAGAGAGAAGGCATCAAGAGATGAGCATGTCTCAGCAGTGGATATCTTGGACCAGTTGATGGTACTGGCATGTAGGACTTATTTACAGCCATGATTCACAAATATTTATCTTAGGATCATTAGATAGCAGCCCAAATATCCCAAGGTTATTTTTGCGGTGTTCTAGTGTCGGCCTTTGTATTACCCCTTAAACATGCGGAAACAAGTTTTATATTGAAACAAATTTAGGGCATTATCATCCCTGGATAACTTCAAAGTCAAAAAAAATTCAACCAGATACCTCTAGGAAGGTGACAAGTAGATCACTGGGACAATGACCCTCTCCTCCTGTTGTTTTCTGACCATGATGGGAAGAAGGGCATTTCTAATGCAGGCTGATGCTGGCATGTACGTAGTAAAAGCACTTCTCTAAATTTCAGAGTGCCTGAATATTTTGGGATGTCCCTGAGTCATTTCCACAAAAGATATTGTATTCTATGTATGTCATGAATACAACCCAGAATGTTCCTCCATCTGTTTGGTGGCTTATGACTTCCAAGCAACTGATCGCTGGTGCTACTATGTGGCCTTATCTAACGTGCCAGCATTATGAAGGCAATAGTTGAAACTCAGCATAAGGGAAGAAAATATATGGAGAATTTGAGGGTGGTTGTTTTTTTGGCCAGATGCAATCATTACACCACAAACAGGACTGGATAGTGGAAATTACAACAAATTTAAGCATGTCCTCATCAAAGAGATGTTGTTTGATTCTTTTAATGTAAGATTTGTTTAGGGTTTGTAAAACCTTTTTGGAATTGATATCTTCCCCACTAATCTTTTGCCACGTCAGTTAATTATTTATCAATTCAAAGTCACATTGACCTAAAATCTGAGTATGGCAGAATGTTATTTTTGTTGTAGTGTTAATATTAATGTTGTTTGCTCAGCTCCCACATGGTTGGGTTTCCGCTGGTGGTGCTAATTGCAAGATTTGAAACTAATTAGCCTTCCTTTTAACTCCCAAATCTTTGAATCCCTGCTGTAGATTTAAAACGCATTTTCTTTTACTGTTTGAAAAACACACACACACCAAATCATAGGAACTCAGAAGCTAGGATTACGGCATTAGCATCTTTTTGTCACTTAGACATTGCTCCCATCTACAAATCCAAAATAAGTATGGATACATTATGTGTTTAACGGAGGTCATAGTATAGAAAGTTCCACAAAAGTCACACTGTTTCCTGGTCAAGCAATTCTGTTATATATGTACATTCATAGACATCAGTTTATAGACACATGTGACACAGCATTGACAACACACTTCAAGGAAGCTCTATAGAGATTTCTCAGCCTTTTCACAGAGTTAGGCCCTACAATCAGCCTAATGACCAACATCCTGGGTCTAGACATCAACGGGGCTCCACACATCAGCACTGGTTACCACATGCTTGAGGTGGTAGATGATTTTTGTCTACCTGGGTTCAGTGCTTTTTTTTTTCCTGGGGGACGCAAGGATACGTATTCCTCTAAGCATTCTGTGAATCTAAGTTTGGCCTCACTGAGGGGCAGTATTTCAATATGAGTAGGAAAGTGAGAGTACCCCTAAACATATATTTTTTAAAAGAAAAAAAGCACTGCCTGGATTCCACCAAAACCAGCAACTTTTCCATCGACACTGAGCTAAACAAGCATACAGTGGTACCTCGGGTTACATACGCTTCAGGTTACAGACTCTGCTAACCCAGAAATAGTACCTTGGGTTAAGAACTTTGCTTCAGGATGAGAACAGAAATTGTGCTCCGGTGGCACAGCAGCAGCGGGAGGCCTGATTAGCTTAACCTGAAGTGGTGCTTCAGGTTAAGAACAGTTTCACGTTAAGAATGGACCTCCGGAACGAATTAAGTACTTAACCCGAGGTACCATACCACTGTACTGGCAAGACGATAAGTAGATAAATACCAGTGCAAGTAAATAAATAGATACCGCTGCGGCGGGAAGGTAAATGGCATCTCTGTGCACTCTGGCTTCCATCATGGTGTTCCATTGCACCAGAAGTGGTTTAGTCATGCTGGCCACATGACCAAGCAAGCTGTCTGTTGACAAAATCCAGCTCCCTTTGCCTGAAGCGAGATGAGCCCCACACCCCAGAGATGCCTTTGACTGGACTTAACTGCCCAGGGGTCCTTTACCTTTACTTTATTGCTTGGTATGGGAGTATGTGTTGCTAACAACCCATACCAAGATGAAGGTCTGCCAAGTTTGCATGTTGAGCACTGGATGTCTTCATCTACCCCAGCTGCAACAAAGCATGTCTCTCCCATATCAGTCTCTATAGCTACAGCAGGAACTGTAGCTCTCCATCGTTTTGACTTCAGCCTTGAAGGTGCACTCTTCCATTGTCTACCAAGACAGAGACAGATACCAACCAGAGTTGTATCCAACTGATACAGAGTAAAACCATTGAAATCAATTTCATAAACTCTACTCTGGGTATGAATGATGTTGGATGCAACCCTATATATTTGGGACTGGTTCAAAAATCTGTACCAATTGATTAATGTTATGGATAATAATAATACCTTTATTGTCATTGTACAATGAAATTAAACGAGCCTTCCCCCCCAACACTCAATCTCTTATTGAACAACACACCACCTCGCTAGTCAATTTTGCCATGTTATTTTCTATTCAACAGCCTAACAGCCCATGGATAGAAGCTATTTTTTAGCCTGTTGGTACAGCTGATTATACTTCTATATCTCCTGCCTGAGGGTAGAAGATTAAAGAGGTGATGGCCGGGGTGTGAGTCATCCCTGAGAATTTTTCTCACTCTCCTAAGGCAACGATTCCTTGCACTGTCATCTAGCGGACTCAAGGGACAGCCCATGATATCATGAGCTGTATTCACCACCCTCTGTAGAGACTTTCTGTCCGTGCCTGTCCGGCCATCATACCACACTGTGATACAATATGAAAGGACACTTTCTATTGTGGACCAGTAAAAGGGGTTCATCAATTGTTGTTTAACATTATTCTTTCGCAAGACCCTGAGGAAATGGAATCTCTGTTGGGCCTTTCTGACCACCTGAGTTATGTTGATTTTCCAAGTGAGGTCCTCACTAAGGTAAACTCCCAAGAATTTAAAGGAGGAGACTCTCTCCACACAGCCCCCCCCCCGATATACAACGGGGCAGGTTCCCCTCTCTTCCTCCAGAAGTCCAACACCATCTCCTTTGTCTTACTAATATTTAGGTGCAAGTTATTCGCTAAGCACCATGTAGATACTTTTTGAACCTCCCCCCTGTATTCTGTTTCATCCTTACCTGCAATTAGGCCCATTATGGTAGTATCATATGCAAACTGAATAATTACTGTGGATGGATCAGATGATATGCAGTCATATGTGTACAATGAGTACAGGTAGGGACTTAGCACACATCCCTGTGGGGTGCCTGTGCTAAGCTTCAGGGAGGTAGATGTAACAGTCCCAATCCTCACTGTTTGTGTCCGATCCCTCAAAAGGTCTTTAATCCGGTCACAGATGGTAGAAGAAAGGTCCAGATCTGTCAGCTTTTTAATAAGGATGTCCGGGAGGATGGTATTAAACACCGAGCTCTAATCAATGACTTGGATGATGGACTCAAGGGCATCCTGATCAAATTTGCAGATGACACCAAACTGGGAGGGGTGGCTAACACCCCAGAGGACAGGATCACACTTCAAAACGACCTTGACAGATTAGAGAACTGGGCCAAAACAAACAAGATGAATTTTAATAGGGAGAAATGTAAAGTATTGCACTTGGGCAAAAAAAATGAGAGGCACAAATACAAGATGGGTGACACCTGGCTTGAGAGCAGTACATGTGAAAAGGATCTAGGAGTCTTGGTTGACCACAAACTTGACATGAGCCAACAGTGTGACGCGGCAGCTAAAAAAGCCAATGCAATTCTGGGCTGCATCAATAGGAGTATTGCATCTAGATCAAGGGAAGTAATAGTGCCACTGTATTCTGCTCTGGTCAGACCTCACCTGGAGTACTGTGTCCAGTTCTGGGCACCACAGTTCAAGAAGGACACTGACAAACTGGAACGTGTCCAGAGGAGGGCAACCAAAATGGTCAAAGGCCTGGAAACGATGCCTTATGAAGAACGGACACTGACAAACTGGAACGTGTCCAGAGGAGGGCAACCAAAATGGTCAAAGGCCTGGAAACGATGCCTTATGAAGAACGGCTAAGGGAGCTGGGCATGTTTAGCCTGGAGAAGAGGAGGTTAAGGGGTGATATGATAGCCATGTTCAAATATATAAAAGGATGTCACATAGAGGAGGGAGAAAGGTTGTTTTCTGCTGCTCCAGAGAAGCGGACACGGAGCAATGGTTCCAAACTACAAGAAAAAAGATTCCACCTAAACATTAGGAAGAACTTCCTGACAGTAAGAGCTGTTTGACAGTGGAATTTGCTGCCAAGGAGTGTGGTGGAGTCTCCTTCTTTGGAGGTCTTTAAGCAGAGGCTTGACAACCATATGTCAGGAGTGCTCTGATGGTGTTTCCTGCTTGGCAGGGGGTTGGACTCGATGGCCCTTGTGGTCTCTTCCAACTCTATGATTCTATGATTCTATGATTCTATGAATCAATAAACAACATTCTGACATAATTCCCCTGTCTCTCCAGATGACTCGCTGCAAGGTGAAAGGCTGTAGCTATGGCATCTTCTGTTGACCTGTTTCTTCTATAGGCGAATGATGTTTATCCAAGTCTGGTGGCAAGCATGACCTAAGATGTTGAAGGACACTATTACAGTATGGAAGGGAGAGCCATGCTGGTGTCCTCCAGAAAATCTGTCCATTTTCAGCTTTTCTGATTTTACATAGCAAAAATTTTTTTGTTATGGTTGTTTAATTTCTATTCATTTTATTATTGCTAGCATGCTTGTATGGAAAGTTGATCTATATATTTAATAAATATGCAGATAGACAAAAGCTTTTGCTCTGTGTTACTGGAACCCAATGTCATGTGAGAATGTGCACACAGAGGAATGTCACCTAAGCGCTTTTTTTTCACCAAGATAGACATTTAACTCACTCAAAACCAGTGGGAGTTACGCTCTCTCTTCAGCATGTACTATTTCGATAGCGTGTTGCAAGAATGCTAAAAATGCCTTCTGAAATATAATAACAGTAGATAACATGCAAATTGATATAATATGGCACCAGGTGCATGTAAGACCTAGAATTATGCAGCTATTACAAAACTTTCATCCATACCCACAGAGTGCAAAGAAAAATGGCATCTAATTTTCTCCCCTGGTTGAGATTTGAGATTCTTCCTTGAGATGAAGACATTAATATTTTGATAGCAAAAGGTCATTTTTCAACAGTGTTTGCAGATCGCCAGTAAAAGATAATGCTTCCCTAGTGAACTTGCTTCCTATTATATACATTCCACATACTAATGAACTCTCTGGGAAGAGACTGGTTTGGTTTTGCACTATGCAGAAAAAGAAGCAAAAGAAAAGAGTATAGTGTATTTTTAAAAATATGTCTAATTTCTTTTGCTGTGAATTAATTTGCCAGTTATGATTGTTCTCAGGATTACTAGCCAAGTGCTGACCCAAAAGTGGCTGTATCTGCATTATGCCCCTCCTTGTCAATCTCAGCTTGGGGTTTGCAAAATATTCAAATACAAAGGAGAACAGAAAGAGAGGGTTGGTCCACCTCCTTCCGCTGCCAAAACTGCCCTCAACATTGGAAGAGCCCTTTTCCTACTGGTGTGCCATGCAGGCTTTCCCACAGATGAAAGGTTCTCCAAACACATTATCTACCCGACGGGATGCAGGTGGTGCTGTGGTCTAAACCACTTGGGCTTGCTGATCAGAAGGCTGGTGGTTCAAATCCCTGTGACGAGGTGAGCTCCTGTTGCTCTGTCCCAGCTTCTGCCAACATAGCAGTTTGAAAGCACACCAGTGCAAGTAGATAAATAGGTACAGCTGCAGTGGAAAGGTAAACAGTGTTTCCGTGAGCTCTGGTTTCTGTCACGGCGTTCTGTTGTGCCAGAAGTGGTTTAGTCCTGCTGGCCACATGACCTGGAAGCTGTCTGTGGACAAATGTCGGCTCCCTCGACCTGAAAGCGAGATGAGCACCGCAACCCCATGGTCACCTTTGACTGGACTTAACCGTCCAGGGGTCCTTTACCTTTACCATTACCATTATCTACCCATCTTAGTGCTCCCTCTGTTCCAAGAATGTGGTTAAAAATAGACATTATGTTACAAATGCAAATGCATTAAATATGTTTTGACAGTTTCAGGGGAAGCAGAATCAGGATATCATCATCATCATCATCATCATGTTGCCCATGAAACTTTTAATAGCTCTATGAGGTGCTGGCTTCATGCAGACTGACTCTGTGTTACAAAGATGTCTGCAAACGTGACATGCAGGTTGGCAACATCAACCCCTTGCAGATGACCTCAGTGCCTGGAAACAAGCAGTCAGGTTGTGTATCCATAGCAGTGACCTGAGGGGGAATGGCTGCTGGGAGGATCGCAGAGAGAAGAAACGCCATGGTGCATCTTCAGCAGCAACACAGCCACAGCAGGCGCTGTAACTCTCCATCAGTTCACCCCTAAAGGCACACTCCTCCATTATCTCTCAAGATACGATGGATGCCAAAAGCTATTATTATTACCGTCTCTCCACCAGCAGATCTTAGGACAGGCTACAATAATTAAAAATTAAAAACAGTTAAAACAGTTTGCAACCCCAGGAATATGGTGGGCCTTGTAAACGCACATCTCAGATATCAAGGGCTAGGGTAAGAAGAAGAAGGAGGAGGAGGAGGAGGAGGAGGAGGAGGAGAAGAAGAAGAAATACCATCGTGCATCTGTAACAGCAAAACTGGATGCCTTTATCTGCCCCACTTGCAATAAAACATGTCTCTCCTGTATCAGTCTCTACAGCCAAAACAGGCACTGTAACTCTCCAATGGTTGATTACCTTTGAAGATGTACTCCCCCATTGTCTCCCTACACAGACAGATGTCAGCAATTATTATTATTTTTAACAACAATTAAATTTATATACCAGCCTTCCTCCAAAGGAGCCCAGGAGGACATGTGGGGATTAACTACTTGCCCCACTGAAAATCTTCTCTTGCTAAAAATGTTATTTTCCTAGGAAGGGGATAATTTCCTACTGGGATGATTAGATCTTCAGGAGAGGTAGAAAAGCCGGTTGGATGTGGGGCAAATGGAGCTCACGGGGTAAGCTAATACACACTATTTGCGTACAGACGCCAAGAAGGCCCCTCCCTCTCATCCAGACTAAAACTGCCTCAGTCATGGGTGGGAACACAGAAGGGCATCTCTGGTGGAATTTAGGTAGAGGGCAGGCTGGTTCAGGAGAAGACTGTTCTTCATCTATCCTGGACTGAAGCCATTTATGCCTTCCAAAAACCCTTTGAACTGTGCCCAGAAACAAATTGGCAGCTATTAAGAATGTTGTAATCTTTGCTTTGGATAGCTCCAAGTCTGGAACAACAGGTGTTGCAATTCTCTCTGGTAGTGCAACTCTTTTATTTATTTCCACGATAACAAGTTAGATCTTCCAGTTTGCTCACCTTACGTGCTAACGATTGTTGATGTGCAGCCACAAATTAATGCTTTGATAACAACAGCGAAGATTACCACATATTCCACTCAGGATGCAGATGGGCTCAGAACAAGATAAAACTCAACCCATTAAGTAATGAGAACATTTGAATTTCAAGTCGGCACTTTGTAGAGGTGGAGAAGCAAAACACTGAGTCACATTTTATTTCATGTGTACACACACACACAATTGATTTGTTGTAATTTTAACTATTTTTAAAAAGTCTCCCTCTCCCAGGATGGCTATCTTTAAATCTCAACATACAAATGCTATAGAAATAGTTAAAGTTACAATAAATTGATACTAATTTCAAAAACACAGCAGTATGTGACATGTTCTCTGCACAACAATATGCCACTAAGCATCAAATGCTTGGTCAAAACTATTTTTAATGGAACATAACAAAATATTTCAACAAAGGCCAAATATAAAAGTACAGTAAAAGGGTAAAAGAAAAACCAGAACTAAACATAGCAAATTTCCGTACCAAAGTCAAGTATAACAGATCAATATTGCAAGTAACACAAATGGGGTCACATTATACCTCATTGCTCCAGAACATTATAGAGAGGCTCCATTTCTTCATAAAGACAATAACTTGCTTTCTAGCCTCTCTGGCTTTAACCATATGTGTGAGCTTAACCATACATATACTGTATCCCAGATTTCAGTTATCAGTTCTCTCATGGATGGTGTTCCTATCCCCACTCTTAGGTATTTTGGCAATACCGTTTCCCCATTTCACGTGGAAGGGGGGATGAATTTGCCACACCCTTCTCCCCTGGAAGAAGAGAAGAGTTGGAATAGGGAGAAGGCTCGTGAACTATTTCGTCCAATAAACAAAGAGGCCGAGACCAGGCTAGTTAAGATGGATCCACCCCATGCTCTGCTTATTTCTGACTTCGGCTCCATCCCTCCTGCCCTCTACAGTGCGGGCTTTGCTAGCTCCTCCTTTTGGGGGCTGAGAAGGATTTGGAAGGGAAGCCCATGATAGGTCCTTGGGACTCCTCTATTTTTTGCCTGCTTCACACTGTTGGGTGGGGGACTGTGGGACTGGAGATGAGTTTTCTTAATCTGGCCCAACTGGTGTTTAGTCTGGGCAGGTGAGAGTACCCGAGGTGTTATTTGGCTGAGGGCACTCTTTAGTCACCTTCCATGGGCTTTACTTTGGGATGTCCTTAAGCTTGGCAGGAAGATTGAGGTGATGCCGGCTGGTGGAGCCACAGCACATGTAGGGTTCACGCACCCAAGGTGCACAGCAGAGAGGGAGAATTCTTTACAACATGTGGCTGTAAACATGCCAAGGAGATGGGAGGGATCGAATCCCTTCCATTTATTACAATTTACTGCAATTTAAAAATTTGATTTGGTTAATCTGGTTGGTTTGCAGATCCTCTATAATTTTGTTATATTTAATAAATATAACTTGCTTACCAATAAGCTCAGTCTCTCAAGTCTTTGGAGCATGATGGCAAATAATAATAGTTAATACCCTGTCTACTGTTAGTGCAATTTCTTTGACATATTCAGACAGTAAAGGGTCAGTGGTGAAATACAGCCCATTGTTAGTTAAGTTTCCATTATTATATCATCCCTGAATTTTCTGATTTTAGGACACAACCAAAATATATGCCATATCCCAGTTCTTGTGCCTTGACACCTCCAACCGGCCTCACACACTGTTCTGTAGCCCTGATTAAGATGATGTGGTGTTAGGTAACAATGGGAACCTATTAAAACTTTCCTTACAGAGTGCTGGGGCAGTTTCCTTTGGGTTGGATACAGCATTCCTCTTCTTACAAAAGAGTCCTGCTCAAGTCCTTTTGTATGGAATGATACTTGGAATGCTGTGGATCCATTTAATTTTTTTTATGATCAACATATTGTTTTACATGGCAAGCTGACCTGTGAACCCTAGCGAGTAGGAAGGCTGGGATATAAAAATGCCCAATTAACTCAAGCCATAGGAACGTGGGGTGAAAAACATGAAACTACCTTATACAGTGGTACCTTGGGTTAAGAACTGAATTTGTTCTGGAGGTACGTTCTTAACCTGAAACTGTTCTTAACCTGAGGTACCACTTTAGCTAATGGGGCCTCCTGCTGCCGCTGCGTGATTTCTGTTCTTATCCTGAAGCAAAGTTCTTAACCCGAGGTACTATTTCTGGGTTAGCGGAGTCTGTAACCTGAAGCATCTGTAACCCAAGGTACCACTGTACCGAGTCATGATCCCTTCCAACTCTCTGATGCTATAAATCAGACTATTATCTTACACTGACTGGGAGGGGCTCTCTGGGGTTTCAGTCAGGGGTCTTTCCCTTGGAGATGTCAGAGACTGAGCCATGTCTGCATGCAGAGTGGATGCTCTTCCACTGAATCCATCAAATCATCTTCCTAAACTGACAGCTGCCATAGGAAGCTCTGAGTCAGAGTTTTACTCCACTTAGCTCAATACTGTATGTACTAACTGGCAGCAGCACTCCAGGATTACAGATTTCCAGGATTCTCTCCCAGCCTTATCTAGAGACACCTGGTATTGAACCTGGGACCATCTTCATGCTAAGCAAATGCTCTACCACTGAGCTATGGCTCAAGCTTAGCACACAAGGTTGTTGTCAGGCTAAAAATGGCAGAGAGGGCTTGAAGAACCCTGTGTGCTGCCCCAAACTCCTCAGAGACAGTAATAAATGAACTAGGTTGTCCAATTGGCTTCAGCATGACCCACAAAAGACTGATGTTCATGAGACTGCATTTTCTGCTTCCTCTCCTTGTTGGAGCATTGCATGTGGGAAGTGGGGGGGATGACGTTTATTTAAAGCGCAGAAGGTGAAATCCGAAGGTGCGTGGTGTGGCATGGCTTGGCATCATCAGGCAGACCTAGAAAACATAAAGAATATAAAGCTGAATCTCCCTTGAATGTGGTCTTTGTATCCATAGGCTCAAAAATGGTAAACAGGAGTTTAAAATGCAAAGAGAAAAACAAGATGTTATTCACAACTGGAAGAACTAGCCTTGCCTGGGAAGAGGGGCGGGTGGGAAGTGTGTGTGAGTGGGATGAGACTCAGCTGTAATTATACGGTGCAGAAAGTTTTCCAATTCAATATCTGATCCTTTCTATATTGGTGTGCCATCTCACTATCTCAAGGGGGAAAGTCTGCATGAGGATAGGCTCTGTCATAAGAAAGATGAAAAACAACTTCTCGGCGATGGATTTAAATTTGCCATTCCTGTTCGGTGTACCTTTCCACCAGGAATTATAAACTTGTTTTTGCAGCAAAGGTTAAAAATACTGCTTACGCAGAGCCCCAAGAGATGTAATCCAGGAGACCTATGAACGGGAACTCCAATGGCTTGGGGAAATATCCATAGCAGTCCCAGGGAATTTGGAGGAGCAAAGGGCAGAAGGAACTGAGATCAGGACAGTGTTGCTGTAGGGAGAGCTGACTAATGCTTTCACCAGGACCAGTTCCCAGATTGTTGCTGTTTGCTGCATCCTGGGTTCCAAATGGGATTGGCTGATCCAATCCATAAGGACAACCTAGGACCACGCAACCAAAACAGATATAAGACTCTGTCCAATCCCAGGGGATCTGGGACCCTTAAGTCCAAGAGCCCTGAATCAGGCTCTCTGGATACATACATATGGAGGCTACACCTTTCATGCCAGGGACCCAAAATGGAGAAGGGATGCTAGGCTCCAAACCAGAGGCCTGGCCCCTTCAATTCCTCATGGAAAGAGTGGAACCTGGGAGGGCTGAACTGGCCCTCGAACCCTTCTGTTCGCTCTCAAAATGTGCGGGAACAAGTTAAGGGCACAAGAAGAGCTTGCTGGGTCAGGCCCATCTAGTCCAGCATCCTGTTCCTGCAGTGGCCAACTAGATGCCTGTGGGGAAACCCACAAGCAGGGCTCAAAAGGGTTCGAGGGCCATTTCACCCCTCCCAGGTTCCACACTTTGCATGAGGAATAGAAGTGGTCAGGACAAAAGCGCTCTCCTCTCCTGTGGTTTCCAGGAACTGGGATCCAGAAGAATTTCTGCCTCCAACTGTGGGTGTAGAGGGCATAGCTACCATGGCTTGTAGTCATTGGTAGCTCTCTCCTCTGTGAGTTTGCCTTAAGCCATCTAGGTAGGGTATCGCTGCTTCCTGTAGAAACGAGTCCCATAGTTTAACTGTTAATTATGTGAAGTTGATTGCTTGGTATTCATCTTGCTCAGTGGGTTCCTCATCAAGACCTGCCCTGCCCCACAGTGTCTGTATGTTTCCCCTATGGAAAGAAAAGCAGCACCAGAGGGTTATTTTAACTGAAAACAATGGGGAAATGAACAGGCTATGCTCCCTGAACTATGGTTCTCATCCAAATACTCACCCCTGACATCTAAACCCTGGTGGCTGTTGTTAACACATCAGGGGATTCCATTCGCAAATCCCTAGTACCATGTCTCATTTGGCCCATAGTGTATTGGGAAGATGAATAAAATATATACTTAGCTGGATTAGTAGCCTTCCTTAAAAAAGTAAAATATTTATCAGCCACCTTTCCAAGCAACCCCGAAGGGCTTATTACAGGAGCAGCAAGGGCAGAATGTACAATAAAGCTAATTAAAAGAGAAAACATGTCCACAGCCCAGTGCTACAGATATTAACTCAGAAGTAATAAGCCGGCACAGTTCCATGGGATTTGCCCCCTTGCAATTGTGTCTTAGGACTGCAGGCTTGCAATGAAATCCTCCAAAGTAAGTCCCACTGATTATAGTGGGCTTCATGCCTAGCAGAGATGGACACATCCTTGTATTTTTCTTGTCCCTGTCAATTTTGCTGTCTTAAATCTTTCCTTAGCCCATTTTGAAATTCATCTAAGGGATTTTTGTGTGTGTGTGTTTTTAAAAAAAGCATATGACAATTCATACTGAAAAGCCTATTTTATAACAACATATATATTTAAATATGTCTTTTTTTATCTTAATACACAGAATTCTAAATGTGTTCCAACCTAATGCACACTCCTAGATGCAGAAACTTTGGTGCAGAAACTATCCGATGCAGTACTAAGTAACTAAGAAGCTTGCACATTGGGGCTTCCCCCATCTCCTCTCCCTATGCCCTCCTGAAATCTGTTCTGGGTTTTCCCTCAACCTTCTGAAGAAGTTTGTGCCCAAATAAATTCACCACAGATGACGGTATTATGCCATGTCTCTGTGACTCATGCCTGGATCTGAACTAACCAAAAACGTTGCTGACGAAAATGCTTTCCCCACCACCACCTTTAAGTAAGATGCACATTTCTGGCTAGGCAAATATTTGCTGCAGTTGAAACAAGTAGGTCCATAACTCCATGGTGGAGTATCCGCCTTGCAAGCAGAAGGTCCCAGTTTCAATCTCCACCTGGGGCTACAAGAGACCTTGCCCTCCCCACCTGAAACCCTAGAGAGGCATTGCCTGCCATCTTAGACATTATTGTGCTAGATGGACCAGTGGTCTGACTCGCTATAAGGCAGCTTCCTTTGCTTCTAAGAAGACATAAGATAGTCCCCCAACACAATGAATTGTTCATTTAATATAGGGAACAGAAGCCCATTGTCACAATGTACTCATATGCACACTGCAGCAAGAGCAACTGAGCCACAGAGCCATGGTTTCCAACTTTGGTATCACTGCAGCTTGTGTGCCCAGGTCCCGGGCCGCATAGTTCCCTTATATAATAATGATGATGATAGCCTATAGATCAAAACCACAAGGGGAGGGAAACATAAGGGTCAGATTGAGTCCAAACCAAAGTGCAGGTGGAACAGCTCTGTCTTGCAGGCCCTGCAGAAAGATGTCCCGCACTGCCCTAGTCTCTTGTGACAGAGCGTTCCACCAAGTTGGGGCCAGTACTGAAAAGGCCCTGGCCCTAGTTGAGACCAATCTAATCACCTTGCGACTTGGAACCTCCAAAATGTTGTCATAATAAACACAAGGACATGAATGTTGTTGTTTAGTAGTTTAGTCGTGTCTGACTCTTCGTGACCCCATGGACCAAAGCACACCAGGCACTCCTGTCTTCCACTGCCTCCCGTAGTTTGTTCAAACTCATGCTGGTAGCTTCAAGAACACTATCCAACCATCTCGTCCTCTGTCGTCCCCTTCTCCTTGTGCCCTCCATCTTTCCCAACATCAGGTTCTTTTCCAGGGAGTCTTCTCTTCTCATGAGGTGGCCAAATACTGGAGTCTCAGCTTCAGGATCTGTCCTTCCAGTGAGCACTCAGGGCTGATTTCCTTAAGAATGGATAGGTTTGATCTTCTTCCAGTCCAAGGGACTCTCAAGAGTCTCCTCCAGCACCATAATTCAAAAGCATCAAATCTTCGGCGATCAGCATTCTTTATGGTCCAGCTCTCACTTCCATACATCACTACTGGGAAAACTTTATATATAGCTTTATATAGCTTTATATAGCTTTAACTATATGGACCTTTGTTGGCAAGGTCATGAATATTTTAGCATAATGGGCAAAAATAGGCCACAACTTTATTGGTTACAGATGGGAGTGGTTTGACTTACGCATTGGGTGAAACCAGACTATATCCTAACTGCTGCCCATCTGCAGGGAGTCTCACTAAGGGCAAACCCCCAGTAGGGGCAGCCCTATGACATACATCAAATTGGGGCACCCCCAGGGTCCCCGGTGGGTTGTGGCATGGCCCTAGCCCATGACCAGGCTTCAGACAGGATCCACACCCCCAGATCCCTTTAATTATGGAGGAGGGGCAGGTGGAGGCTACAACCATAAGCAAAGGCTGACCCAATGCCTAACCTTACAAAGTTGTAACAATTGCTACAAAGTAGGCGAAAACCAAATGGCTGGTGCCAATATGCCAAGTGGAAAAATTCCTACCCGGCCCCATCAATATGGCGGCCGACATATGTCCATAGCAAGGGTGCTGTCATAGCAACGCATAAAAAGAGGGCAGGTGGGCTGGGAGACTGGCAAGGAGGCAAAAGGAGGCCACCCTCCCGGCCAGGGGTCCCAGATGCCATTCCGCAACACTGCCCCCCAGGGACTTACTAGGACAGCCCTGGGGCAGGGCAGTGGCAAAGTCAGAGCTGTCCCTCCCAGTGGCAAGAGCGCCTGGTGTGCTTTGCCCCCACCCTACCCCAGTTGCAACAGCACCGATGTCAGGAGGACAGCTCTGCTCCCACAACACTGGCTGCTCCTGCCTGTATAAGCTGCATTCACAAGGCAGCATGGGCAGATTTAGGGCAGAGGGACGCGGGTGGTGCTGTGGGTTAAACCACAGAGCCTAGGACTTGCCGATCAGAAGGTCGGCGTTTCGAATCCCCACGACGGGGTGAGCTCCCATTTCTCGGTCCCTGCTCCTGCCAACCTAGCAGTTTGAAAGCACGTCACAAAGTGCAAGTAGATAAATAGGTACCACTCCAGCGGGAAGGTAAACGGCATTTCCGTGCGCTGCTCTGGTGAGCCAGAAGCTGGCCACATGACCTGGAAGCTGTACGCCAGCTCCCTCGGCCAATATAGCGAGATGAGCGCCGCAACCCCAGAGCCGTCCACAACTGGACCTAATGGTCAGGGGTCCCTTTACCTTTACCTTTAACCGGTTCCAACACACTGGGCGCCAAGCCTAGGGGACACCGCAGGGTGTCACAACTATGACATAGTGGATTGAGCAGAATGGAAGGTGAAAGGTCAAAGGGGACGAAATTTTGGGCTTGTCCAGGGCACCATTGAAATTTGAAAGACCAAAGTCTGACAGCTTATTCTGTTTCCCTGACCATTATCCTCACCGTTCATTTCCACATTATAATTCAGTTTTCACACAACATAGAAGCCACTTCCAGAAAACAAATGGACTATACTGCATGTTTAGCATATATTTCCGCATTATTGCATTCCATCTGCAACACAGTCAACCCAAAAAATTGCAGGAATAAAAGGTGGGGGAAACTGAAGTTTTTATTCTGGCACGCAGTTCTTTTTTGCCATTTTCATGGGGGAATCAAGGGAAAGAGACCATATGTGGAAAGGGTGAATGAATAAAAATGTTGCCCAGTGGTGCATCATGACATGCCGATTTATTGGTCAAAAGCCTATCATTTTGTACTTCAACACATACTTCAATGAGAAAGGAACACTAGAAAAGGGAACAGAAGCACTAGCATTATAATCGGGAAAAGTAACCAAAAATTCTCCACATCCGAATGTGCAAGGGTTCAACACAGGACTTTGCTGCACCTTTTTGCCTCTGTTTGCTTCCCCAGCTAGCTTCTGGCTCTTTGTGCCCTGATCTTCCTGCCCCACAAGCACACTGCAGTTAATGGGAAGGATTTATTATTTATGGATTTAATGCATTTGTTTACTGCTCTTCAGTAAGAGATTTCCAGGGCAGCTTACATTTGGAAAAAGCTAGAATACAATAAATGCATTTTTAAAAAAATGTTAATAGAGAAGGCTGAATGAAGAGCAAACTGAACAAACCAACTAACAGCAGGAAATATTTCACAAAGTTAAAAAGCCATGGGGAAATATGTAGGTCTTTCCCCAGTGGAGAGAAGATCCTAATGGAGGGGCCAGGTGATTCTCTCTTGAGAAAGAATTCCATGGATGGGGCACCAGCCTTCGGGGGGGGGGGACCCTCTGTCGGGTCACCACTGCCTCATCTCAGATAGTGGAATACCCAGGGGAGGGGATTCCCCAGAAAACTGTCTTGGTGCATGAGAGAGCCAGTGTGGGAAAATATGGTGATGTAGGGCTTTCTGGGTAAGCAGCAGCACTTTGACCTGGACTCAGAAATGAACTGGGAGCCACAGCAGCCTCCAGGCATCTTTCTCCCCCACCTCCCCAGGGCCCTGGGGCACAATTGCTTCGTGGGTCTGAGGAGGAGAACTGTGGCTGAACGCATGCAAAGTGTGCACGAGGTTCACACTGAAAGGTATTGTCTGTGTGC
This sequence comes from Podarcis erhardii, assembly GCF_964252035.2. Taxonomy (NCBI): domain Eukaryota; kingdom Metazoa; phylum Chordata; class Lepidosauria; order Squamata; family Lacertidae; genus Podarcis; species Podarcis erhardii. The sequence goes on along the minus strand of NC_138513.1, from coordinate 13,795,501 downwards.
TGCAATGTGCACGCACAAAGCCAGAGGGACCACTTGTTCCCCATAACATGTACAAAGGAAGCGTTGACCCGTTTTAAACTTCAAAATGTTTTGCATTTCTCAGAATGTTCTATATGAAATAATATTGTGTGTGAGCGAGAATGAGGGTGAGAGAGTGGGATGTATGTACACAAGGACTTGTACCTACAAACTTTTTGTTACACTGTTGGCATAGCAACAAATGTTGTCAATGCATCTGGAGTTTTAGCTGCTCTGCAAGCAATTGCAACTGGGAAATGATACATAATGAGTGCGCCGTTCCCTTACCACCGGTATTATTTGGTCATGTACGGCCCTTTTTTTCATGTAAATTGGTCATTGAGAAACAAATGACTCACCCAACAAATATGCATAGTTGCAAAGTACAGAAACTTGGCTCACCCTTGTGCATGTCAACAGTGGGATGCTGACAGGCTGAAATTCCCACTCATCTCTGATTATCTAAGCAGAGAGAAAAAACATGCATTCACTCTCCGATGACAGTGGCTGACCCAATTAAACCTTCCGGTGTGTGCTGAATCCAGCCTTTGTCCAGACACCCAACAGATTATCAGCTCTGATATGCATATCCTAAATGCACAAAAGGGACGGAAGGTGATTTACTTCTCTCTCTTGGCATGTCTTTCCATGACTGGAGTCATTGGTTGAACCAGCCCTTAGGGGATGGATTTCAACTGGTATCAACACAGCAGCTACCCCAGTCAGCTCTTGTACAGGATTATATCCTGTTTACTTCTCTATGTAAAGAACTATGCCAGAGACTAAAAAAAAAAGTAGCGGGTTATGTGCCTTTTAAAGATGACTGGGTCATTCTATTTCTGCTCCAGGTCACTTGAAACCATTTCATTCCACTTCCCCAGTAATCTGAGATTATTATTATTTTTAAAAAATGAACATTAAATATACAGTGTGTGTGTGTGTGTGTGTGTGTGTGTGTGTGTGTTCACGCAACACAAGACTTCTAAACATATATTTCTTTTTGAAAGGGTATCTGTGTTAGTTTGTGGCATCAAAAACAAGAAAGAGTCCAGGTGGGAGGTTACGGCAAAAACAACCAATTGCAGTTACAAGAGACATACTTATAGCAACACCTTTTCATATTTCTGATTTTACCTCAAAATGTTCTGTTTATAATGTTCATTGCAAAAATTGACAAATAAATACTAATTATATTAGTAATGATTTATCTACCTTCTCTGAAGCAAACTAAACATGCAAGATTTATCATCTTTAGCAGAAATGGGGAACATCTGGCCCTGCAGATGTTGTTGGACAACAACTTTCATCATCCCTGACCACCGGCCACACTAAACGGAACTGAAGCCCAGCAACACTGGGAAGCCATATATCACCCCAATATATATCATATTTTCTATATTCTGTTGAACCTAATCATTTATGTACAAACTTTGTGCATTTATTCACCACTTCTGTTCAAACAGTAATATTTAAGTTACCCACCAATTCTTGCTTTTCAGCTTGCACTACCTCCTGAAACTATCTCATGAGCTTGCCACAGTGATCCATGCTCTGGTTACATCCAGACTGGACTACTGTGTGGGCCTACCTTTGAAGATGATTCAAAAACATCCTATTGAGCATTAGGTAGTTAGTGTCTATAACACTTTTATTATAGTAACTGCACTAGTTACTGGTCCTTTTTTAGCCCCAGTTGAAAGTGCTGGTGTGGACCTTGAAAGCCCTAAGCAGCTGTGTTCAACATAATAAGGAGACCTGAGGAGCCAATGGAGGCTCATCTCGACCTATGACTCTAGCCTGGCTCTTCGGTCAGTGTTGTACAGACTGCTTGGAAGTTCTTCTTGGGCCTATATCTTGACATAGATACAGAAAACCACCAGCAAGCCATTGTTGATTTTCATCAACTCTATCCAGCCACTTTCATCACAGAGCTTTTGAGTATAATATCATGAAGCATTTCCTCCAGGAGAAGGTTTCTCACCAGGTCCTCATCCCTTAAAAAGCTATGAGGCATTAAGAGGGGACCCAGCAACATAAGTTCCTGCTTTGCTGGTCTATCACAAGGCCAGGTAATTTCACAAAGTACCACCAGTGAGTCACAGGAAGAGCCGAGTTAAAGTTTCTCAGAAAACATTTTTCTGAGAAAATTGCTGAGATTTCACTCTTTCTCATCTCAGTCCTAGAAAATGCTAGATACTTATCTGCATCAGCCACCAGCCATTGCAATTTGTTGCGAAGTTCAAACATATATAAGCACAACTAAGCAGGTGAAATTACCAAACTCAATTAAGTCGCACTAGTAAAAGTTATCCAATTTAAAACTCAGGGACCATCTCTGTGGCCCATATTTTTAATTGCAGTTGCTACAATTGTTGCATTTGCTGCTTCCACCAGCTTATCTTGATCTGTCAGAAGAGTTACATAATAATCAGCTGAAGCTCATTTTGCAGAACATTCTCTGGATAACATCCACTATTTTTAATTAATTATTGTGTGTGTGTGGAGGCTGCCATTTCCTCCCCCTCACACAGCCCCAGGCAGCTTATACCACTGCTGCTGCAGTGATCGTGGTGGGCCCCATCCTGAGAAAGTGGGAAAGGCTTTCTCCTCCCCACGTAGAAATTTGGCAAAATGGTCTCCCTAGTTTTGAGAGACTAGTTTTGCCCAGCTTTGGTAATAACCAGACTTCCATGAAAGGATATTAAATGCACACCGAATGGGGAGAGTGGGGCAACTTATACATCAGGAGACAGCATCAAAAGATGGATGCTAAGAAAAATACATTCGGTTGATTAGTCTAATGGTGCATTCATTTTACTGGGAAATGTTTCCAGGACATGGTTATTTCAGGAAATACACCTGTGGTTACTCCTTCTTATGAGTGAGCCTCCATATAGTAAAAGAGAGCCAGGAGCCTGCAGCTTTTCAGATGTTGCTGGACACCAAACATTGTTGGGGATGATGGGAAATGTAGTCTAACAACCCTCCTTCCCTAACCCTGTGGAGCCAGTGTGGTGTAGTGGTTAAGAGCGGTAGACTCGTAATCTGGTGAACTGGGTTCGCTTCCCCGCTCCTCCACCTGCAGCTGCTGGGTGACCTTGGGCTAGTCACACTTCTCTGAAGTCTCTCAGCCCCACTCACCTCACAGAGTGTTTGTTGTGAGGGAGGGAGGGAAAGGAGAATGTTAGCTGCTTTGAGACTCCTTCAGGTAGTGATAAAGCGGGATATCAAATCCAAACTCTTAAATGTAAGATTCATTCATGGGAAATCCATTGTGATATTTGGGTGGAAGAATTTCACCAGACTGTATATATTGATTACTCTCTAATGTGTCAAGATTTGCAGAAAAAAATCTCACCCCACTGACATTTGCTTGTTGGGGGGCAGGGAAACAGGAATTACACACCCACATCGAAATGCTCATAGAATTCACACATATTCAAATGTAGTGGAATATTTGCCTGGTAAGATAGCTAACAGAGCTCAGTATAATAAACTTGGCAATTCTTTCCCTACAAATACGCATTCCACATAAAAGACAAATAGGCTGAATAGGCGGGAGGAAAGATACATTCAATGTAAACACCTTGGAATGAATATTTTAGCTTTATGACTGTAATTCAGCATAATAGAATTCAAAAAAGGTCAGTAGTATGCCACATATTTGTTTGCAAAAGATCATGTGTTCCCATGGCAACACTAAGCCCTGTATGCAGGGCAATCATCAAACTGTTGTAAATACAGATTGAATAAAATGAGATGTTAGCCCAAAAATAAAAATAAAAAAGCATCAGATTAAATGTTTCCTGTAATCAATCTGTCTTTCTGAATCACTGGGTAATACTATACACGGCGTGCCCTGCAATGCTAAATGGATGGAAACCAAATGTGCTTGATTTACTTCCCTAGATGAAAAAGAGTAGGAGGTGGTCTTCATGGACTATTGCCTACCACAGCAATGAAATCTCATTTCCCCACCTCAATTGTTTCCCTCTCCTTCCTCCAAGGAGATCAGGATCACAGCCTGCATTTCCGTTTGCACACATTGATTTGAGCAGGATTCCCTTTTCGAAGTGTGTTAGGGAGATTGCACCATTTGGATCTACTTACAAAACTAGCTTATATCAGGTAAGGCCATTAGATGATCTGCCCACAAGAAGTCTGGAACAGGTGGTTGAGTGGAGGTTAGAATTTACCTTTGTACCTCTCGCCTAACGTTCTGGCTATGGAAAAGTGAGAGGGCTGTTTTCTAGACACACCTTTCTATCATTCATCCAGGCAAGCAAGAGCCTTTATCATAAATTCAAAGGCTCATTCTAGGCAGACAAAAGCACTCAGTGAGAGTGTGGAACACAGGCATGGAAGATTACCAAGGATCGGCTAAGAGATCCAAACCAAAATTGTCAGAAACCAGCACTGACAGATCCATTCATCTGTACACTTCTGGTTTCCACTGGGTGACCAAACTAACATGTACACCAGCCCTGAGATATTCTAACTCTTTGGAAATGTGGTAATGAAATTCAACCTTACCTGTGACATTGCAGAGCATCAACCCAATGGCCTCTGTGGTATAAAAATTCTCCAATGGTGCTCATCACCATAAATGCTTGTCTGAACCCACCTGTATTCATTTCTTGCAGATTCAGATCCACCAAAAGACTACAGGGTCCATTTTAACTAAGCCAGGTGTTGAGGGGGTGATGGAGGAGGAGGAGCCACCTCAACATTTTCTGCTTGGGACCTTCTGCTCTGTAGAAATATTGACAAAAGACCAAATGGGAAAGCAAAAAAGAGACTAAAACAGAGAAGGCAGCAACAATCACTATGAGAGACTAGGGACTGACTTTAATGAGGGGAGACAGAACTAAATATGCATAATTTGGCTAAGCTGCTCAGAGGAGATATTATACAAAGCAGCAAATAGCCGAAGGACATAAGCCACCAAGGAGAAGAAAGGATTATTTCATCTGGCACTAGGGGGGTGTAACTTGGAATGATGGGAGAAAATAAAGATGGGAGATCTGTGATCATGGCAGTAATCACTAGTCTATTAGCTGGTAAGAATTTCCCAAGGGAGGCGGAAACTCCATTGCCTCAGACATCTAAACCAAGATAGGCTAATCTTGCCACCAGAAAATATATTCTTAAGGAAAACTCTCGTAAGAGGCAAAAAGAGACACTCAGCGACCAAATGCCTTCTGCTCCGAGATTACCTTTAAAAAAACAAAAAACAGAATCAATTGCTTTCTTAAGAGATAATCCATTCTTAAACAGGGATCGACAAGCCTGTCAATTTCAAGTCTCTCTGTTTCTCCTTTATCCCAACCTAAAATCCAGTTCTCCAACATATATAAAAACATAACAAAACTTTAAACATTGAAAACTTCCCTATACAGGGCTGCCTTCAGATGTCTTCTAAAGGTTGTATAGTTACTTGTCTTCTTGGCTGGGGGGAGGGGTGTGTGTGTCGCATAACATACCCTCCAATATTTCTCCAATGGAAATAGGTACGTCCTAAGGAAAAGCAGGATATTCTGGGATCAAATCAGAAATCGGGTTGGTTTCTGTAAATCCAGGACTCTCCTTGGAAAATAGGGACACTTGGAAGGGCTGCTGTGTTACCTATTGCAGAGGTAAGCAACACAGTGCCCTTCATATGCTGGGTGACTAGAATAATTTGCTGACTCCCTCTGAATTTGACCTAATAAAAACAGTAGCTTAGGATGCCTGCCCCCTTCAGCCTGAGTACTGCTTTTAGGGAAGAGAGAGATAGGGAAGAATCTGGAGGCTGCATCATCCTTAAGGTAGGAGTGGGGATTGTGAGGACCACATTCCCTTCTGAGCAAGCTTCTGCGGGCCACGTGCTTCAGTGGGTGAGATCAGAGGCAAAAGCAAGCTGAGCAATGAATGTAAATGTTACCCTTGGCATCAAAGACTAGTTTCTACACACAATCCACATGCCCCTCTCTTCCTTCCTTGCTGCAGCTGGTTGGAGCTGTAGCCCAGCCACATCTGGAGGGCAAAAGCCTTCCTGTCTCTTAGGGCTGCCATACATCCAGAATTTCCTGGACATACCCAGAATACTGAAATCGGAAGCAGTGTCTGGGCAGAAATTGGCAAAATGTCTAGGAAAATCTAGACTTAGGGGAGCCCATGTCGGCAGTGCCGTTTTTGCCGATTTCCCAGAAAAAATAGTTCAAAAACATCATTTGTTTGCAACAACTGTGGGCAAAACTGTGGGGGGAAAGCTCTAAATGTCTACTTTTTGAAATATGGCAACTCTTCTGTCTCTGCTTGATGAGAACTATCCAATTTTCCTTGTGCATGTAATTCAAAGAAGCCAATCTACAGTTATATTATAGGTTTGAACTGGATTGTGCTGCTGATTTGAGTAATTAAAAACTGTTGTTAATGCAAACTGAACACACACACACACATATATATAAAATAGGATGCTGGGTTTGCCTTGAAGGCCATTTATAATTACAAAGAATAACATAAAGCAACACAAAGCCCAATCCTTGATGCACAGTCGCATGAAAAATAAAAAGCTCAGTGTTTGCACAATATTGAGAATAAGATTTAAATTACAAAACGGTAGGCGAACCAGGCACTGCAGAAGATGCCTTAACAACCAGCTATTTCTCTTGGGAGGCAAGTGTGATATTTCTACATCTTGAATATGAAATCTATCTACTGTGGCTAAACATCACAGCCTGTATCCAAGGCAATCTATCTATTTATTTAGGGGGGAAACACAAGTATCTATATTAGTATTTCGTAGTAAGAACTACTGTTATGACCTCAGTGGTACAACCTCCATCTCTGTAGCTTCCCATAGGAAGAGTTTCAAAATGGGTTAAATAAAAATTCCTCCTAGAAAATAGAAGTGGAGGAGTAAAAGTAGAAAAATAAAGCAAACAAAAGAGGAAATAAAACTCTGAGCTTCTGTTTCTATCCAGGAAAACTAAGAAGATCAGAACAAAATAAAAAAATTCCTTCCAGTAGCACCTTAAAGACCAACTAAGTTAGTTCTTGGTATGAGCTTCCGTGTGCATGCACACTTCTTCTATACCAATAACTAACTTAGTTGGTCTTTAAGGTGCTACTGGAAGGAATTTTTTTATTTTGTTTTGACTATGGCAGACCAACACGGCTACCTATCTGTAATAAGAAGATCAGAATTGCCTTGTTAAATGAGGGGTGGTTGGACCAATCTATTTCTGGCCTACGACTTTTTCCTGAGTCTTTGTCTTTCTCTCTCCCTGTCTTGAACCTAATACCAGTGAACTTCACTAGGTGAGAGAGGAAGAAGGCGGAAGGGCCTTAGTTCAGTGGAAGAGCATCTGTTTTGCATGCAGAAAGTCCCAGACAGATTCCTAAGTTCCTAATAGATGGTTTTTCTCTCTTCAGATTCATCTGTTGAGAAATCACTCATCTCCTTGCGTGGCAAAAATATTTCAGTTATGCCAATCTGTTCATGCTAAAAAGATCTGGCGCCCCATTTTCAGGTGCAATACAGATGCAATATTTCAGGTGCAATATTTCCTTTCCTTAAGGAAAGCAATAACAATTTATATTTTGCTGTGTTTATATCCTACCTTTATTCTACGACAGAGCTCAAGGCAGCATACATAGATCACCTCGGAGGTTCCCAATCCAGGATAGACCAGACCCAGAGCAGCTTGGTTTCAATGAAGTGGCTGCATCATGTCCCTTATGGTGGTAAAAGTAGAAAAATACATCTTCGACGTAGCAGTACTGGCAGCAGCAGCAGCAGCATGAGCCAGCCAAAGTTAAATGCAAACTTGAACCCCGCCAGGGCATATGTTTGCAAAGCAAATAGCTTTGCAGGATCTATGATAAGTGATCCATCGTCTGCAGTGAAAGTCCAGGACAAAAGCTAACCCAGGGTTGCTCTCCAGTCTGACCCAGGAAAGTTTAAATCTCCCCACTCCCTCCCAGAAAGGGTTCAGACCCCATCAATTCAGGGCTCCTTCACTCTGACTCTGTTTTTCATTTTCCTTCCTGCCTTTTCAGTGGCCTGTCCTCCTCTACCCTCACACGACCTCTGCACCAGCATTCTTACAGAAGTTGGCAAAAGCCATTGTTTCTCAGTTAGGGCAGAAGAAAGCATATTGTATCACATTCAGGGTCTGAGAAAGGCTTTGCAGAGCCTTTTGAGTCCTTTTTGAGTCCTCGAACTACATTCTTTCTGCGGCACCCCTGTGGGGCACAGGAGCCCACTTATGTTGCCCCTTGCCTACAGAGCTGGCAGCCTCTTGCCCTTTTTCAAAAACCCTCCCTTGTGGAGTTTTTCCTCAGCCTCCTTTCCTCTCCCCTCTCCTTGTGAGTCCCTATGGCCAGATGCTGCTGCCAACCCTGGTCTCTGAGCTGTGCCCCCCCCCCCCCTCAAAGAGAGGTGCCTCCTCACACTGCCCCACAGGGGCCTAGGACTTCAGTCCATTTCCAACGGCAAGGGCTGGCAGACTGGCTGGCTAGCTTTCCTCCCTCACCCGCTTGCTTGCTTGCTTACTCTGAGGCCACTTCAGCTCCTGGCAGCCAGCATGCTGGAGAGCCAGTGTGGTGTAGTGGTTAACAGTCGTAATCTGGTGAACCAGGTTCGCGTCTCCGCTCCTCCACATGCAGCTGCTGGGTGACCTTGGGCTAGTCACACGTCTTTGAAGACTCTTAGCCCCACTCACCTCACAGAGTGTTTGTTGTGGGGGAGGAAGGGAAAGGAGAATGTTAGCCGCTTTGAGACTCCTTAAGGGGAGTAAAAGGCAGGACATCAAATCCAAACTCTTCTTCTTCTTCGTCAGCTCCTGGCCAGCCCCAGAGGCACCATTTGCCTGCAGAGCTTGTAGCCAGGGCTGCTGCAACAAACAGCTGTGGGAGCCTTTGGGAGGCCAAGACACAAGAGAGCATCAGAGGAAGGAAGAGAAGGAAAGGAAAGGGGGACAGAGGCCATGTTGCCCGCAACACTCCTGACCATCATTCAAGGCACCTCAGGGTGCCACGGCCCACGGGCTGAAAACCACTGCACTAGGCTGATTCTCTCTGTGTGTGGTCCATTTCTTTACAATTTATAAAAGGAGCCCTGATAAGAAAGAGTTGAGGACACACACCCGTTTCTTTTGGACAGTGTCATTCCTTTAATGATGGGATTGTGGAGGAGCTGTGAAATATTTTGCTGAGGTTCATTTGCATGTGATTACCTAGAATGCTCTTTTGGCGCAGAGCCTGCACTGAGCATGGCTGTCGTCTGTGCTTTGGGAACAAACTGAGGAAACTGTACATGCCTCAGGGCACAAACTGTTCATAGTAAACGTTTGTTGCAGTTAAGAGGAAGGGAAGTCTTTCCTTCTTGCTAACTGGCCCCTCTCCTCCCCTCAGAAAAAAACAAAATGAAAAATAAAAGAGGAAGTAAATAAAAAGAAGAAGGAATAAAGAAAAGAAACACATCAACTTTTCTTATCCGCCACAAAGCAAATTGTGCGACTGTGACATTTCCTATTCTGCAGGAGTTTCCACTGTGGTTTTACACGGGTACTGGAGCTTATTCCTCCTGGCGCTTTCACTCTCGTATTAGAAGATCCCTCGTAGGAAACCAAAGTGCACACGCCGCTGTCACAGAAACTTCAGAAATGCCAAGAAGAAGGGGATGAGGAACCTCAGGACGGGTTGCCGTGTCAAAAATGAAAGACGTTGTTATGGTAATCACCCCCGCCAAGCACGGTGTGAAGGAAGACGTGCCACAAAGGAAGCCATGTTGCCATGCCCACAGATGTGAAATATGTACACACCAGCAGATTCTGATCAGCTGCAGATCAGCACATCCTTCCTTTGCTTTCTAATAATGAGGATAATTAAAACAGCAGAATGGGCCCCCTCTTGGAGTTTTTAAACTGAGCTTGCATCTTTCAGCAAAAGAGACTTTAATTGACCTGTGATGCATCTCACATCATGTGCAAGAATAAATCATATTGTCAGTCTCAGAGTACCTTCCAGATGTAAAAAATGTGGGCCATCAAAACGTGTGCACCAGAAAAGACAGTTTTCACAAAGAAGGACAGCAGTTCAGTGTGCCAGGGAGGTCCTCGCTACAGCCTTACACATCTGCACAGATGTTTTCAGTGGTGTGCCACAAAGCTGGAGCAATCCCCCCCACAAGAGATGTCTGCCAGACCTTAATTGGCATTTCATAGGGACATTATGTCCATAGCCCATCTGACAACTAGATTTGTTGTCTGCCCCCCTAGACTCCATTTGAGAAGGCAGAACAGAAATTTAAATAACAACAACTTTGTAAGGGTTGAAGAGGGACTGGTACCCAGTAGCAAAGGTTGGTGTGGTGAATCTTACCTGACCTCCCAACAGCAGTGTTGACCCTGCTTACCAGGAGGGAGAATGGAAGGGACATGGTGGCAAAGAGCAAATGCCCTGGCACATAAGAAGTTGAAAACTAGAAGGTTTATTTAAAATAACAACAACAGAATTCAGGATCCAGGCTGCAAATCTGGGATGAATTTTTAAAAATTGTGTTATACTAGTATACAATGGATAATTTAACCGTTTTTTGAGAATTACTTCAGGGTTTGTTCTGTTTGTTTTCTGCTGCAATATTTGTATTCTCCACAAGGCCTAGAATTATTCTGGGGCATTTCTGAGGGGAAATGGGAGCCACCACACACACCAACAAAAATAAATGAATTATGGAGAATATTTGAAGAAAATGCTGCAAAGCGGGCCTTCCTTTTCTACGGTGGCAAGGAAAAGAAAAATCTCAGAAATATTCTCAGGGGCAATGGAAGCCTTTGGAGAAAATTTGGTTCATTTCCAGGCTGACTAGAGCCTGAACAAGGCACATTTGTGTTAATAGCTGGGGATACACTATAACATCTTGTTGCAGTGCCTTAGTTGTTGTTTCATCAACGACTGCAAGAACCCTGTCCCCCAATCATCTGAACATGCCGGCAGCAGGAGACTGGAGCAGGAACTGTGACTTTCAGAGCAGAAGATGGCTTGCCTTGGGTTCTCCCCGCCCGGGGTCTGGCGACGAGTACGTGGAATGCTAGGAGCTGTTGACAGTTGACGATGAGCAACACAGGCAGAGAGGGAGAACCTCTAACCCTGCAGTGAGTTCTATGACACCGTATCATTTGACTCAATTAGCTCAAATGACTGGAATATAATTGAACACAATATAACATGAGCGGTGAGTCACGCCAGAGTTTCAGGCTTCCCATGTCAGGGCAGCAAATTAATGCACAGTTTATCAAGTGAGGCAAATCGGGGGTAGATTTAAAGGCATGCAAATTTTAGGGGTGGTTGGGGAGGAAACGGCAGTAGCAGCCCTAAAAGAGAGCCCGTCATTTTAAGGAGAGAGAAGAAGAGGCTTGCTGGAGCAGCATGAAAGCCACACAACTGAAATGCTTCCATGAATGTTTAGCTGTTGAAGGAGGCAATAGTTTTCTACTGCTGCTGTCCAGCGACTAGAATTCAGTAAGGGCTGGAGATTAAGACCTTTAGATACCCATAGCACTTAAAAGATTTTGGTGCCCCCATATATATCTAGTTCAAAATAGGAACAATGATAAATTGTAAATTATTTTTTCAAAATGAAACAAAACCTCCAGTAAGATGGAAAATAATGCTTACTTTTGTATACTTCCACTTTATTTATATTTTGGGGGGGGGAATTGTCCTACTTTTTCTAATTGCAAAGTCTTTGATCTAGTCCTCAAAACTAATCTTGCATAACAGTTTTTCTGCTTCCATTGCATGGTTGTTCTGTTGAGATTTTTAATAAAAACTTCAGCTGTGAAAATAAATGCTCAGCTGAGCAATTTTTGACCATTAATGTCCTAAGCATGTGAAGCTGGTTGGAGCCAATGAGAGTTGGAGTCTAACAACATCTGAAAGGCACCATGTTCACTATGCATAATATAGATACACTGAAGCTAAAACATGCAAGAAATCTGTAATAAATGCCTTGGTGCCCACCAGAACTCAAAGATCTCTCACTGAGATCCAGAAAGCTGCATGATGACTTCCCAGAATCACAAGAGAACTTTAAAGATACTGTCAAATGTTGACTTCAATTGGTTGTCAAATGTTGATGCTTAAATATTTGCACTTTCAGAGACTATTGACTATCAGAATCCAAAAAGAAGAATCGGTGGGGTGAATTTCACTCTAGTTTAGGTGTTTAGCACTTCTTCTTTTAACTTTTAGAATTTCACCATTCCTTTTGGGACGTGAGCCACAACGTCATAAAAACCTTGTGCTCACCTTGTCTTTTCTCTCGAAGGAACAGTGCACCGACCAACAAACAAACAGAGCCCCATTGATAATACTGGTTTATGGATTCTGTGCTGGAATGTTGAAGCAGCAACCGCATTTAAACATAGCTTGTGGCTGGCTTGTTGTGAATTCTAGTGCGGGCAGACCCTAAATTAGAAATGAGGTGGGAAGATATGAATGCGAAATGAGTGTAAGGGAATATGTCTTACTGGCAGGAGTGTCATTTTCACTTTTGTTATAAAAAGCAACCGGTGGCTCTTGGGAAGAACAGAGGCATCTGAGATGTGTGAATGAATTCGGTTTTTGGCTCCCCTACAGTTTCCATCTAATTTCATCTGCTAATGAATAGAGCTTATTCTTGGGTGAGTTAGTGTGCTGAGCAAAGGATGGAGCCAACGAACGAGCGGGTGAAGAAAGCCTGACCCTCCCCATTAATTCTAGGAATGTGTGGTCCATCTAGGTCGGTACTGTCTACACGGACTGGTTGCAGCGCTTTGGGGTTTCAGACAGCGAACGTTCCCAGCCATACTTGGGAATGCTGAGGATTGAATTGGGGACCTGCTGCATGAGAAACAGATGTTCCACCTCTGACCTACCACACTTGCAGAGGGAAAGCTCTATGCCCAAGTCCCTGTTTGGCACTAACCAGCAGTGTGAGAAGCTCTCCAGTGCCTGAGGCCCAGCTGCTATGTTAGAAGACCAGCATGCACCCTAATCCTATATGTCTCTAACCAATACAGCACTGTGCTGAACTCTAGAGGCCACGTGGATCCTTCGGACATTTCCAGAGGGTTGTGGCAAGAGATCATAGGAAAGCAGTATGACTGCACTGTAATACAAGAATTTCAGAAGGGCTGAATAGCATCTGCTTTGCATGCAAAAGGTCCCAGACAACAGGGGGCGGGGGACATGAAGAGAACAAAGTAGAAATGAAGAAACTGGGAGGGGGAGGGCAGCCAGCAGGAAAGCACTGTGGAAAAACGCGATGATCTTGCAAACAGGACAAAGGAGAGGACTAGACAAAGGGGAAAGCCACAGAGGCACTCAAGCAAACATTTCTTTCCACACAGAGAGACCCAAAGACCCAACCATCCCTAGCAGCAAGCAGGGTCGGTGTAGAGAGGCCGGATGACTCCTCCCCTCTGGAGAGGACGTTGTAAGTTGAAAACCCTGCCTGTCTCTAATAGGGGGAGTCATCCCTTTCAGGAATGTCATCCCTCTCCATCTGGTGAAAGCTGCCACCTGAAATCCTGGAGAGACATGGCTAGACAACCATGAGTTAATAATAATAATAATAATAATATTTTATTTATATCCCACCCTCCCCAGCCGAAGGCGGGCTCAGAGCGGCTAACAACAGTAAAAATAACACAGTTATATAAAATCACAATCAATTAATTGAAATGCATTCTAAAATCAATTCATTCTAAAATCAATTCAAAATCAGATTAATGACAACCATTGGGCTAGAGTTCTATGAGGATTACTGAAGGAGGGGGTCAGACTGTGCCTTGGCCAAAGGCCTGGTGGAACAGCTCTGTCTTTCAGGCTCTGCAGAAAGATGTCAAGTCCTGCAGGGCCCTAGTCTCTTGTGACAGAGCGTTCTACAAGATCAGGGCCATGGCCGAAAAAACCCTGGCTCTGGTTGAGGTCAGCCTAACCTCCCTGTGGCCCGGGACCTCCAAGATGTTTTTATTTGAAGACCATAAGGTCCTCTGTGGGACATACCAGGAGAGGCAGTCCCATAGGTACAAGGGTCCTAGGCCATATAGTTAGATGGATTAATGGTCTGACTTGGTTTAAGCAGGAGCGGAGGAAGGGTGTGTGTGTGTGGTGGGGGTGGGCTGCCCCGGGTGTCACCACTGAGGGGGTGACAATATTCCAAGCGGCACTCACCATGGGGCCTGCAGCGCGCCCAAACCACACATCTCTCCTGGGAGTGACGCGGTGGCTTGGGTGCCCAGACTCCACACTGCCCCGAATGGTCTGCCCGCTGAGTGGGAGGAGGCAGGCAGATGCCTTGGAGGCCCTGCAGAGCATCCTACCCCAGCTGGCTCCGCCTCCGCTGGTGGCTGGCCCCATCCCCGGGCACAGGGCACGCACGCCACCCCAGGTGCCCGATTGACTTCCTCTGCTGCTGGGCTTAAGTCAGCTTCCTCCTTTCCTTCCTTCATCTAGAAGGGGAGACAATGAAAGCCAGAGCTTATTCAGAGAAGACCCAAATCCTCTGATGAGCAGGCCTTTCTCCACACTCCTCCACATTCCCTACAATCTATATGCTGCAGTTGAGCCCTACTGTATCTGCAGGCAACAAGGCACCTATTATCCTCCATGCCCACACAATCACCTGGATTTCCACACTGAGAAACCAAGAAGTTGATTACCAACATGAACAATGCGAGTGTTGTTCTCTTTGAATGGGAACCCTGTCTTCTGGAAGGAAACCACCAGGTTATTATTTGGTGTTTGGTGTTGTTTTTTTCCTGGAAGAGTTTGGTAATAGATGACAGCATTTATTGTAGTTCTCAGAGGCAAGACCTTGCTTCCAAATCGATAGCGATGATGTCAGCCTCTGGCAGGTAGCTCCTGCTCACTAAAACTGGTTTGTCCCTGGAAGAGAGCCCAGCTGGGCATGTGAGCAGGTTTAATTCTACAACAGCCTTCGCTAAGCTGATGTGCCCTTCACATGTTGTCAGACTGTTGTCCCACCACCCTCTTTGATCATTGGCCATGCTGGTTGGGGTTGATATGAACTGGAGCCCAACAACATCTAGGGGGCACCAGCTTGGAGAAGACTGGTTTATATTGAAGACCCAGCTGTCATTTGGGTGGCAAATGTGTGTTTTGCTAGATCATCCCAGGCTTAGAAGCTCGTACTCCCCCCCCCACACACAAAGTGGTTCCTTTGCTACTATTGGTGTTCCACATTCCCCTCTGGCCTCACTCTGCACAGCAGCCCAGAAGTAAAGGTAAAGGTAAAGGGACCCCTGACCATTAGGTCCAGTCGTGGCCGTCTCTGGGGTTGTGGCGCTCATCTCGCTTTATTGGCTGAGGGAGCTGGCATACAGCTTCCAGGTCATGTGGCCAGCATGACTAAGCCGCTTCTGGCGAACCAGAGCAGCACACAGAAACGCCGTTTACCTTCCCGCCGGAGCAGTACCTATTTATCTACTTGTACTTTGAGGTGCTTTCAAACTGCTAGGTTGGCAGGAGCAGGGACCGAGCAACGGGAGCTCACCCTGTTGCGGGGATTCGAACTGCCAACCTTCTGATCGGCAAGTCCTATGCTCTGTTTTAACCCACAGTGCCACCCGTGTCCCTTCAGCAGCCCAGAAGAAGAGGGCAAAGCTTGTTGCACTGTGTGTTCACTCAGGGAAGGCAACTAAACAGGCAGTCGCAGCAAACAGGAGCAAGTGTAAGATCAGGAGATTCTAGGTGTTGACAGCCCCTCTCCCTTGCAGGGGTATGAACCAATGCCTTTTTTTTTGGGGGGGGGTGACGTTTTATTAAGATTCTTCACAATACAATCATAAAAAACTATTCTAAGCAGAAAAGAGTAAAAAGTAAGAAAGAAGAAAAATAGTTAAAAGAATACGAAGTCCCCTCTCGCCAATATAACCTAACTTTTATCCCCTGCAGAGAAGGATGTACCATCCCAGCTCTCATCTGGGAGCACCCTTTTCTTCCCCCAACCAATGCCTGATGAAGAAGCAGACCCCACATGCTGCCTTTTTCAAACCCCCAGAGGAAGGACCTGATGGTATCTCCCTGAGAAAAAGGAGGGCTGCTTGCTGCTTCACTGCAGATCACACAGTTGAAACATAAGGTTCAAGGGTTGTTCTACATCTTTTAAGCATATGCCTCTCCTTAGAAATAAGGCCACTCACATTAAATACCCAGGTATAGACCCTGAGGAATTAGGGAAAAGGGCTGTAGCTCAGTGACAGAGCATGTTTTGCATGCAGGAGGTCCCATGTTCAATCCTCAACATCTCCAGGTAGGTCTGGGTTTTGAGACCGGTTTGGTCAGGGGTCCCTTTACCTTCTTCCTCCTCAAAACCTGGAAAACGGCTGCCAGTCAGTGTAGACAATAGCAAGTGAGATGGACCAATGGTCTGACTCAGTTTAAGGCAGATGCCTGTATTCCTATAATCATGGTGATTTAAATTGATGTTTTCCATGCCACATTAATTTTATTCACATTTAAAGTAAAGCACATTAAGAAAACAAAATGTTTTTGAGGGTTTCCCCCCACTCTGTGTGTGTGTTATACCATCCCCTATGACACAACACAGTTAAATATCTAGGTCCCTTCTTTGCTAATGTATGCCATTTTGAAAATCTGATAACAGTGTGGTTTGGCCTTCCATTATTGAAAGTGGCTAATTAACTGCCTTGTTTGCTCCCCCCCCCTTTTTTTTAATTATGCCTAAATATTTACAGCTCAGTGGAACACGCTTCTTATGTGAATGTTTTTGCCTGGGTCAGGGTATTAACTCTCTCTCACACACGGGTCGTACATTTCGCTGCTTCACAAACCAGCTCTAGGTTCTTTTGTCAAGGCTTTTAATAGCCTTCAGGGCTGGAAGGCTGCCTAGACAGTCACAGGCTTGTGTGACTCATTGTAAGCTTCAGAAAACTGGCTGGACACAAAACTGAAAATGTTTTTTTTTAAAAAAAAAAAAAAAACCAACACTGTGTCAGTTTCTTAAGTATCTATATTCAAGGCCACGCTGTTGCACACCTCCCATTCATGTCAAGGGGGGATCGTGGCCTGTATCAGTTTCGATGCTGATTACACAACATGGAGACTGTTTGGGTAACACTTGGCGGTCGTTCCAAATAGCTGAGATTTCTGAAGTGTTTGAGAAGCTTGTTCAAGGTCGCATTCCAAACACAAACAAGCTGCGTGCCTCCGTTATTATCCTGCATTTGTCATATTTACTGGGGCAAAGTATTTTGCACAGTCATGAGGCAAACGTGCTTATCGAACCACTTGAAAGCAAAGGTGGTATATAACGTTAGGCGGCTTTCACCAAGCCGGCGCCCTCTGAACTACAATTCCCATCAGCTGTTCTGGCTGGGGCTAATGGGACCTATAGTTCAAAAGCATTTGGAGGGCACCTGGTTGTGCTAGGAGAAATGGCCATTTTTTTGCAATGTGACTGGGAAAGATACATTTTTTAAAAAAAAAAGCTTGAGGATTTTGTCAAAGAGGAACTACGGAGAAAAGCAAAGACAACCAGCGACTTGAAAACAAACTTTTCCCATTGCTAAGTATAATGTTTGCATCTGGTTAGCCAGACATTTGCACAATCCAACTCAAGGTAGGCATATTAATAACTTTCCTTTTTCTGCCTCCCCGCAGTCAGTTCACATTTCTTTCTGACCGCTTCTAAGGTGTTGCATTTTGATGCTTTATAATAATGAAACTGCATGCCTAAATAAAGAGACACAGAGAGAAAGAGATCAGGGTTATGAAAGCTTTCGTCAGTGACTCACAGGTCCCATCTCCCGATGCAGAATCCTGTGCTTCAGGCAGTTTCGGTATTAATCAGATAGCTGTTGCTAAGGGCTACAATCTGTTAACACACATATACAAAGAAAGTTGGATTGTTCATGTATTCACTGTCACAGGTGCTGTCTTGTTAACAGCATTTTAATTTATCAGAACTGCATTCAAGGACAGGACTGAAAAGACAGGGTGGGCTCTGTGCTGAAACGTGATGTGGGTGGGACCCTATATTATTTCTAATCTGTTTTGTTGTTGTTTTAATTTAAATGATGGGGGAAGGGAGATGGGGGAAGAACTGTTGATGGGGAAAAATCTCTGTCTGTTTAAGTTAGTGGAAGTTGGGCTTTTGATTCAAGAAACCAAGCCATGATTGAAATGGAATCTCTTGCCAAGATTGGGAAATCACAATACTGGTGGTATCTTAAAGCATCTATAACAAGCTGCAGTGTTCATCCTGTTTCCTGGAGATCACTTTCCCCAACCAGGACCTCTAGAGAGTCCATTTATCATGGGACTCCTCATTTTCTCCACCTACGTTGTGGTTTCTCTATCAAGTAATCCACAGGATATAGCAATGCTCTTCAACTGTGGGTCCCCAGATGTGGTTGGACTACAACTCCCATAATTCCTGACCCTTTGGCTGAGCTGGCTGGGGGTGATGGGAATGGTAGTCCTGACAACATCTGGGGATCCAAGGTTGAAGAACACTGCCCTATAGGGAGGCAAATAGTCCAGGCCCGATGCGAAATGGATTCCAATGCACGTTTTAACCGACAACTGTGCGGAATGGAAAATGACAAATACCCCAGCACATATTTATTTTAACAAGCACAATCATAACAATTAATAATTTAGTGTAACCACCAGTAACTCTCCCTTTGAAAGCCATTTCTTTCCCGACATGGAGCCTGGCAAGAGCTCCATCAATACCGTTTTGCCGAGGAGACGGATAGGCTGCTTGAGTCACTTTGCAATCCAAGAGAGTAACACTTCAATGCTTGCACATAAACCATCTCAAAAGAGAAAAGAAAAGAGATGGAGGCTGGGGGTGGGGAGGTAAGGGAGGCTGATTTTTCTTTAAAAAGCCAAAGAGGATAGTAAAAAAAAAAAGATTGAGAATTCAGTGGGTAGTGGCCAAACTGCCAGGCAAGGGAGGACTTAATTCTTGCTTTGCTTTAAATGCCATCCGTTATCTGCAATCATTGTAACAAGACAGCTTCCCATACGCTAATGATTTACTATATGTTTATAAGCCAAGATAGGAGCAATCCTAGGCACAAAAGAATGTCTCCAAATGAATTTTTTGAGTATCAGAAGTGCTTGCAGAGTTGCAGCGCTCTCAGCTGAAGAATGTGCAATGGTCCACAACACTGGGCTTTGGAAGAAAAACAGAAAATGCAGCCATTCTCTGGCCCTCTCTGGTTCATATCTTTAGAGCCACCAGACGCTAAAGTCAGTCCCTGGTGCCTGTTGTGAAAAGGATGACTCCCAAAGCAACAGGGTTAATGTGATTATAAAAGGGATATAAATGTAAACAGTGCTATTTTTCTAGAAAAATTGGTGCCAGAACTCACCATGAATACCTCCCTTGTTCTCTTATAATGGCAATAGCGCCCACCTGAGAAATGCCGGAACTGAGTTCCTGTGAGTTCTGGCTGAAAAAAACCCTGAATGTAAAAATAATCAATGTGATTAAAAAACCCAAAACATTATTCACCCCCATCATGTTCAAACTTTTTTAAAAACGGGGCATTTCCCTTCCACTATTCAGTTTGAGTTAATCTGAGGGTCAAGCTAGACATGACAACAATCCATATCGATCCCTATTTGTCTAAAATAAGAGGTTGGCAATTTTTTTATTTTGAATTTTTCCTGGTATCTTTTGTGCTGGGAGAAGTGCTTCAAGAAACTTGCAAGCATCACCTCATCCTTCCCAGACAGCTATAGGCAGGGGTAGACAAACTAAGGCCCGGGGGCCGGATCCAGCCCAATCGCCTTCTCAATCCGGCCCGCGGACAGTCCGGGAATCAGTGCGTTTTTACATGACTAGAATGTGTCCTTTTATTTTAAATGCATCTCTGGGTTATTTGTGCGGCAAAGGAATTTGTTCATTATTATTTTTTTCAGAATATAGTCCGGCCCACCACATGGTCTGAGGGACGGTGGACCAGCCCACGGCTGAAAAAGGTTGCTGACCCCTGGCTATAAGTGATGCCACTCAGTAAATTCAAGCAGCTATTCTGTCATGTCCAGATTCCATGCCACCTCTTTCTCGTTTTTTGGCTCAGCGATTAATATTTGTGCTAAGCATGCCTGAAACATGAAGACAATATGAGGTGGGTGTTGCTTCCTGTTTTTGACTCCATTAGCAACTTGGCAGCCATGCTATATCAAATTGTCAGAGGGTTCCAACTTGGCGTGGCTCGCGTTATTCTTCCTCATCATGAAATAACAAAATATTTATCCAAATTAAGGACAGCTAACTAGAAACCCAAAGTCCTGCAGATGAAATCAGATCAGCCTTGGAAGGGATTTCAATGCCGTTGCTATATCTGCGCTTCGCAGAACACAAGCTGAACTTACCAGTTTTGTTTATATCAAGTTTCAATGCCCATTTATCCACATAAGCTCCTTTAAATCTCCAGATAGATAGCATCACAACCCCTGTATTCCAATTGCCCAAAGCTATCCCAAAGCAAAACAGCTAATAAAAAGATACCCAGAGGCTCCTATGTATGGTAATAGGGTAGGGGGTGGTACTGACACATTCTCAGCTCCAGAACATTCCTCGAGTGTCTCAGTTTCTTCCCTCTGCTACAGTAAATGTTTGAGGAGTTCCTGTTAGAGATGAACAAACAGTAGCTATGATTGAACATTGTGAGTCAGAATCTTAACAAGGCAGGTACGTCTCTGTGTGTGCATGTGTAGCATTAATGGAGAGAGTGCATAGCTTGTCTGGATTTCACTGAGATGAACTATATTTAAAGAAGAGCTGCGAATTCAAGGGACCCCCCCCCATCTAAAAAAAACCCCACTGACACACAGCTCGATGTCTCAGTAAACATAAATTACCTTGGTGATGGCTGGTTGATCCAACCGCACCAGGAAACTTTCATTTTCCCCTTCATTTATACTGGGAAGGGGAAATTAGCAGTCTCTTTAATGGGCTAAGAATAATAAAGCCCATGTTGGCAAGAAAAGGTAAAGTGTCAAGTATTTCGTCTTGGTGTAATGGGTCCAAAAGTCATCACTGCTCTCCATATCTGAGCTGTATTGCTTAAACCTTTGATTAAGGAGGAGCCTGCCTCTCTCAGCTCTGTCCTTGGACTCCTCATTTTTGGGGAGTGAAGGCTGAGCCCCTTGATAAAATATATTGTGGAATTGAAATCACCTCAGCCCCTAGGAATTGGCACCTATGCTCCCACCATACCTGACAATTGGCCCTGCTGGCTTAATACTGGAGTTGTAATCCAAAATGCCAGTAGCGCAACACATTGTCTACCCCTGATCTCTCTATGTGTATTAATGTTTGTGTGTGTGTAGTTGTTGTTTTTTAAAATTGCACACCTCCTTTCTGCATTCCTGTTGACAACCTATAGAAATGTGTGGACCAAACATACAACAAAAATCATTGGCATCCTATAGCAATTCAAAATATACCTAAAATTAAAAACAGTTTTTAAAAAATCCAAACATTTGTTTCACATATAGCGTTATGGGATAATAACAAAATATCTGCAATAATAAAACAAAACCACCCCACCAATTACAATAAAACATTAAATTATTAATCATCAAGACAATATAAGAAAGAAACACAAAGCATAAAATGTCAGTGACTATAGCTTGTTTTGTATTTTCATAATTAAACAGTTTTTTAAGCGGATTGATTTATTTTTTTTCATTTCTGCACTACGTCTGCATTCTTCACAGTTCAAAATTTAATGAAACTTATCTTTTCAGTCATGAGTTCTAAAGCATTAATTCACCTACAAATGAAAAAGAGATGAACATTGATTCATATGAATAGGTTCTTTTTATATTTCTCTTACTGCCTGTCTTCATTTATTGCAGTTTTAGAATTCTACTTATTTCGTCTTGAAAAACTCCTCTAGGTTAAAGCCTTATATGAAGGATTCTATATGAAATAAAATTTTATAGCGTGAGACCAGTAAAACCCCTGTCAAATGTATGATATAGCTTAATCATGGAATTATACTTGAAGATTAAATATTTGCCTCTAGAAGCTCTAGGGAATGCTAAATTTCATTTTCCCCCTCTCTTAACTAAGTATTCTATTAATTAATGCACTTCAAAGTGATTAAAAGCAGTTTTCAAATAATGAACAATACAGAGACAGACAAGTTAATTGATGGATTGGTGCATGAGCACAGTCCTAATGGATTAAAATTTGCATATTAACATAGATCCAATCTTTTTGTCCTTAATGAGCCACTTGTTACATTTCATCTTCCTTTGAGTAACTCCGTGCAAGATGAAATGATGCACTCGCTGGATTGGTGCCTCAAGAGAACAGGAAGCAAACTTTAATAGTGTTTTTTATTACTTATTAAGTAAGCCCTCCTAGACACAGATCTACAACAGGAGGTAATAAAGTGCATCCCATTACTATTGAAAGCTGTATTTCATAGGGATAAACCAGGACTCTGTTAGACATCTAAAAAGTTGCAGGGGACATTGCAGTCTCTAGGCGAGAAATGGTGGGAAGGAGCTAAATCCCTCCCCTATTTTCCCTCTGCTTAGGATGTGTGCAGCGGACGCTCAGGTTGCGAACACGATCCGTGCGGGAATCATGTTCGCAACCCGCAGTGTTCACAACTCACAGTGCGCATGTGCGGGTCACGATTCGGCGCTTCTGTGCATGCACAAAGCACGATTTAGTGATTTGACGCATGCACAAGCGCCGAAACCCGGAAGTAACCAATTCCAGTACTTCCGGGTTCAGCGCAGTGCACAACCCGAAATCGCACAACCTGAAGCATCTATAACCCGAGGTATGACTGTATTGGAAAGTCCTTGAGTTAACTGGGGAAAGTCTTGCTTTGGGGCTTAGCTAAATCAGTAGAGTTTAATCTCAGGGTCGTGCGTTTGAGCTAGATGACCCTGGTGGTCCCTTCCAACTCTAGATTTCTATGAACTGGTTGACTAGAAAAACACAGAAGCTAAAATTTAGGTACTGACAGTAGCAAATGATTGAGGAACTAAGTAAGCCTTTGGGCAAGCACCTCAAACCAGTCAAGCCTGGGGAATTAATTCCAAATTCTGTAAGAGTAATTTGTAGACCACCTGCCCTAAGGTCACATGGGTCTGTGAAAACAGAAGAAGGCTTGAGACCACTGTATAAAGCAGGCATGGCCAAACTTGGCCCTCCAGCTGTTTTGGGACTATTCCCATCACCCCTAGCTAACAGGACCAGTGGTCAGGGATGATGGGAATTGTAATCCCAAAACAGCTGTAGGGCCAAGTTTGGCCATGCCTGGTATAAAGTGTTGAGGCACTCTGGTGATGAAGGTTGTATTTTATGCCAATCCTCATTCTTGTTGCCTGTTGTTAGAGACTCCATGCTTCCCCCAAGCAGCTCAGAGAATTATTATTATCTATTAGCATCAACATTGTTATTATTTCAAGAAGAAATGCCAAGATGGGCTGGATAGAGAAACTTTGAAGGTCACATTTGGCCCTCGAGCCTGAGGTTCTGCATCCCTGATCTATGAGAAAAGCAGCAATGTGAAGAAAGAAAAGATTTCAGACACCTTGATCTATATAAATACATCAATGAAATTGACTACTGAGTATCCTTCCCCCCCCCCCGCCACCTTTGCTTTGGTAGATCCATGTCACATCACATGTCCTGATGGGACAAATGTAGGGTTGTATAGTTAGGCAGGAATAACTAGATGCACAAATCCAGTTACAGATAGGTAGCCGTGTTGGTCTGCCATAGTCAAAACAAAACAAATTCCTTCCAGTAGCACCTTAAAGACCAACTAAGTCAGTTCTTGGTATGAGCTTTCGTGTGCATGCACACTTCTTCATATACACGTGTGCATGCACACGAAAGCTCATACCAAGAACTGACTTAGTTGGTCTTTAAGGTGCTACTGGAAGGAATTTGTTTCGTTTTGACTAGATGCACAAATACAGTCATACCTCGGGTTGAAGTAGCTTCCGGTTGAGCATTTTTGGTTGCGCTCCATGGCGACCCAGAAGTAATGGAGCGGATCCCGTTCGCATCCAGAGGTACCACTGTATAGGTTTGGGGGGGGACACACCTTGCTTGACAGCAGTAAATTTGAGAAAGATCTACATGTCTTAGTAGACCATGAGCTTAACATGTGTCAATGATGTGATGCAGCAGCTGGAAAAAAAAAAGCGAATACAATCTAAACAGGAGTAGATCAAGTAATAGTCCTGCTCTATTCTGCCTTGGTCAGACCACACTTGGAGTCCTGTGTCCAGTTCTGGGTACCACAGTTTAAGAAGGATATTTGCAAATTATCATGTGTGCAGAAGAGGGCAACCAAGATGATCAAGGGACTGGAAACCAAGCCTTATGATGAGTGCTTGAGGGAGCTAGGTATGTTTAGCCTGGAAAAGAGGAAACTGAGATGAGCTATGATAGCCATCTTCAAATATCTCAAGGGCTTGGTTTCTCCTGCTCCAGAGGATAGGACTCAAACCAACAGATTCAAATTACAAGAAAGGAGATTCCAACTGAACATTAGGAAGAACTTTCTGGCGGTATGAGCTGTTTGACAGTGGAACCTTGGAACCAGGTGGATTCCCTTTCAATGGATGTTTCTAAACATAGGCTGGACGGCCATCTGTTAGGGATTCTTTAGCAGTGACTTGTGCATTGCAGGGGTTTGGACTTGATGATCCTTGGGGTCTCCTCCAACCCTACAGTTCTCTGATTCTGTGCCACATCATACCTTCCAGAACCAGGGAAACTGTGATCAAGATGTTCCAGCACATAGATTCCCTCTCTCTTCCCTCCTCCAATAACTGGCGGTTCATCATCTTTAAAAGCTTCTTAAGGGAAGCCGAATAAATTCCCAACAACTAAAACAAACTGCATGAGGCAAGCTTTTATTTTGTTCTCTAATGGTTCTCTGTTAGGGAAAGTGAATAATTAAGACAGCTTGGCTTGTTCCCACACTTCTCTCTCCAGCCCCCCCCCCCCCGCCACCCCTTTTGAGGACGCACAATATGAACGAGTCAGTAATATATGAAGGCATTAGCTGCAGCTATTTCAGAAGTGAGCACCGTGTAAAACAACCTCTTCTAAATGTTTAATACGGCGTGGGGGTGGGGAAATCAGGGTTGTTTACATTTAAATGCAAATGCTGGAATAAAAGAACTCGGAGAAGGTGTGATTTGGATCCTACAGGTCTTTTGAGCTTCCATGAGACTGGCGGGTTCCCCCCACCCTATCTTCCGGGGGAAATTATAAACTATTATTCCCCACTGTGAGAACATTGGCAGAGAAGAGAAGAGAAGAGAATAGCTCCAATTTTTGCTCTAATGTATTTGGCACACATCCAGAAGTTAGGAGAAACGGGGGGGGGGGTGTGTGTTTGGGGAGGGGCTGCTTGCTACAAAAGTGAGATTAGTAACTATTGCCTCCATGTGCAGTAATTGAGAAAGTCAGGAAAGGGGAGGAATTCTTGGGGGTTTCTTTCATTCTTTCCCTCATGCACAGTGTGAACATAAAGATGGAGCCAGAGATCCTCATTTGGTGGGTTTAAAGGTTCAGCATTCACTTTAATGTTATTTTCACTAGTATAAAGGTAAAGCGACCCCTGACCATTAGGTCCAGTCGTGACCGACTCTGGGGTTGCGGTGCTCATCTTGCTTTATTGGTCGAGGGAGCCGGCGTCCAGCTTCCGGGTCATGTGGCCAGCATGACTAAGCCGCTTCTGGTGAACCAGAGCAGCACACGGAAACGCCGTTTACCTTCCCGATGGAGTGGTACCTATTTATCTACTTGCACTTTGACATGCTTTCGAACTGCTAGGTTGGCAGGAGCAGGGACTGAGCAATGGGAGCTCACCCCGTGGGGCAATGGGAGCTCACAAACCGCCGACCTTCTGATCGGCAAGTCCTAGGCTCTGTGGTTTAACCCACAGCACCACCCGTGTCCCCTTTCACTAGTATATGTAAAATAAATTTGCACATTTTACCCCAATGTATGCATTTGGGGGAGAACTGCACCACAAAATCCATTTTCAAATTTTCAAAGGATGGCTGTGTCTCAGTTCTCATGTTGCACCTTTAAATGCAAACTGAAATGCATTTCTTCCGCATCCCTAGTGGTGGAGTGAGGGGACATTTCCTGGTGGAAAACTTTTCAGATTGACCAAATATTTTAGGACTCCTACAACTGCAATCCGCTCTGCATTTCAATTGGTTTCAACAGGCCCATCAAGACGGCTATTTCAGCTATGTGCTTCAACACAGAGTTTTCTCATCTAGGTCAAAGGTTTTTGAAGTCATGTAAATCCAAGGACCTAGAAGGTTTGAATATCTACGCTAACCTCTTTGGAACTTCTTAAAATAGAGCAACTGCCGAAACTTGATCCAGTTGCATGAATGGATGCCGAGATGCCATTCTATTTTCATAGTGACATGCATGTTGTAAGACGCATCAGAAATAAATGGCAGTAACTAGGTAAAGAGCAGGCAGGCTCTGGGGATTTCCAGTAGTCCGTTTTGCAATATCTATCTCTAGGTTTGTTTCCTTTCTGATGCCTTGTTTATATCCCTGCCTCCAAAAGAACAGAACGAATGCTGTTTTCATCACCCCACACACTCATTATAAGGCAAGAAACAACTGGACCTATTTTAAAGGTGGGGAATTGAGGCTGACACATATTGGTTCACCAAATGATGCAAGCTGCTGTGTTACATGTGTGTTGCTGGAACTTGTTTCTTTTTACCATCATCATTATCTCTTGTTTCTTTTCTGTCATTTCCGTTTCTTTATTTGGCTTTTTGGTTGATTGTTTAGTCTTGTTATGGAATCTAGTAACAACAGAGGAATACGGGAAGCTACCTTTTATCAAGTTACACCACTAGTCCCTCTAGCTCAACTGGCAGCAATCCAGAGTTTTGGACAGAAGTCTTAAGAGATGCCAGAGATTGAACCTGGAATCGTCTGCATAGAAAACGGGTGTTGTACCTGATGATCTCCAGATGTTCTGGACAACATCGCTCATCAGCCCCAAGCAACATAGCTAAGGTCAGCTGGGCTAGCTAAGGCTCACGGGAACTGCAGTTCTAAACATCTGGAGGGTATCAGGGTGAGGAAGGTTGTTCGAAACACTTGTCAGCTCATGACTTCCCATATGGACTTCGGAAGCCCAACTGAAGTGCAACATTGCATGCCAGGCTAATGACTAATATCTCCACTTCTAAGTATATATTGTCCCACCTTAATTTCACTGATGTGATGGGACCCTGAGTCATCCTTGGCCTTGAGGGCAAGCCTTGTTAAAGCACCACTGAGACTGCTGAGTCATATTTGAACAAGATAAAATCAAGGGTCAGTGATGAATAAGAAATCATAGCTACTACATTAGGGCAGGAAATAAAGGTTTTGGACCACCTCGTCTGTATCAGATGTCACAGATCCACCAGGAGTTATTAGTGAACATGGTCAAGAGGTGCAAAAGCCATATGTTCACAAGTGTTCTATTCTCTTAACGAGAAGAAAAACAAATCATTTGATTTTCCCTGTTTCTCGTGTGCATCCTCTATTTTGGAATAACAGGCCCATCCACACCATACAATGTTTCCTTGAACACTGAGAATGCTTCTTGCCTTCCTGGATGAAGCTTAGAGAGGGAAGCGTGAGTGTGAGGAATCTAGCCTACTGGACAATGGTAACATTTACATGTTTTGCTCTGCCTTCTTTTGCCATTGGTTTAATCCATCGCTAGTATGTGTCCCCTGGAAAGTTGTCCTGAATGGAATGTGGTCTGAGGGCCGAAATTGTTTCCCCAGCCCCAGTCTAAAGAGTTTGCATGGTATATGCCATTAGGTCAAGAGCCTAAAATTATTGTTATTGTTACACCAAGTGACACATTTGCACATCAGCTGCATCTTTTTGAAAATGTGAGTTTCCAGCTTCCTCATTGGCAATTGTCCTTACTCTAGAATGAGATTATTGGGTAGATTTTTATTTGCCTTATTATTATTATTATTATTATTAAATTACTTTTGTATACCACCCTTCATCTGTAGATCTCAGGGCAGATCAAAGCATAAAAATACAAAATAAAAATATGCATCTGGACAGACGTGGAACAATTCCCCTCAACCTCTCTTTTAACATAACCTTCTATAAGGACTGAAATGCATTTTAGCTCCACATTATAGTTGAGCACCGCCAACTGTTTCTGGGGTTAATAAGCATTTGTCTGTGTTTTTAATTATTTAAAGAAATCCTCGAATTCACTACGTGAAGCGTAAGAGATGAATAATTTACACGTTGTGTCAACAACCAGGAAAGGGTCGAAAGCTTGTGTATATATATTAAAGGGGGGGGGGGAGGAAGGAGAAAGAAGGAGCGAACGGCAGAAAGACTGGAATGCCACATTATAAATGACACACCAAAGGTATGCACCAGAATAAGGAAGGGAATCAAGGTGAGGCAGTGCGATGCAATGGTTGGAGTGGTGAACTAGGCCCTGGGAGGCCAGGGTTCCAAAATTCACTCCATTACAAAGCTCATTGGGTGACGTTGGGCCAGTCATCACCTCTCAGGCTAACCTGGCGTAGGAAAGAAACATGGAGGAGAACCACGTACTTTAACTTGACCTCAGAAAGGTGGGATAGAAATGCAATTAACTAATAAAGGGCAGAGCAATCCAAACGCACACACACAAATATGCCAGACTGGAGGTGGTGGAGGAATGAGTGGAGATGTCTTTCCACCCAGCTCTCCCGGCTAAACCTCAATAAACAATTTGGAGATTACAGCAGTGGTTTCCAATGTGTGTTTCAAGGAACCATGTTTTGGTCACTGTATTTTAATTCATTTGTTGGAAAGTTTATGGGGGTTTCCCAAGATCTGCAATGTTGGGCAAGCTTCCCTGAAGGGGAGTTTTGTTTTCAAGACTGATCTTGACTACTCCATGAAATACACAGCATGACGAGAGTGCAAGGTATTTCCAAGATCACCCTCTCTGTTCAAGAGGGTCAGAGGAACTGGCCAAGAGCCTACATTCGGTGCATATGGCTCCAGAAAGTAGCAGATCTTGCACAGGTTCCTGTGGGAAAGCAGAACAAATTCCTTGAAGGTCAAACATTTGAAACCCACTGGATTAGAGAAAGGCTAAAAAGAAGTCTAACAATGTACAAAAGAACAGTAGGGAGCTTTTCAGTCATGTATCAAGAGTATCAAGTCATGTATCAAGTCTGAAACAAGAGTAGTCAATGTGATGCCTTCCAGATGTTTGGACAATGATCAGGGATGATGGGAATTGTAGTCCAGGCTAGCTCTGGTCAAAGCAGTGGGCGGGGGCCTTCCTAAAGTGTACAGTGGTGCCTCTAGATGCGAACAGGATCTGTTCCACAGCCCCATTCGCACCTAGAAGCAAACGTAACCAGTGACAACACGTCTGCGCACACACACGTCGCTTTTCGCCGCTTCTGCCATGATGTCATTTTGAGCATCTGCGCATGTGCTAGCAGCGAAACCCAGAAGTAACACGCTTCGTTACTTCCGGGTTGCCGCGGAGAGCAACTTGAATGCGCTCATCCCAAAGCACATTCAACCCGAGGTATGACTGTATATGTTCTTAATATGAGGCCATTTACTTTTACACTTTTTCTCCTTTTTGGTAAATGAGAACACTGCTGTATAGACAGAGCAACAACCCAAATTCGATGGGCTACATGTTGAAACATTTATGCCTTGCGATGTATGTGCTGGCTGCCAACTTGACATGCAAGGAAGCAAATTTGAATATGTTATCTGCACAGTTTCTGGGAAGAAGGCCATCTTTGCCCTTCTCAGTAAGCAAGAAACATTTCGTGCATTTGGCTGGTGGCAGGGAGAGACTTTAGCGGAGTGGCAGAGAAGGTGATTTGCATACAAAACACATTCATTCCCTGGCATCTGCAGTTTAAAGGACCACATGAGAGAACTCTGCTGTTAGGGTGGCCATGTATCCTGCCCCACAGAGGACTGTCCTCTATATGACTATTATGGCATGTTAAGGTAAAGGTAAAGGGACCCTTGACTATTAGGTCCAGTTGTGGCCGACTCTGGGGTTGTGGCGCTTATCTCACTTTATTGGCCGAGGGAGCCAGTGTACAGCTTCCGAGTCATGTGGCCAGCATGACTAAGCCGCTTCTGGCAAAACAGAGCACCGCACGGAAACGCCGTTTACCTTCCCGCCGGAGCGGTACCTATTTATCTACTTGCACTTTGATGTGCTTTCGAACTGGTAGGTTGGCAGGAGCAGGGACTGAGCAACAGGAGCTCACCCTGTCGCAGGGAATCGAACCGCCAACCTTCTGATCAGCAAGTCCTAGGCTCTGTGGTTTAACCCACAGTGCCACCCGCGTCCTATGGCATGTTAGTTGCTTGTTAACTGAAGGTCTTCAAGCAACTTTCAGCACATTCAAAGCGTAAATATAAATACATAATAGCAGAACAAACAGGTCCCCTATATCAGGAGAGGGGAATGCTTTTCAGTCAAAGGCCATATTTCCATACCCTCCAAGTGTCCCCATTTTCCATGTGTTGGGAAGTGTATGCAGATATTTGGGCATCCCTTTAAAATAGGCATGTTAACTATCTATAGACATTAAGGTGGGATTAAACGCCCCCTTGGTCAAGAAGGCCATTTCTGCTCATTATCATCCAGCACAATTGTCTCCAATTTGCTCCCCAGAAGGGAATAAAAGGAAAACACTAACCACATCTACTGCCTCTCACATGTTTGATATGAGAGTTAATTTATCCTGCTCCATAATTAATCAACCCCTCTTCCACTGTGACACCAGCACAATGCCATTTGCAATTCCTTTGCTCGTTGTCGCTGTCAGTACCGCAAGTGACGTTTCCGGTAATTACGGGGAAATATTACATGACATGATTGGGAAGTACACAGAGCAGAAGGCTCTAATTCAGCCGTGAAGCCAACTCCGCTTTCTGAGCGATCAAACCAACCAAACTGTGATCCACACATCTGAGTTGGAAAAAAAAATCAAAAAGACAAATGCATTATTTAAACTGTTTCTTCTTTGTCCGCCGGTGGATTAACACAGCGTCACCGACCTGCAAGAATAAGGCTAAGGCCGATGACTTTAGAATGATACCATCTGGCTGAGTGCAGGTACGTCCAGCCTTTACAGTGGCTCCAGTAGAGTAACTTGTCCTGTATCGATTCAATTCCTCCCTTGTCTTGTTTCCCCCTCTGCTGTAATCCTCTTGGGGCTCTGCAATGTATCCGTTAGTTAAATGAAGGTTGAAACCATCACTTTGAGTCTTTCCGGGGAAGATCCTCCTTAATAGTGTCTGAAAGATGCTGATATACTGTTTTCCTCCGTTCATGTTCTATTTCCCCTGAGGTTAGAATCTCTATTCTATTCCCTCACGCTATGGACTGACCACAGATGTAAATGGCCTCTTCCTTTGCATTTTCTGCTGTAACAACAGCTTTCCTCTTTAAGCTCTACAGCGTCTCTCCTCTAAGGGAGAAGCTCATACCCATTCAGTCAATGAGGCCTCATCGGCATGTTACATTTAAAGCAGTATCATACCACTTTAAAATGTTGTGGCTTTGCCCAGGGAATCCTGGGCACTTCAACTTGTTAAAGGTGCTGAGAATTGCCAGGAGACCCCAATTCTCATCACAGAGCTGCAGTTCCCTAAGTTCCCTGGGGAAAGTGATGGATTCCTAATCCACTCTGGGAACTGCTAGCTGGTGCTGATGGGAATTGCAGTCCAACAACATCTGGGGAGCCCAGGTTGAAGAGCACAGCTTTAACTAAAGACACTTCTCTCATTGGAAGTGGAGCCAGCCACCCAGAGGCAGCTCTACAGTATTTACAGCTTAGTTTGCAATTGCTGAAGCAACGTTTGTGTCTTCCCCTATAAGTCTCCACTATGAGGTCCTT
Organism: Podarcis erhardii; assembly: GCF_964252035.2. Taxonomy (NCBI): domain Eukaryota; kingdom Metazoa; phylum Chordata; class Lepidosauria; order Squamata; family Lacertidae; genus Podarcis; species Podarcis erhardii. Next base: position 13,763,506 of record NC_138513.1, on the reverse strand, counting down.
GTGGAGCTGTTCAAGGTGCTGTCTGGATCCTGAACTCTTTCCTTGCCTTCCTGAAAGCTGGGCTTTGCCCTGCTCTGCTTCTTGATTCATCTTGAACTCTAGCAAGGAGTCATCTGTGTTAGCAGAGTAGCTGAATTGCAGCTAGGAAGCCAAATCATGTGCAATGCGGACTCTTTTCTTGAACTTAAAACAATGTCCAAACACTTGTTAAAATATTCAGAAGCTTTTGCTTGCAGAACGTGTAGCTAAAGAAGAATATATGCAAAGTGTTTACATTCACATGCTTATCCAAGCATGGGCTTATTTTTTCTTAGTTGAAGATTACAGCTTCTTCCTTAAACATTCAAACAAGCTATGTCTTTCTTTCCAGTACTTGTATACAGTCTTCTGTTCATTACCCAGCTGGGCCATGCAGTTCCTTCTAAGAGATTTCCACTTTCTCCTTCCAGCAGACTTCTCCTTAATGCTCCTTTGGGAGAACATCAACTTCTGTACTTCTTTCTGTCACATACATCCACACAGAAACATTAGCACTCCTGTCCTGTATTGCATTAGAGAGAGTTATTGAACTCTTCTTCAATGTTCATGGAGATGCAGCCAATGCAGTCAAGTCACTCACATACAAAACAAAATGGAGAATGTAATAAGAAATGTCACGTGACCAAAGTTAACCAATCACACAAGAGTAATGGGGGAACACTCCAAAATTAAACACCCAATAATGCATTTAAGCATTCCCGGTTTGAGTAAATTAAATCACTGTACAGTGGTACTTTGGGTTACAGACGCTTTGGATTAGATACGCTTCAGGTTACAGAAATATTACCTTGGGTTAAGGACTTTGCTTCAGGATGAGAACAGAAATCGTGTTTCGGCGGCGCTGCTGCAGCTGGAGGCCCCATTAGCTAAAGTGGTACTTCAGGTTAAGAACAGTTTCAGGTTAAGAACGGACCTCCAGAACAAATTAAGTACTTAACCCGAGGTACCACTGTATTTAACAATCTGCTTAGCCCACAGAACCATGCCACATGTTTAATTATTGGGGAAAACATACCAATCGTCCCACCAAAGTACATTGAATTAGTGATAAGCTTTGCATCACTCTCCTTTGTGTCAGATTTTTCCAGGAAGGAGAAGAAGTAAAAATGTCTCTAAACTTTTCAAAACAGAAGGAGCTGGAGCTGGATTAGAGGCAACAACAATCAAATTCTAATTTAACTCGGACTTTCCCCTGCTTCCCTACCAATAACCATACACCATACGAATGGAGCTACATTTATAGGATAAGTGGCTACAAACACATTGCCCTTCTGATCACATAGTTGTAACTCATTACAAATCAATAGGGTGCTAAATTAAAGCCTGTTCTTTCGTATCTGACAGATTATGCACTTGGACAAAAAGAGGCAATATTAGCCCCCTCTGACTAAAGTAATCAACAACTGCTGATGCTTTTCTCCTTCTTCCAGCCCATAAATTGCAATGGCAGAAGATGAAACTCCAATGAATTTGGTATTGAAGGTGATTGGAAGCGTGGGTTCCTGCTAAATAAAGGTCACATTAATGTAATTAGTAAATGTGAATCACATGTTTCCTGCTAAACAACCTATCCGAGGCGAGTTCCTCCTCCAATTCTGCAGCAACCAAATTCAGTAAATCATCTTCATCTGAACCACCCACCTCTTCCACCTACGGTCCTGGATGTTAAGCAAGAGAACTCACTGAAGCATTTCCTAGTGGAGGTAGAACATGGTCATTGTGACTAGCAGCCACTCATAGCTTTTAATGTTGTCCAAGTCGGTGGCTATCATTGCATCTTGTGGTGGAGAATTCCAGTTTAATTGTGCAGTAGCTGAAGAAGTACTTTCTTTGGTCTGTGCTGAATCTTCCACCATTCCACTCCATTAGATTTCCCCTAGTTGTGGTATGATGAGAAGGGATGTAAGGAGGCAGCAATTTCTATCCCATTCTGTGTTCGTCACAGCGTTTCCGCTCAGCTACGTTTCAGCTTCTGCTAAAACCTACATTGTTCCTTTTGACATCTACTAACATTCAATGCCTTTCCATGGAAGGGAAACATCAAACGCAATGCAAAATGTAACCCAATTATTTACATACCTTTTGCAGACTGAAAAATAACAATAGCGACTACTGCTCCTATTTGCTCATATTCCTGACTCCCAACAAGCATGTGAATTGCAATAATTTCCACTCCCATTTCCATTTGTGACAGAATTCTCTGACATCCCTAATTACGAGAAAGGGAGAAACACATTTTTCTGTCCATTTTCTTCATACCAAGCATAACCTTATACACTCATCTTACTCTTTTTTTAATTCACATAGAGAATGAAGCCAATCCAGTGATCTCCTGAAAGTCTTGCTATTCCAACACATATGCAGCCTACAAAAACATCTCCATAAATTTCAACAAAGGGGGGGCATTTCTGTACATGCTGTCCTTTGCAATGAAATGATGGAGGGGGCTATAGATTTATAAGGAATCTCTCTCTTGCCCAGCAACTAACAGAGAGGGGGAGAGAGAGAGAAGGTTTTCTGAAATGTTTTCCAGACAAATTAATATTACAGAGAAAGAGTAAAATGAAAGAAGGGATTTTCAGTTCATGAATAATAATTGCATTTTACAATGGCTTTGACAAATCTGCCTTGCTGGCAATTAAACCCTTGTTGAGAAACTTATCTCTGCATAATCGGGCATCCCTCACTCAGGGCCTTGTTTCAAGGCAAAGTGTGACACAACATCAGAATTGAAGACTGCAGAGAATTCTTCTTGGAATTTGACCATGGGGGGGGGCGAGAATATCACCTGGTATGGGGCTTGCACATACTGTTTACATCATTTCATTCAACAATTGTCTGGAGGAACTTTCCTCCCCATAGCTTTCACAATTACAGATGACTTCATCTTTGGACTTTTACCAGGTAGATTAGTTAAAGTTAATGGATAGGAGCTTTGCAACGCCGAGCTCATTAGCTCTGCTGACTCCAGTTCCTAAGCACGGATGTTCTTTTAATGTGCTTGTCCTTGTCCAATCACCCAACAATACACCAAATACAGCATAATCGGAGCCAATGACATCCATTGTAGCTATTCGCCGGGGCAGGGGGCAACCCACAGAGACAACAGGCAAGGCAGGACAGGAAGCAGGAAAGCCCAAGAAGATGCAGACACAGTTAAAGGATTCATTTTATTTTAGTTTTGAGGATGAAGAATCTCATGATGGGGGGTGCAGGTAAAGGAGAAGACGAACTTCCATGTGAAACTCTCATTCTACATCTGTGATGCAGAGTGTCTGAACTAGGGCTATAGTGGGCAAATATCACATGGTATTTTATTTAATCATTTATTTGTAACCCAGAGGTTTCTGACTACAGTCCCCATCAGCCTCAGCCAGCATGGCTACACAGAACAGCTCTAGAAAACGCCCCCCCCCCTTTTTTTAGGACATTTATATTCCACCTTTCCTCCATTTCTTCCTCTCAAGAACCCCGTGAGGTGGGTTTGTCTGAGGGACAGTGACTGGACCAATTCTACCAGGTGAGCTTCAGAGGGGATTATTAACCCTGGTCTCCCTGGTCTTAGTCCAACACTCTAACCACTCCACCATACTGGCTCTCTCAATTGGGAGGGTGGAGACATCTGCTCTCAACATCTCAAAATATGCTACATATGCATAGTTACTGGGGAGACTGGGTTAATGTCAGTCAGTTGGCTTGCAGGCTGGAAAACACTGTTGTTGAGCATTTGCTACTTTAGAGGCTGAACCACACTTTTCAGGGAGCACCTGGAGATTTCACCTCCTGTTAGTTCCCCATTTACTTCTGCCTCTCTCCGATGCCTTTCTTCGGAAACTGTTACTAACTGAATTAGTCCATTATTTCATCCTTGAAAATCAGTTTCCATTTCCCCAGTTCATCACTCCTGGAAGCCACAGTAGCTTGAGATTGCAGGGGCCAGAGGGGAATTGCATTGTAGGAGAAGTGTTTAATGTGCGGCACTAAATTATAAGGGTGGAATTGTGCAGAATTTAGGTTATAAATGAGATGGAAGGGGATAATATTTCTGCACTTTGCTTTACTAATGATACAGTATTTTATTGCCTGTGGTGAAAATGTATTTATCGTTGCAGCGTTTAGCTGGGGTGAGGATTCATAACTCAGACGGCTGGTTCTACTGTACTTCACACACATATGTGCCTCTGTCTGAAGAGAATATTAAAAAGAGAAGTTGGAGGGGGATTTCCCCCCCCCTTGCCTGTTTGCACAGGTAGGAAGGACCTATTTAACCAACATACACTGCAATATTATAGGGTAGGGCCAGATCCAATGGATCCAAAGTAGAAGAAAGGAGATTCCAACTGAATATTGGGAATATTCTGGCAGTAAGAGCTGTTCAATAGCGGAAGGTGTTAAACTCCATTGGAAGGTGGTAAACTCTTTCACTGAAGGTTTTTAAACTGAGGTTGAATGCTCATCTGCCAGGGATTCTTCAGCTGTGTGGTTCCTGCATTGCAGGGTTTTTGACTAGGTGATCCCCTAGATCAGGCATAGGCAAACTCGGCCCTCCAGATGTTTTGGGACTACAACTTCCATCATCCCTAGCTAACAGGACCAGTGGTCAGGGATGATGGGAATTGTAGTCTCAAAAACATCTGGAGGGCCCGGTTTGCCTATGCCTGCCCTAGATCCCTGCCAACTCTATGATTCTGTAGTAATGTGTGGTGGTTAGAACAGCACCCACCACTATGAAGCCACCACTATGATACGTCACACCTAGATTTCAGAGATCTGTCTTATGTGCTTTATCACTCATCTAGCAACCTCACTTTGTACTGAGGAAGGGGAGCCACAAGGAAAAGAAGTCAGTCATTCAGCGGTTGGCTCGACCTTTGATCGTGGCCTTGGCTCCACAGCTTCATCCACGACTTCTGCCCCAGTTATTCCTCACACAATGGTGCCATATCAGATTCAGCTGAACGGCAGGGGCTCCTTTGAAGATCACAAGGCCATAAGGTCAGCCTGATCTTTAACACACAAGCACAGAGACACGCAGCCAGCTAAATGACCTAATCCGTTTGGTAGATAATACATGAATGGCTCTGATAAAGGAGATCTGGGGCTCAGAAGGTAGAGATCCTGCTCTGTAGGGCCAAAGGGACATGAGCAAAATAAAAATGCCTTGCATTCCTTCTCGTCAAACAAGGCCCACAGCCAAACAGGAAAGTGGGCCAGCAGTTGTTTACATGTGCAGATCAGTCCTTCCGCAGGAACATTAGGACCACCTCCAACCAAACTCAACAACTTCCTGGAATCCATAACTTTGAAAACAAAGGTGCTTTTTTTAAAAAAAAAAAAAAATCACACACAACCTGGGGGAAGGGAGGTGAAGTCGCTCTTAAGTTTTTCTCCAAAAGACAAGGAGAAAGTTCATTATTGATGTGGATTTCCAACCTCTATTCGTGCCACATCATCTCGTCAGTTTGAAAGCATTTGACGGTTTCAAAACGATGAAACATTTAAAAAACAAACAAACGTGAACTCTAGCCTTTATTCTCAGCTGTCTTTTGACTTCAAAACGAGAGATAATAATTTTGATGAAGGTGAAAATGTTAGGTGAATGTCACTTTTTTCAAGAAACCTTTGCTAAAATACTCCAGGAAATGAAGTATTTGAGAAAGCCATCACTACTTCTTCTTTTTTTAAGTAACATATTCCCTTTGCTTCAACAAATTGTGTGGCCTATCAAAAACTATTTATAAGGGAGAAGCAAATAATAATAATAATAATAATAATAATAATAATAATAATAATACTGTATCTGTACTCGATTTGAAACTGTTTTTACATATGAAATTATGTTTATAAATGGAACTATTTTTATTGTTTTTATATACTGAATTGTATTTACATATTTATATATATTTGTTAAAACCATTTCTAAAATGGCTGATACATACCCTCCAACATTTCTCCGATGAAACATCCCATTTCATGACAATTTTACTATTTATGCCCCACACATCTTACTGGGTTGCCCCAGCCACTCTGGGCAGCTTCCAACATATATAAAAACATAAGAAAACATTGAAAAAACTTCCCTATACAAGATTGCTTTCAGACAGCTCTGGAGTCGAATAAACCTATACCCTTCAACATTTTTCCAATGAAAATGGGGACGTCCTAAGGAAAAGTGTGACATTCCAGGATCAAATCAGAAACTGGGAAATCTTCTCTAAATCAGGGACATCCCTGGAAAATAGGGACACTTGGAGGGTCCGCTGATACAGTGGTACCTCTGGATGCAAACGGGATCCGTTCTGGAGCCCCATTCTCACCCAGAAGCGAACGCAACCCGTTTCTGCGCATCTGCATGTGCACTGGTTATGATTCGCCGCTTCTGCACATGTGCATGACGTCATTTTGACCCTCTGCGCATGCGCGAACGGCGAAACCGGGAAGTAATGCGCTCCATTACTTCTGGGTCACTGCAGCATGCAACCCGAAAATACTTATACTGAAGCTACTTCAACCCGAGGTATGGCTGTATTTCAAAATAGCAGTGTATATTATGTACAGCAAAACTGGCTTTCAAAATCTGCTTTAAGATGGCACCAGTGTTTTTGAGTTGTTGCTGTTTTTCCGTCCTTCCTGGAACCTGGTACACAAAGTTTTAAACATTCCAGCCCAAATTAAAGTAACCGACCATTATCCTCCCCCTCACAAAAAGGCCAAGCACCAAAACATTTTTGTGAAGGAGGAGGAGCTCCCAGGCCTGTGTTATTTGTGCGCCAATTGGCGATGTCATTCTAAAGAGAACATCTTATCAGGTTGAGTCAAGCTGCTCAGGAAATAAAATAATATCACTGCACAAACAATCCTTTGGGGGGAAAGGGGGTATCCCGTCTGGGCATCCGGCTTGGCAAACCTCTCAAGTGAGTTTGCAGGTGTTAAAGGAAATCCCAGGTCTTTCTCTTTCTCTCCCTCCCTCCCCTGTTTATATCTCCTGTAGGAAACATCTGCTGGTTAACCATTCAATTTCTCTTTCTCTTCGTATTTATTTATGTTTCTGAAGCTCCCAGAGCCAGATGAAGGCTGAGACAAGTTCCTATTTTTTCAAAGCTGGCAATTTCAGGTTTGGCTGAGGTCACCAAGGCAAAGGAGAAAGACAGCAGTGATCCAGAGAAACGTCAACAGACAAAATATTTTTACCCCCTCGGGGGATTGAACTCCTGACTATTTACAGGGCTGAAGTGGCTATTTTTAAAGGCTTCAGCAATGGGCAAAGCTGTCATAGGCAGAGAAAGACACACAAAATATTGATTTTGTTAAATGATTATTTTCAGAGGTGGCCAAAAAAAACCCACTCTTTTTTTTCACTTTCTTTTTTTGAAAAAAATGAAGGCCAGTTCGTCTAAATAGTGAGTCTTTACCACAAGTGCCCAATTGTTAGGCATTTAGTTTTATTTTAAATGTATTTTTTGGGGGGGTGTGCTTTCAGCTGTTTTTAATTTTCATATGTAAATCACCTTGTGCTGGTGGTTTAGAAGGTGTTAATGATGACAAAGAAGAAGAAGAAGAAGAAGAAGAAGAAGAGGAAGAAGAAGAAGGAGAAATAATAATTTATTATTTACACCCCACCCATCTTGCTGGGTTTCCCCAGCCACTCTGGGCGGCTCCCAACAGAATATCAAAAACACGATAAAATATCAAACATTAAAAACTTCCCTAAGCAGGGCTGCCTTCAGGCGTCTTCTAAAAGTCGGATAGTTGTTTATTTCCTTGACATCTGATGGGAGGGCATTCCACAGGGCGGGCACCACTACCGAAAAGGCCCTCTGCCTGGTTCCCTGTAGCTTCACTTCTCGCAGTGAGGGAACCGCCAGAAGGCCCTCAGAGCTTGACCTCAGTGTCCAGGCTGAACAATGGGGGGTGGGGAGACACTCCTTCGGAATTAAGAGGAGGAGGAATGCCTTCACTTTCTCAGAAATAAGTTCAATAGACTCACTCATAGGTTTGCATAGGATAGTGGTGGTCACATTTCTGAGCAGGAGAGCCTCAAGGCTGCAACTTTAAAAGAGAACCCCAAATATGGTTCAAGAGTGAACTCCCCTGAAGGGCGACAGACCTGTGACAACAGGAACAGTTCTTTTCCCTGCCAAACGTTTGAAGTGCATCCTTCAGCTGTGCCAATCTGCTCACAAGCATGTGGCCTATTTACCCAGAGGATAAGCCAATTTTGGAAACCAAAGGAATGTTTACCCATCAGTTGCTCAAGGGTTTATCAAACAGGGTCTACGTGAAACCAGAGAGCTCATGTGTAGGCTTCAGAGATCTGATAGTGTGTGCTTCTCAGACCCAACGAAGTCTAGTTTGGGCCAAATACTGACATCACAAAAGTCAAGCCACACTCTTGCTCCTGATTTAGTTAATCCTGGTTCCATTGCCATTGCAATGCAAATGTCTTTTCACCAACCAACCAGTATTCGCTGATATTTTTATTGACGTTTTTAATTGTCCTTTTTGTAATTTTGCACGATGTGTACTGCCTTGAAGAGTTTCTGTGAAGTCTGTGAGTATTTCAATAAATAAATAAATGTAGTAATATGGTTTTTCCCCACCCATGTTTTTAAAGATGGTGTTTTGGGTTTGGACAGTTAGTCTGGATGATAGCCATGGGTCTCCCCAAAACCCTTAGTATGCAGAGTTAGAATAAGAGGAAACCATCTAGACCCATTCCTTTGTTAAGGTAATGGCCTTAGCTGGCTGGCTAAGTACTGTCATGTACTTTAGAAAGAGGTTGCCCTGATGCCCTAGGGACGAATGGCAGCACTCCCCACACTCACCTAGTTGGAAGCGACATTACCTTCTAAGGTAGATGAGCAAAAGCCAGAGTTTTGGTGTCTGAGTTTTGACTGATGCTGGAAGCTGGTGAGACAGAGGCACGTTTCGTTCTGTGCTGGACCCAAGAGAAGTGGCTTGGAGCTTCCCTGGAACCCTAATGAGGAAGCAAGATCTGTTGGGGTATAAATGCTGTGAGCCCCTCCACCCCATGCCTGGGTTGTATATCATAGAGACGGTATATCCTAGAGACACCATGGTCTCCATTGACCTCCCATCCAATAAAACCAGACCCTGTGCAAAGCACAAACACCCCTGGTGCTCCTTGCTGCTCAGGGATTGCACTGTGCATAGTAATACTTTTTTGAAGTATTATTGGCCCTGAGGAGTACAACAGCATGGATCTATGGGCCTGCTTGACCCAGATCAGGTGATATCTCCTGTACGATTCAGAGCCTCACAAAAAGGAAGAATTTCCCACCCACTCCCCATTACCCTTGACCCTGCCTCGCCCTGCTTCTGTTCAGAGCCTTGGAATGCCTGTGTTATTATATAATATACCCAGCTTCAATTTGGAGTTATAAAGATGGATACCAGTTCCAGTTAGAGCTAAATGACTGATCGAAATGCATAGCCATGGTGTACACAGTGTCTCATCACATCATGATCTAATCAGGCCACAAATGAAACATGTCTCAGTGCTGGCCGGAACAAGAGGAAAATTATATCATCAGCATCAGAGTCTATATATTCAGATACCTTCGAAGCTGGAAGGGGTAATCTTCCAAAACAGGGGGTGACAATCGGATGTTGCTTTAGATATTGTTGGGCTCAGGTTCCCATCAGCCCCAGGCAGCCTGGCCAATGGTCGGAGGGGGAGGGACTTGGAGCCCAACATCCAGGGGCGGAGGAAGGGGGTGTGGTGGGTGGGGTCCGCCCCAGGTGTCAACACTGAGGGGGGTGACAAAATGGTAGGCGGCACCCACTGTGGGGCCTGCAGCATGCCCGAGCCACACATCTCTCCTGGGAGAGACACAGTGGCTTGGGCGCGTGCAGGCTCCACGCTGCCCAAACAGTCTGCCCGCTGCCCCCCCAGCTGTAGGGCGGCTGAGTGGAAGGAGGCAGGCAGACTCTGGAGGCCCCGTAGTGCACCTACCCCTATGGGCAGCTCACCCCGCCCCTGGGCGCTGCGAACATCCAACATCTGAAAGGGACTAGAGTGTCTCCATCCCTGACCTAAATATCATTAGAGGCCATGAAAAACCCGAAACACTTTCTGCAACAATCCTGTGGAACAGTCTGCCAGTGGAAATTCAGCAGGTGCCTTCGCCTTTAACTGCTAAACATCTACTGAAAACTTCCCCATGCCACCAGGCTTATGCAGGCAATTAACAAAATATATATCTGTAAATAGCTGGTGGATGACCTCCGAATTTAAACTTTTTACATGGTTCTTATTGTATAATGTTGTATACCAGAGAGAGAGAGAGAGAGAGAGAGAGAGAGAGAGAGAGAGAGAGAATGAATAGCGGCATTCAAATGTTTTTAATAAATAAAACTTTTTTAAAAAAAACCCTATGGCTGATTGACAATGCTATGTTCATGTATTTCCATTTCTGGAAGTGATAGAATAGCCTGAAGCTTTTGCTTGCTGTCTGTGGGAAACGTTAATGTCTAAGTACCTGTTTGTACCAGGTCTAAGTACCTGTTTGGTTCCCAGGTAAGCCACAAAATGGGGACAGCTTATTAAGCTTCAGCCCAGCTGCACAAAAGTCAGGCACATGATCTTAGCCCTACACTGATAGTCCCTTGACTAACTTAGGTCCATTGATTTCAGTGGGTCTACGTTGAGTATGTCCGTTTTGGATATGACCCTAGTAGGTTGTACAAGCCCATTGCCTCTGTCAACATTGCCATGCCCATGCTTCGTCCTGTCACCATGAGAGCTAGAAACCTTGTATTAAGGGGATAAATTAGTATAGAATCCTGGGTTGCCAAAAAGAATGAGCCTGTTCTCTTCTATGAAACTTCGAAAGCAGACTACCGGTATATTGTCTACTCTGACTGACAGCAGCCCTGGTCTCAGGTCTCTTTCCCATCACCCCTTCCTACCTGACCTTCGTGACTACTGGTCCCAGGGCTTGAACCCAGGAACTTCTGCATGCGTTCTACCAATGAGGTGGCAGTCCTCCCCAAAGAGGCAGTGTTCCAGTGCCCTATTCTGCCACCACCCTCCTTTTGCCCCATAAATTTATCCTGGCTGCAACTCTCCACTCTCCCTGCCTGTAAACGTCATTGGTGATTTATCCTGCTGCTGTGTCATCCCTGCCCACCCCCAACATAAATATAATAAATGTGCAATATGGTTGGCACTATGGACCGTGCAGCCATTTCCCAGAAACTGCTCCTGGCAATTTCACCTTTTGCTCAATGCTCTCAGGTTCTTTACCGGATGTGGAGCTTACAGTTTAACTTCAGCGCTGACTAAACTTGACAAACAGGTGAGCCCTGTGGAACACATCTTGCAATGAGATCACCAGTGACTCTGTCTTAGGCACATCCATGGCTGTTATTACTCAGATTATGTTAATTTACTAAATGACTTGGATTGAGATCAGTTTGTCTGGTGGACAAAGAGGCTCTTTTGTCAGCAGGGAGGGGGGAGAAAGCAACGAAGACATCACTGCATAATATCTTACAGGATATGCTGTGGAGGAGAGCAAGGTCAAGAACGATGCAGCAGGTTGGACTGCAAGCACCGCTTTGCTTTGACGAAATGAAGCATGCCAATGCAGATGGGGAAGAAAGGTTGATTCAGTCGGCGTTTAAAGGCATGCATGCACTCCCTGAAACACTACACAGCAACCAAAACACAGCTATCATTCAGAATCAGCATTTATTTAAATTATTCGATGCAGTTCTCCAACCAAACCACATTTTTTAAAAATGCAAATATAAGGGGGAATTGTGCATAAATATGGATATTTTAGTGAGACCAACATACAAAAATGCATTATGTTTTGGGGAAAATTACTTGCAAAAAAAAAATTGTGTATGTTAGGGAAGATGTGTTTGCAAGCAGAAATTTGGAGAATTTTTTATTAAAACTGCCACAGAAATGTAGAGAATATTGGAAGAATGAGAAACTCAGAGAATCAACATTTAACAGATTATTTTTATTGTTAATATCTATTAGTCATTTTGAAAAAGGAACTCAAGGCAACTTACAAAAACAAGAATGAGCGCAAGCTGAAATAAGTACAATAATGTATAAAAGAGCCAATCCAATCCAGTTTAACCCCACCCTACTAAAATATGCAGACACTGAACTCCCAAAGCCTGGGTGACCATAAATGTTTTTACCTGGTCCCTATAAACAGATAGTGAAGGTGCCAGGTGAGCCGCCCTGGGGAGAGAGCATTCCACAACCAGGGAGCCACCACCCAAAAGGCCTGTCCTTATGTTGCCACCTGCTGTACATCCCTCAGAGTGGGCACACAGAGAAGGCCTCAGATGAGGAATGTAAGGTGCAGGTGGGAAGATGCAAACCTTTAGGTACCAGGTTCCTGAGACACATCAGGCCTTATAGGTCAAAACCTGCACTTCCATTGGCCTGGAAGCTAATGGCTAGCAAATGCAGCCATGCAGAATTGGTGTTTTGTGTTCAGACCATCTTTTCCCCAAACTATGCACCTTGGGCTTTCAGAGAGAGTGAAACCCTATCCAAAGCAGGTTACAGCCCAGCCATCTAGTCCAGGAAACCACCCACTAACAGCGCCTCAGTCTTATATTGATTAAGCGTCAGTTTATTGGCTCACCTCCACTCCATTACCAAGGCCAGACATCAGTCTAGCATCTGCTAGACTGGCTCACCTGCAGATGCAAATGAGAAATTGATCCTCCCATTGCTATATGCCAGGCATAGGCAAACACCGCCCCTCCAGGTGTTTGGGACTACAATTCCCATGATCCTTGACCACTGGTCCTGTTAGCTAGGGATGGTGGGGATTGTAGTCCCAAACATCTGGAGGGCCAGAGTTTGCCTATGCCTGCTATATGCAAGCCACGTCTCTGTACATTTGGTTGGAGATACTGATTGGGGCTACCGTCGCCCTGTAGTGGTTCCCCATGCTGGTGTAGTACTCATTTTTATTTAATTTATTTAATTTTTTCCTCCCCCCCTTTTCTTTTATTTCAATTACTTTTCTTTTCTTTCATTTCCTTCCACCCTGACCTTTATGACGACAAACAACAAGATAAATTTGTGATCAATTGAAGCCCAATTATTGCAGACCCTCCAAGTGTCCCTATTTTCCAGGGACAGTGCTGGATTTACAGAAGCCGTCCTGCTTTCTGATTCGATCCCATAATGTCCCGCTTTCCCTTACAACGTCCCTATTTTCACTGGGGAAATACTGGAGCATGTGGAGTTATGCAAGCCCCGAGCCAAGGAGATAAGTAACTATACAACCTTTAGAAGACATCTGAAGGCAGCCCTGTATAGGGATTTTTTAAAAAAAAGTTTGATGTTTTATTATGGTTTTATATAATGTTGGAAGCCACCCAGAGTGGCTGGGGCAACCCAGTCAGATGGGCAGGGTATTATTTTTTATTATTATTATTATTATTATTATTATTATTATTATTATTATTATTATTATTATTGGACATCCTTCTAATTTAACTGGAGAAATGTTGAAGGGTACATTATTGCACACAGCAAGAAAAGAAATGATGATTAAATATTAAAGAATAGTTTTGCAACATTTTGAATGCATTCAACTCTAGGATTTTCTTCCTCATTGCATATAGCTGCAGTTTGCTTCCTTGTTTCTTAATTCTAGTTCACACATTACTCATACGTAGGGCAATTCCCAAATTAAATCGGGAATGGGGCCGTGCTTTTAATCTCACACTCAATATTGCAACTGCTTCCTTCCGCTAATGCACATTCTGCGCAATTGTCTGTATCGGGAATGCAAAACTCAAACTTACTTGTAATGGCTCAGTATGATTAGGACACTCGGTTATAACAGTGTGTGTGCTTGCAGGGGAAACGGCTCCAGATTTCTCATGATGCTATCACGCATCTTGTGATTTATTTTTTCTGAGCTGCAAGATAAACCATCAAAATCATGAGACACAGACGGGGAAATCACAAGACTCGGCCATCTGCATTCGGAGTGACTTCTGTAAGAAAAATAAGATGCGAAAAAAAGTTAGAAAGAAAAGCGGCAGAAAGACAAAAGTTGCACGTTGCAAATCGACTGGCCTTGCACACTCCTCCGGCTATTTCATGCTCAGAGGACCCCAGGCATTCATGAGTCCAGGTGGTCCATCCCCACAGGTTGTGTGGCTGTGTCTGGCACTTCAAAGAATACACTGAGTCAGACTATAGGCCTGTCTAGAACCGCACTGTGACAATTTCCATGTATGTATATACCCAGGGCCGGATTTAGCTTTGATGAGGCCCTAAGCTACTCAAGGTAATGGGGCCCTTTATATGTCCAGCTGTCCTTTGCCAACAACAAATTGTCACTGTTTTTTGTGTTGAATATATGCTATATGGTAATTTATGGATCTAATAGGTATCTAAAGCCATTTGCACATGGAGAATGTAGGCACCCTATATATCTTTTGTGCTGAATACAGGTTAAGTACCGGTACTTAATACCTCGGGTTAAGTACTTAATTCGTTCCGGAGCTCCGTTTTTAACCTGAAACTGTTCTTAACCTGAAGCACCACTTTAGCTAATGGAGCCTCCTGCTGCCACCGTGCCGCCGAAGCACAATTTCTGTTCTCATCCTGAAGCAAAGTTCATAACCTGAAGCACTATTTCTGTGTTAGCGGAGTCTGTAACCTGAAGTGTATGTAACCTGAAGCGTATGTAACCTGAGGTACCACTGTATCATTTTTAAGAGGTCATTTCATGTGCACAGGCTGGTTGACAGAATCTCAGTCTGGCACATTGAAGTAAAAATAATAAGCCACCCATTTATGGATATTCTCAAGGTGAATAGACCAAGGTGAAACTTTACAAAACTAATAGGCATTGCTGTATGAGGTTTTATTGCAGGATGTCTGGTGTCATCTGGCAACTCTCCCAACTAGACTCTTTCAGTGTATGACGTACATACATGCAGTCAAATGAGATTATATAGGGAGAGTCCCCAGGCATTGGTTGAGGTTACAAAGCGACGGTGGCGTAATCCATTCTCTGTTATGAGATCTGTCTGTCTGAACCATCTTTGACCATGAGCTCATCGTGTATGAAAACCAGCCAATCCGAGCACACAATTCCTTCCTGCTGGCTGCTGCTGCCTTGCCTCAAATTTCCTCCTCCAGCACCAGAAACGTTTAATGACTGAATGTGCTTTACTGTGCTAGGCTGCAGGCACATGGGGCCAATGAGAGCCGTGAACGGTGCTCCTCCGTCTGGCCTGCCACCCTTACTGAGCCTCCGAGTGAGCAAATACCCTTATCGCTTGCCATCTTGAAAACATGCCGAATCCTTCATTCTGTACGGAAAAGAAAACATTACGACACTGAACACGAACAGCTGCCCAAATATGGCATGAATGATGAGGCCTCGTTTTGCAACCCTGTCCAGGTTGCATGCAAGGCTGGATCCCTCTCATTGCTTCACCTTAGTTACTCTGCTGGAATTCAAAATATAAAGCATGAATCACCCTGTGAAAAATAAAAGAAAGAGAAATACTAATAATACTAATACTAATACTAATAATCTGGAATGTATCTTATTCCTAGGTGGAAGCCTGTATGTTTTGAAGTGGATAAATTGTCCTCAAAAGCACCCTCCTCCTAATGCATCTTCCCATTTGCTTGTCAACTCTCCCCCATGCTTTCTGGCTTCAATTTAATGCTCCCAAGTATGCTTAATATGTTTCTACCCACTCCTCTGAGTACTGAAGTGTGTTTCATGCACCCCTTGCCTATTAGGAAAAGATGAATGCCTTTTGTTTGCATTTTAATTCGTACAAAAGTCCTAGATTGTGGCAGTGCAAATAAGAGAAGGAGGAAAATTGTGGAGGGGGGCGAGGAGAATGAGAGCGAAACTGTCTCTGTTCCACAATCTGTGGAAAAGGAGTTTCCCCTTTACCCCCCCCCTCCAATCCTCCCCCCTCCACCTCCTTTTCCAAGCTTGAAAATATGCTGGATAACTTTGAAACAAATTGACTCCTTTCAGAAGCAAAAGCAATATCTTTGCCGTGACATCATCTTCCCACTCCCTATAACTAAGTACTCACCGTTCCCTGAACTGAAGTCAGACG